>NC_140950.1:107648358-107733556 GCF_014529385.1 Adiantum capillus-veneris | reverse complement strand
TTGAAAGGGTTGGGCTATTCTATTTTCAAAGATAGGATCAGAGAGATTATTTGATTGGAGATGGTTAGCCTATGTTTTTGTTTAAGGAGAGCTTTTCAATCCTAACTAATAGCTTGTACCCCTCCTTTTTCAAAGTGCTAGTGGGGTTTAGAAACTTCTTCTATATTTATGGAGCAAAACATGGATATGCATTTATAAGTAAACACTAATCCTACTAGCCCATGGTGCGACCCAGCCCTTACTTGTATCTGTACATACATTGCACGTCTACCATGTAAAACACATAAAATGCAAGTACTTGCTCGATTTTGGCTTTCACTGGCCCAATCTTGTGTGTGTGTTTGTGTGTGTGTCAATGGAAGCATGTAAACACATAAGATGGGAAGTACTTGCTCGATTTTGGCTTTTCGCTGGCCCAGTCTTTTTATGTGTGTGTGTGTGTGTGTGTGTGTGGAGAGGAGAGAGAGAGAGAGAGAGAGAGAGAGAGAGAGAAGGCGGGGGGGGGGGGGGGGGGGGGGTGTTCCTCTTCCAATCTCCAAAGACAAATGCAGTTACGCAAGTAAATATTTTGGCAACTTCTAGTTACAATTTATTTAGTATTTGCAAAGGAAAACTACACATTTATTTGAGTATTTTAGCAATAAGCTTACATTATGAAAAAAACTGCCATATTGACAATTTCGATTAGAGACGCTATAGTGGCTCAACCTCAAACACTACGTCATGTGCCTTGAGGGGTCAATATTTCCAAAAGGGGGCCTTGTATAGGTAAGCAGCAGAAGGTAGACAAAGAGCTGCTAAGTATCACCAGTCAATCAGTTGATGCAACTAAGTACATATGTTAAATCTTCCGCATTAGCGGTTGTGCCTCTTTTTTATCCTACAACACATAGCAACTCAATGTACTCGCTCATTGAATTGAGCCATGGGATGTTTTACTTCAAAGACAGAAAGATTCCATGTCTCTTTCAAATAATGGAATCTGTAGATTTGAGTGAAAATCAAAATGGCTTAGTTTCGAGATCTACTCCCTCGCAGGATCAGGTCGGTTGTGTAGATGATAATCTTCCAGGTCTTTCACATCCAATTGTAAATTTTTGCAGCTAGACCTCGCGTGACAGGGAGATTTTTGAAAAGATAAGGCCAATGCCAATCCCTTTAGTGCAAATCTTGTTTCATTAGAGATGGTTCCCTATAGAACCTTCCATGCAAACATCTTCAAGTAGTTCGTCCATTTAATTTCCCAAATGGCATTGACATTCTTTTGCCAATGCTCTTCTAACCAATTTTCCTTCCATATCTTCACAAGTGGAGCAAATCACGCTATGACTGAAAAGCTTGGTATTGGCTAAAGGATATACTCCCCAAGGCATTACTCTCGGGCCAAGGCCTACAGGCTATGGGCCAAGACTAAACTCGGGGGTCGCCTATATATTTCCAAGAGTATGGAGGTTAGTAGCCTTGCCTCACATTGGTATCAGAGCTCAAACCCGAACATGGTGTGTGAAGGTCCGCTTAGCATGGGAGCGTGTAGGGGACGACCTTCACCAAATCTCTCTCTCTCTCTTTCTCTCTTTGTATTTGCAGCAGTCTGTGGAGTCCTTCACGTTGATAGACCGCTTTTGGCGTGTACAAAGTAGCGTTTATATGCATGGTCATATGTACAAAAATATGTAAATATATGCATTTGGGAGCTTTGCAAAGTGGTTTCAAGTTAAAAAAAGATGCAACATGTACACATTGTGAAAAGGCAGATTTACGTGCTAGTAGTCAGACACATGTACATGCCCGGATAGGGTATCACGGCCTTGGATATGGTTCTAGGTGGATTATTTTGGCTCTAGAGAATGTTTTTGACATTTCTAGAATTTAAATAATGCAAGCTACAAGTATGGGTACTCTCATCCCGCTCGAGAAGTTTGGTACATGCAGTAATTGTCTATTTACGGTGCCTGATCTGCGGTTGTAACATTTAATGGCCTAAGAACTTGTGTGTAGCGGAAATTAGCATGGACATAGTGGGCATTTCATTAGAATAGATTCCTAATGAGAATTACAAGAGTTCTTGGGTGGAGAGAGCAACAAAAAGCATAACACCTAGTTAGATAGCATGAACAATACTTTCAAAAGAGAGAGAAATTAAGCTATTGACAACATTTGAGGACCGGATTTGCATGGAGACGGTCCCTCCTCCAAAAGGCTTTGTATTATGGTCTCTCCCATCAAGAGAGACTTGTACAATACAATTCTTTGTGTTCCTTCAAGACTAGCTAGTGCAATGAAGATGAAAGCTTCATGCACTAAGCAAAACACTTAGCAAACACAACATCAATTATCCCGGTCTCAAACCCAAGACCTCACACACCTTCGAAGATGGTGAGAGCTAGCAGGGTATGAGAGTAGATTGAGAGGAAGAAGGAGTATCTTACGAAAAAGATGTACATATCCTCACATAATCACTCATATTAGCATAGCTTACATTAGTAATTAGCATGGTAGAGGAGATGAGCATGCATTGAAGCTTGGCTCTTGGTTGGATTTGCATCACAAAGCCAGAGTTGTTGGTGTAGGCCTCCCTTCTCACAAGATTTAGGTGGTAAGCTTTCCATTAAAGCTTGAGAAGGAGAGAGAGTCTTCTTTACTTCACACATGAGATTCTGTGATTGTGTGTTAATCAAATAACTTGCAAAAATCAGCCCCCTCTCTCTCTTGGCAGCCCCTTCTATTTCTCTGCCCCTCCTATTTGGACCTCCCTAGGGGATATCTCCTAATTACAAGCCAATAAGCAAAAATAATTGATAACTTCAATGTACCCCCCCCCCTTTGTTTTCCCTTTTTTTTTTTTTTTAGGTTTTTTTTATGTTTTTCAATTAACCTTTCATCCCTTTACCCCTTTGCCTAAATAGGAGTCAGGCAAGCCATTGGGCTGCTAAATGCTCATTGGACCCCTTGGGAGACTGTCCAATAGTCATCAGGAGACTTAATTTTCATTGGTTCTTTTTATTAAGGTTTTTTAAATTAATTAAACTAGATTTACTCTAGCCTAATTCTCATTGGTCCACCTCCAAGGCCATCCAATAGGAATTGGGTGCACCTTGTGGGCATCTGGGCTAGGGAGCTGACATGTGTCCCTCATTCCCTTTGTGTAAAGGGAGCTGTGTGTGTGTGTGTGTGTGTGTGTGTGTGTGTGACTTTCTCTCTCATCCCCTACTCCCAAGGCTCACCCCTCCTATGTAGGGATTGGAAATACTTTTTTTGTACACACACAAAGCATCCAATTCCCCTTGTGGTTGACCTTTGGACACAACCTTTGAATTTTGGAACCTTAGCATTTTGGAAGTCTTAATGGGCTGAACCTTAGGGTATTTTTATCCCATTGTTGCACATGGCTCTTTTGCAGATGGCCCCCCTTTGGATCCCTACCATGGCGGTCTGCTACCTTAACCAATATTCTACCTTTTTCTCCCTGGCACTTCCCCATATTAAATGATCATTTTACATGAGAAAATCATTTAGGAGAATTAGATATTGATTATTATGACATTACCTCTCTCTTGAAATCATAGTCGTCCTCGACTATGGTGTAGAGAAGATAAATCATATTCATGAGTCCTTTTCTTAGCGGGTAGAGGATCCCTATGTTACCCTACGACATCATTCCACAATGGATGACTAGTCCATTTGGCGCTTGAGAGCCTGAGGCTGCCGCAAGAATGTCTGCACATTAGTCCTATCAGTCTTCCATAGTAGAGTGACAAGCTCTACTTGGTGTTTGGGAGACGTCATCTCCGCAAACTTGATCTAAGCATGCATACTACTTCATTTTTGTGCACAATAAAGAAAAGAGAGTCTTATAAGACAAAAAACTTTCTTCATTTTTAACATTTTGTACATTTGCTTACTCTTGGGAAGCATTGTAAGCATTGACAAGGTTTAGGTTATCCTTTAATTGTATGCCTTGCATCCATCTAGCATCTTCAACAGGATAATTCTTAAACTTAATAAGATATCGTCGGATAGTCTTACCGCCTCTTAGTACCTTGTCTTCATGTCGGAGAATGGACTCGGGCTGCAGCACCTCCTCTTGGTCCTCGATCTCCGGTGGGTCTTCAATAGTTGGTTCTTGAGGTGGCTCTCCTTTGTAAGGCTTTAATAGGCTCACATGGAAAGCATTGTGTATGAGCCAATGATTGGGCAACTTGAGTTGATAGGCCATCTCATTGATTGGCTTAAGAATCTGGAAGAGACCATAGTACCTTTTTGATAGTTTAGCATAGTACTTTTGGTGGCCCGTAGGATTCTTGCCCGTCGTGTGCCTTAATCGAGCCTCGGGAAACTTTAATAAGACCCAATCATTTTATTTAAAGGCTTAGGATCTTCTGTGCTTGTTAGAAGCAGCCTTTTGCCTTTGCTGTGAGATAGAGATAGCATCCTTAATCTTTTGAAAAGATTCTTGTAGGTCTCGGCTATACTCATCTGCAGCGAAGATCTTCCCATGTACCTTAAGTAGCAAGGGACTTTTTGATCTTCCCTCAATTACCTCAAAAGGTGCTTTTTCCGTGGAAGTATGTACAGTGTTATTGTAAGCATACTCCGCTAAGGGTAAGTACTTCTCCCATTGGGATCTTTGATCTACTTCGTTACATAGGCTTTTAGTAGATCGAGAATGGTTAGGTTAGCTATTTCACTTTGGCCATTCGTTTGTGGATGATAGGCCGAAGAGAAGTTTAGCCTTGTCCCTAAATTCTCAAAGAGACCCTTCCAGAAATTACTGGTCATTCTAGGATCTCTATCCGACACTATGGACATTGGAAGCCATGGTGCTTGAAAATTTGTGAAATGAAGAGGGTTGCCATTTGATGGGCTTTGATAGTCTTTTTGACAGGTATAAAATGAGCTTGTTTACTGAACATGTCTACTATCGTCCATATTCCTGTATTCCCATGGATATACTTAGGCAATCCAAAGATAAAATCCATGGATATGCTCTCCCATGGTGAACTAGGGATTGGTCAAGGGTTGAAGCAATCCAAGTTGCTTCCCTCTATCAAATTTTGTCTTTTGGCATAGCACACATTTAGAAACATACTCTTGTATATTCACTTTCATGGTAGGCCAATAGAAATATGTTTCAATTCCCTTTAAGGTAGACTGAATCCCTCTATGCCCTACATAAGGTGGAGCATGAGATTCATACATTACTTTCTCACGTAGTGAGTTAGTAACACATAGTCTATTGCCATAGAGAAGATAACCATCTTGTAAAGTAAATGGTTCTTCTTTCTTCCCTAATGCAAGGGCTGAAATCACATCTCTAAAATCGGGATCAATAGCATACTAATCTATCATTGAAGATAGATCATTATGAGTTGCTATGGAAACCGCATTCACTCTCGGCCGTCTTGAGAGTGCATCAGCTACTTGATTATGCTTGCCAGCAATGTGAGCACTATGAAAATGAAATTGCAAAAGGAAATCTTCCCACATCATTTGTTTGTTGAAGAGCTTGGTCTGCGTCATGAAGTACTTAAGACTTTGGTGATCCGTTCGCAGAATGAAAGGAGTCCCCAATAAATAGTGCTTCCATGAGTCTAAGGCATGTAGAACTGCAGGAGTTCCTTTTCATATATGCCTAGAGCTTGCTCAATAGGGTCAAGCCTTCGACTCTCATAGCCTATGGCGTGCCCTTCTTGGAGCAAAACAGCTCCAAGGAAATCACCACAAGAATCACATTGGACCTCAAATGGTTTTGAGAGATCCGGTAGTGTAAGCACAGGTTGAGAGATAAGATTTTTGAAAGCATTGTTCTCCTAATCAAACCATGTATACCTAACGCTTTTCTTTGTTAGGTCATGTAATGGTCCCGCAATTTGTGAGAACTTTTCTATGAAGCGTCTATAGTATGCACATATACCTATAAAGCTTCTTAGTTCATGAAGATTCTTTGGTTTAGGCCATCCTTTTATCACCTCCAACTTTGATGGATCCATTTGGATGCCATCTTGAGAGATAATGTGACCTAAATACTGAATCTCTTGCAAGAAAAATTCACTTTTCTTTCCATTAACATAAAGTTTATTCTCTCTTAAAACTTGAAATATTACCTGGAGGTGTTGCATGTGTTCGTCTAATGAATTAGAGTAGATGATAATATCATCAAAGAACACTTCAGTGAAGGTTCGATGAGGCCTGAACAGCTTCTCCATCAAGTGGTTGAATGTGGCTGGTGCATTGGTCAAGCCAAAAGGCATGACAATGTATTCGTAAAGACCAAATGTGGTGCTAAATGCGGTCTTTACAATGTCTTGATCAACTATCCTTATTTGATGATAGTCACTTTTTAGGTCAATCCTACTGAAGTAGGTTGATCCTTGTAGCTTATCAAATAGGTCTTCTACCCGTGGAACAGGAAACCTATTCTTGATAGTGATCCTATTTAGTGCTCTATAGTCGACACACATACGATATGTGCCGTGTTTCTTTTGCAATAATAGCACAGGTTAGCAAAATGGAGATGAGCTAGGCCTAACCATGCCCTTCTCAACTAACTCATGCACTTGCCGCATAATCTCCTCTTGTTGAGCTTGAGAAACTCTACAAGCTAGGAGGTTTGTTAGGCGGTGAACTTCCTGGAAGAAGTTCAATTGCATGGTCATCATTACCTCGTTTAGGAGGTAGCTCACAAGGGATGTCGTCAATAAAAACATCTTGAAACCCCTTGAGAAAATTGGATAACTCTAATTCCTTATGGTTACTTATATTTTCTTTTGCTAAAGCATTAGGTTCATTTTGAGAATCTTTAACAAAAATCATGTACACGGAAATAGAGCTCTTTATTGACTTGTTGAAAGTTGGTGTATGTACAATGGGGATAGTGTTACCCGTTTCCTTAGCATCTATATACATTATTTTTCCCTAAACTTAAAGGAGATTCTTCTTTCAGGAAATTTAACATTGGCAGCCAGGCGATCAAACCATGGTGCCCCTAGGATTACATCCTCATGCTTGAGAGGAGAGATAAAGAAGTCCTCTTTGTCCACATAGCTTTGAACATGAAGCCTCAATTTCCCAATTAAGGGAGTGATTGAAGCTTCTTGCTCCTTGAAAGAACTGTCTGCGGGTAGGACATCTCCCATCTCGTAGGCTTGTATGCCTAGCTTGGTAGCCAACTCTATAGATATAAAATTGTGAGTAGAACCAGGGTCAAAGAGCATAAAAGCATCATGTTCTCTTACCTTTCCCCAAGCATTACATAGAGGAGATCCTTTGTGATGAGTTTGGTGAGTCTCCTCTTCTTGGATTTCAACCAAGGAAGCTCTAGGAGGATCTTGGCGGTTGTTCTTTTGGGGACAAGTGTGGTACGCATGCCCTTGTTCGCCGCACTTGAAACACCGGTTATCCTTGCGATAACGCTCAAGCTCTTTAGGGGAGAGTTTGTTTTTACCTTTGTAAACTCCCTTCTCTTTAGCTTTGTTGGAGTTTCCCTTAGGAGACTTTTGGACATTGTCCTTCCCCTTAGGCTCGTTGGAACCCTTGTTTTCCGTGGGCTTATTATTTCTTTTAGCCCCCGTTTGGAAATTGATTTGAGAGGCCACCATAGTATGGTGTATTACCGCCGATATGGTACGTGGCCATTGGGAGTTGACATACTCCGCCATTTCTTCGGTTAAGCCCGCACAAAATTGTTGCTTTTTCTCTCCAAAATCCAACTTTTTGAAGACAGTGGCTTTGAGTTGTAGGTCCCAAAACTTGTCTACATATTTGTGGATGGATTCATAGGGAGAGAGCTTTCAGCTTCGCCATTCGGTGAGTACTTTGTCTTTGGCATTGGTGGCCAAAAACTGCTTCATAATGGAATCTCTTAAAGCTTTCCATGTTCGTGGAGCTTCACCATTGGCTCGTAGGCTAGACCACCATTGCCTGGCGGACTTTTGAAAGTGCATAGCTATATGGCGTAGCTTAGAGGACTCCGTGAAGCCCTCATCTCCAAACGCCGCATCAAACTATTGGATAAAGGCCAAGACTTTGTCTGTAGCACCAAAGGTGCCATCGTAGGTAAGGAAAGAGATGCTCTTCCCTCCCTCTTTGAACTTCATCAGCTTGATGACCTCTTCCATGTGGCATAGGATTTCCTATGGCCTCTTCTTTTTGATGGTTCAAAGGTTGCACCATCACTTTCTTCAGAAGGTGAAGAATTTGAAGAAGGTGGAGAAGAGGGTGTCCTCTTTCTCACCTTTTTCTTGTCTTGATCTTTGGCGTCTTCACCATCACTTTCATAAGAGGAAGAGGATGAAGAAGGTGGAGAAGAGGGTGTCCTCTTTCTCACCTTTTTCTTCTCTTGCTTTTTATCATCCCTCTTTGAATTATGGTGTGGAGAAGAGTGTGATGGTCTTCTCCGCTTTGGTGGTGATGGAGAGCATTTAGCCCGCCGTCTTTGTGGAGCCATCTCCGCCGAGGTGGCGGGAGACTCACTTCTTTCTTGTTCCTTTGGTGGAGGCTCTTGAGTTCTCCTTTGGGAAGGAGATCCATCATCAAGAAGTAAATTCTTGAGCCCTTCGTATGGATTCTCTTCTTCTCCCCGAATCGGAGACAGACCTCTTTTGGGAGTCTCACAAGGAGGCTTCCTAGGTGTTCTCTCGTCATGGTGATGAGCTTGGAGAATCCCGTGAGCACTGAGCTACCGTTGCACTTCACTTTGGAGAGATGGATTGCCCATGGCTTGTTGAAGCCTAGAAACAAGATAGTTAACAAGCACTGGAGCATCATTAGTAGCTTGCTCATTAGCAAAATCAAAGTTATCAACATTAATTTCACTCTCTTTACTATTTTCATCCATTCTAACAACTTTTAGGTGTACTTTGGCACTTCAAGCCCTAGTTGCTACTCCTATTTACCCCTTTAGAAAAAACACTCAAGCTACTGTACCCGTGGCTCGAATACCATTAATTGCAAGGAATAGAAGAGAGGGTCTTTCAACACCAAAACAGCACCGGCTCCTGTCAAGCTTCTAAAAGCTCAATAGTGGTGCTGTAGGCAAGCCCCGTAGGACTCCACTATTAAGACCATAGCTCTCGACGGTGATGCCCCGTTAACTGCACGAAGGCAGGCGCGTTGCAAGGCTGAAAAATCCCTATTCTACTTACTCACAGGCAATTAATAATACCAACCATTTATAGCTAGCTTGAGGACGTCCATTCTTGAGCAAGAAAAGAGAAACCTTGTGCTCTGATACCAATGTAACATTTAATGGCCTAAAAACTTGTGTGTGGAGGAAATTAGCACGAACATAGTGGGAATTTCATTAGAATAGATTCCTAATGAGAATTACAAGAGTGCTTGGGTGGAGAGAGAAACAAAAAGTATAACACCTAGTTAGATAGCATGAACAATACTTTCAAAAGAGAGAAAAATTAAGCTATTGACAACAATTGAGGACCGGATTTGCATGGAAACGGTCCCCCCTCCAAAAGGCTTTGTATTATGGTCTCTCCCATCAAGAGAGACATTGTACAATACAATTCTTTGTGTTCCTTCAAGACTAGCTAGTGCAATGAAGACGAAATCTTCATGCACTAAGCAAAACACTTAGCAAACACAACATCAATTATCCCCGGTCTCAAAACCAAGACCTCACACACCTTCGAAGATGGTGAGAGCTAGCAGGGTATGAGAGTAGATTGAGAGGAAGAAGGAGTATCTTACGAAAAAGATGTACATATCCTCACATAATCACTCATATTAGCATAGCTTACATTAGTAATTAGCATGGTAGAGGAGATGAGCATGCATTGAAGCTTGGCTCTTGGCTGGATTTGCATCACAAAGCCAAGAGTTGTTGGTGTAGGCCTCCCTTCTCACAAGCTTGGAGTAGGTGGTAAGCTTTCCATTAAAGCTTGAGAAGGAGAGAGAGTCTTCTTTACTTCACACATGAGATTCTGTGAGTGTGTGTGTGTCATAATGCCTTGCAAAAATCAGCCCCCTCTCTCTCTTGGACGAGCCCCCTTGCTATTTGCTCTTGTTGTCCTCCCATTGGACCTCCCTAGGGTTAGCCAATGATAATTAAGCAGCATAAGTGATAGCCTTCTGACATGTGTCCCCCTTTCCCCTTTTGTGAGAGCTTAGGTATTTTAATAATTCAACTAAACTCTCATTGGACCCCTTTGCCTCCTGGACAATAGCAATCAGGCAAGCCATTGGGCTGCTGAATGCTCATTGGAACCCTTGGGAGACTGTCCAATAGTCATCCAGGAGTCTTAATTTTCATTGGTTCTTTTTATTAAGGTTTTTTAAATTAATTAAACTAGATTTACTCTAGCCTAACTCTCATTGGTCCACCTCCAAGGCCATCCAATAGGAATTTGGTACACCTTGTGGGCATCTAGGCTAGGGAGCTGACATGTGTCCTTCATTCCCTTTGTTTAAAGGGAGCTTGTGTGTTTGTGTGACTTTCTCTCTCATCCCCTACTCCCAAGGCTCGCCCTGTCCGATGTAGGGATTTCTAAGAATTTTTTTGTACACACACAAAGCATCCAGTTCCCCTATGGTTTACCTTTGGACACAACCTTTGAATTTGGGAACCTTAGAATTTTGGAAGTCTTAATGGGCTGAACCTTAGGGTCTTTTTAACCCATTGTTGCACATGGCTCTTTTGTAGATGGCCCCCCCTTTGGATCCCTATTTTCCCTCCTTTGGATCCGAACCGTGGCCGGTCTGCTAACTTAATCAATATTCTAGTTTTTTCTCCCCTGGCACTTCCCCATATTAAATGATCAGTTTAACATGAGAAAATCATTTAGGAGAATTAGATATTGATTATTATGACAGTGGTGATGGGTGCACCACCCTACAAGTGGTCAGAAATAGAATGCGGGAATGTGGAAAAGTGCTTTGGGTATCAAGAATCAAGCGTACAAAATTTGGTGAATTTTTGAGTCCGTTTGGGGTTTTTCCCGCGAAAAATGCCCGCCGAGGGTCAAAATTGGCCAAAATTGGGTCAAAAATGGTGTGAAATGACTTTATTTTTCCACACGAGTGATGCTGCAATGAGTGATTAAGCTGAAGGAGAATTTTGGAAGCCAATTCTTGGCACTTTCACCTCTCTGTGTTGGGAAGGAAGGAGGGTTCCTAGAGGTGGTCTAGTGCAATCCCGTAGCGTACACGTCCTGTTTTCGAGTGTGTGGAGGAGTGAATGAGATCTTTCTCTCTTCAATTTTGCACTTGGGAGAGTATATGTAAATTTTGAGGTTTCCATGGATGTGTGTGTGCAAGGAATTGAGGGAAGAAGGTGCGGGTTTCTGCAAGACTATGTGACCCTGTATCGGTGCCATTAGGATTGGCGCTACTCCAAAGAGTCCAACAAAGTGGAGTTTGGTGAAGGATTTTCTATGTTTTGAGAGTGACATTTTGTGGCTAGAGTTTTTGTCTTTGTGATGGTTTTTCTTGTATATTTTGCTCACCACCATCAAGTGTGATTTCAAGTGTTGATCAACTCGACTCACCTTGTAGTGTCTGCGGGCAGGCAAGGGCTTGTAGATTGCGGCGTTTGGAGTTTGAATCAAGCTTGTGGGTAGTGTTTTTATTGAGGTCTTGAGTGGTGGTGTGTGTGGGTTTGAATTTAAGCAAATTCCTTGTGGTGTGTTGAGTTTTCTGGGTGTGTGAGTGTGCGCATGATGTCTTTTGCTCCATCAACGTTGTCATGACGCTCCGCTCCCAAGACAAGAAAATGGGCAAAGGAATGCCAATCAGGTGTACTTGAATCCTACATGATTATTCAGCAGTTATAAGGGCTTGCTAACAAGGAAATTTTTAAGCTAAAAGTGTGCAGATACGGCTCTAAGGGCCAAAAGATATCTTGGTAATGCTAAACAATGAGTATTCTTGAAGTGGTCATAGCTGGGATTTTATTAATTAAAGTTGAAGTACTTGAAGGGTTCTACATGCTTGTCTTTACGGCTCGTGAATCGGAGCTATGGATAAGACGTTATGATAGATTTAAGTTGAGTAAGTAGCAGATCCATACCAGATTGGGCAACTGCAGCTGAGGTGACATAAATGAAATGAATGCACGAGCCTAAAGTGCTCATTTTGTGGAGCGTGTCGGTCTTTTCAGATCAGCGATCAGAGTTATGGTCCGTTAAAGGTTCAGCGGGGGGCCCGGTTCCGTGCCAGTCTAGTCGGCTCGGTCGGAGTGCCATCTGGGAGTTTTTGAGCTTCATTCAGGGAATACGGAAAATTGATATGCTTTGGAAGTTAAATACGCAAAATGTGGTGCCGTACGGAAGGACATAAGAAATGACGTTGATGGCCGATTTTTGAAAATCAAAGAAAAAAGAAAAAAAAACTTATTTTTCCTCAACGGAGCCTTGGGGACACTGTTGGAAGGCTCGGCAATGCCAAGTCAACCTCACGACACCCCTACGGGCATGGCACACCCCCCCCCTCTTTTGATTGGCCGGCCTTATCATCCTGAGGCCCCTGCTTGTCTATACCCCAGCCTAGCCGACCTCCCTCGGTTTCAGATACCCCTTCTCTTTTTCCCCGTAGTTTATTCCCCCAGCAAGCATCGGATGACATATCCCCCCCCCCCCCCCCCCCCCTCTTTCTCTCTCATTTTCCCTACATACCTCTCTCTAATATCTCTCTCTCTCTCTCTCTCTCCTCTCTCTCTCTCTCTCTCTCTCTCTCTCTCTCTCTCTCTCTCTCTCTCTCTCTCTCTCTCTCTCTCTCTCTCTCTCTCTCTCTCACCCACACCCCCCCCCTACTGGCCACCCTTCGCCAGGCGCAAGCCTCGAGCGCTCACCCTGACCCCTCTCTCACCCACACCCCCCCCTACTGGCCACCCTCGGCCAGGCGCAAGCCTCGAGCTCTCACCGCGACCCCTCTCTGGCTTTCCCTCTCACGCTCCCTCTATGTCGAGCCGCATGTGAACTCCCAGTCTCCCATATTCTTATCCACACCCCCGCCCCCTCTCACACTCTTTCCCTTGCCCTCTCATTCCCCCTCCCTTGGCCCGCTAATATTCTCCTCCCCTCTCTCTTCCCCACCCGCTTGCCTCACCCTTCCCTCGGCTTCATTCCCCCCCCCCCCCCCCCCCCCCCCCCCCCCCCCCTTCACACACTCTCTTCCCCCCCCCACGGTGGGTACCGGCCATAGAACTGTCACTCTCTCCTATCCACGGCACCTCATCCCCTTCTCTCTCTCTCTTTCTCTCTCTCTCTCTCTCTCTCTCTCTCTCTCTCTCTCTCTCTCTCTCTCTCTCTCTCTCTCTCTCTCTCTCTCTCCTCAGCCCGAAGGCGCAACGGAAGAAGCCGGAGCCTACTCTCTCTTCACCACACACACACACACACCCTCATCCTCTCCCTCACTCACCACCTCCAATCCCCTCTCCCTCTCTCGTGCTCTGTTTCTGCACCAGCCTGCCCGCAATCTCTCTCTCTCCCTCTCGGCCTGTACCGGCGTAGCGCAGAATTTCTCTCTCTATATATAAATACACCACACACACACACACACACACACACCATCCCCCCCTCCCACCCCATCCTTGTGTAGCAGTCCGCTATCAACAGAGCCAAAAAAGATTTTAAAAAAAATTAAAAAAATAACAATAATAAATATAATATATATATATATATATATATAATATTATACAAGCCCGTTCCCACACACGCATGCGCATCCACACATATATATACACACACATCCGTCCACATGCACATACATACACACACACACACACACACACACACACACGCAAAAACGCACATAAATACAAGGAAAAATGAAGGATTCCAGGACCAGGACGACAACGAAAAAGAAGGAGGACCCAAAGCACGCGCCGCCAACAACAAAAAGAGGAAATGCGTCGAAGGCATGCCCCGGCCGACCCTGAAAAGAAGTACGCTCTACAGCGACGCACCGAAAACACACCATTCGCCGGCAACACGCAACCACGATGCCAGTTCTAGTAATTTATAAGTTATTTTCATCATTTCTTCAGTTTTCACCCAAGCCATTGTAAAATCCCATTTTTGTAAATTTCCTCTCTCTAGGTGATGGTCACAAAGGCCCACCAAGAGATTCTCATCTTTTAATAACCTCCCAAAACAAAGCAAGGGTCAACCACACCAGACCCACCACTTGATTTGTCTCTCCGATTGAGCTTACCCTAATCACATTGGGATTACCATAATCCAAGCAGCCAACACTTATAAATTGGCACTGAGAAATCACTATCCGGAGGGGGCAGTTCATGAGAAGTCAGCACTTGGTAGAGTGTAGTGGGAAGAGTTGACACTATCACCATCACGGGGAGGGGGCTCGCGTGTTGGGTTTGCCTTGGGAATGGCACCATGCAAAGGGAGCCACGTCCATCTCTCGACTCCAATGGTCGATGCACACATGTATACACACTCTTGGTAGAAAGCTTCACCATCATTGAGTCGTCTTAGAGAGCACACCAAGTAGTTTGCACCATCTTTTCTCCCTACCTCTCTATCACCAGGGCGTGCCATTTGTAAATACTACAGAAATAATTCTCCCTCACACCCCGAGGGTTTTCATAATTTACAAATCTCCTCTCTCTCTCTCTCTCTCTCTCTCTCTCTCTCTCTCTCTCTCTCTCTCTCTCTCTCTCTCTCTCTCTCTCCGTGTGTAATTTTGCGGTGTTCATATCATCGTGGTTTGCGTCCTAGCCGCTCCAAGCTAGGTGGTGCCCCCTGTTCGCTTTACCGACAGGTTCGAGGCGCGCCATTCGGCCCCCGGCCTTTTAGAGGCCGTTGGGGCTCGGGGTTCGCTTTTCTCCCGTCATTTGGTGCCCCCGCTGAGGAGGGCTTCCTAAGACCCTTCGGTTTACAATGCTGAAAGTGAAGCGTACTATCAATCATGGACGAATGGCTGAAGGAAATTTCTAACTGGAGGACGGAAGAAGAGGAGACGAAGGAGGCACTAACCACCTTCATTGAAGTACTACTGTCAGGCTGCAGTTTCGTCAGTATTCAAGAGGTAAATTCTCCATCTCGTGTTGCTCGTTCTAACCATAAATTGAGAGCATCAGGTGGGAGGTCGGTGAAGTGCCATCACTGTTGTCAAACAAGAAACACTGTCAATGAGTGCCAGCAACGAAGGCACCGAAAGGGCTGAAATTGTCTACATCGACATTCATCACGAAGAAGTCATTTACATCAAGGAAGGGAAGAAAACGGCGAGGCCTCTTTTCCCTAAAGTAACTGCAGTCAAAGTTATAACTCTAAAGTGGCCTAAAGGGGCTTCTCAAGCCAAAGGTAAGGAGAAGTTAAGCCACTCTGGAAACACATGTGTAGACCCCAAAACTTTTTGACAATTTGTACACAACTCCGGGTTAATTGGGATATGCATGGGCATGTTAGAATCATTTGCATTTTACATTACTGCACATGTATGCCTGTTTAGCATGATTTGATGTTGCTGCACATAAATGATTAGATAGAATCTGAAAGTATTTGCTAATGTTTACGTTAAAATTTGAATGCTATGATTAGTTCGTTTAAGGGAAGTTCATAATTTCTTGACCTAATTTGGCCATATTCATCTGGAAAGCAATGGAAATCTTACCAGCTCGAGAAAGTTTCAAGGTGAGTACTACTCTTGAGTTTAGTCTTAGCCGAAGTAAATCTTCGAACTCTTGTGAGTTTACCCTAATTTGCGTTAAGGCATGTTAGTCGGTTTAAACACTAGAATTCCAGATAGATTTTGAGCTAGCTTTTGAGGAAAACGGAAAGTGTACACAAGTTTTAGTGTAAGTATCGGGCAAAGCTTTAAATTTTGACTTAGAATCCGGGAGAGACCGTGAAGTTCAAGAGAGTAAGGAGAGAGAAGATGTGACTTCGATGCTCATTGTCATTATGGAGATCTTTAAGGTTTCGGGGACTTTAACCCTTTTTCAATGTGGGATCAAGGTCTTAAAAGACCAATGCTTGACAATGTTTTTAAGAAAAAATAACAAAACAAAAACATAATTACGTTTTGATTGGCAGCTCTGAATCGCCATGCATGATGGAACCGCCATGAAACGAGGAAGCCAGAAGACGAGAGGGGGAATGGTCGCTAGGAGAGTGGGTAAGAACGGAGCCCAAGAGGGCTACCCTTGCCTGTACTGTGTGTGTGCAGAGGAGATAGGAGCCACCAAGGGCCGCTAAGTGTGTGAGGTCGTCATGCAAGCCCGAGAGGGCGCTCTTAGAGGCGAGCCCATGAGGGGCCGAGAAGGGCTGCACTGGGTGTGCAGAGCATAGGAAGAGAGAGAGAGAGAGCTGCGAGGTGGCGTGGTTGAGAAGGGCGTGGCCAGAGCGCCATAGGAAGAGGGTTTCCTGAACCATAGGGTCGCCTGCAGTGGTCGCGAGAAGGGGAAGGACGCCATGCGAGCCCTGGTGGAGGACATATAAGTTAGAGAGTGAGAGCCTCAGGAGAGCGCTGCAGTATACAAGCAGAGAGGGAGAGTTTTAGCGCTGGTTTTATAGTGAGAGAAAGTAGGAGAGAGAAATATTACGCTTGGCAGTGTGTGTACGTCCATTTGCTTGACAGTGTATGTATTACCTACTTCCTGCATAATATAGGTCGCTACACAAAAAAACATGAGAGGGAGAGAATGAATTTGCTATAGCGCAAGTTAGAGAGAGGGCCACCTGCAATGGTAACGAGGAAGAGCCGAGAGCAGGGTGGTGTGATTGAGGAGGGTGATTGCGAGAGGTCGTAAGCATGCTGAGAAAGGAAGGGAGAGAGCATGAACCAATTTCAAGACCAAGTAGGAAACTGTGTGTATCTGTGTGATTGATTTATTGAGAGTGTGTGTATCATCTTGAGCATGAGCAATTAAGGAGAGGGAGAGTCATGAGCAGTTCATAAAAGAACTGTGTGTGTGTGTTGCGCTGATTACATGTGTGTAGGGGTGTGTGTACTCCCATGCATGGAGAGCCGCGTGAAGAAGGTGCTTCTTGGCGAGGTCGCAAGCAATTGCAAGAGGGTGTGAGGGCACATCTGAGAGGGGGAGAGTATCCAAGAGCCTGAGAGAGTAGTAAGAGAGGCCGTGAGGCCGTTGTGGGCAGGGTACGAGATCTGTGAGAGTGAGAGAAAGAGAGAGAAATTTGGAAAGTAAATTCAAAATTTTGCTGCGTAGTGACTCACTTTCAAGTGAGAGGAGCCGCTGCTCGAATTCTGACGGAGACGGAAAGCAATAAACCCGAAATCAAAAGTTAAAATTCACTGGTTAGTTTTTCTTGATTTCTAAACAAATTCATAAAATTAGAAAGAAGCATTGCTAGTTTCATTATTTGCATTGCTAGCTTCATAATTGAGCACAAATGTGATTGTTTGAAGATATATCTGTATTGAAATTATACTTGGAAATGAAATGCTGCATATTTTTTCATGGTTAGTGGCATTTAGGAAGAGAAATTCAATCATTGACACTTTTTGGCATTTCAATAAAAATTTACATTTTACAAGTTTATTCTCGTGTTTTTCATTGGAAAATTTGCAAAACTGTTGAATGACTCTAGTTGCATTGTTCAATAATTTGAAGTCCAGTAAGTGATTGATTTGTTTTGTGAGTTCTGAAGTGTAGTTTTGAATTATAACAGTCAAATAGATATTCTGGATAATTGCATGTTGATGAATTTTGACTAAAAACTCCATTAAAAATGTATATGGGAACTCAGATTTTAACCCTAAATAGCATGTTTGGAGAGCATACATGAGTAATCTTGCATATTAGAGAGTTGGACTACGAAGCATAGAAAAGTAAGTGAAATACGAAAGGCATAATCAGATATTAGTTAAAATGGGTTTGAAAATCGCAAATATATGGCAAATTAGTGCACGTTTAGGTTAGTTAGGGGACCATAGGTTTACTTGAACGTTAATTAGAATGCTTGGAACGTGACGTTCATTTGGTGCGTCCGCCGAGAGCTAGCTGGCTGTTAAAGTTACGGGGCACCCGGTGCATATATTTTGCATGCTGGTACCTAGGGTTTGGCCAATCAAAAAGAGGCAATGTCTGTGTAGTAACGCCAGGAGAGGCAAGTCTTAAATAGAGTTTGGGTTATCCCAATGCATACCTTGGCTTTGATGACCTTGAGGTTGCTGATAGAATATGTTAGTCAAGAGTCGTCTGTTAGTTTATCGAAGCTGAGAGATTCAATCACTTGTTAGAGTTAGCATGGTATAAACAGAAAGAGAGGGAGATGAAGTTGGTGGAAGTAGACATAGGTGGGTGTGTAGGAGATCCTAGTGCACTCAAAGAAGAAAAGGATTTTCACATAGAACTACTTAAACAACAAGAACTAGTTGATGAGGCTTTCACTCAAATTCGGCAAAATTTGATTAGATTAAAGTTAGAAACTTAGCAAGCTTTGATGAAGGCTAGGCAAGATAGAGAGTCGGCCATATTAGAATATAATCTATTTCAACAAGATATAATACGTTTTAATGAAGAAATAGGAAAAACTTGTCAAATTTTAGATAAGCAACCTAAATCGCATGTTGAGGAAATGAAAACCATGAGTGGGTGCATTAATACAATGGGAGAGGAGCTTAATGAGTGTAAGCAGCTTATATCTGGATGCCAAGTACTTTCCAATGATGAGAGGCCACGTGAGAGTGAGAAGCCTATGACTCCTATAGTCAATAATGATTGTTGTATTGACAATGTTAACAAATATATAGATGTTTCTTTTGATAACTCATGTTTGCTGAGAGATGTAGAACGGGAGGAAAGAGAGCTAGTAGATAATAATATAGCTACCTTGATAGATATCGAGAAAAGACAAGCCTTGTTAGAAGTGTGTCTTCATAGGGAGCATTTACAAATATTTCAGCAAATTTACTTTGAAACTTTAGTACCCTATGAATTAAGTGGTGCATGCTATAGTAAAGAAGAGAGATGTACTTTTCTTTTGATGGAATATACCATAGAAAGTATTCTTAATTATAAGGATGCATGTACGAAGCAATTTGCATATGAGAAATATTTTGAGATTGAAATTGAATTAGGTTCATCTAACTTTGAAACTAGACATGATTGTGACGAGTTAAATATAGAAAAAACTTTAATTTTGAATGAACCTGAGAGATTGAGAGAAAATCATACTCAACATGTTAGTGGGAATGGTGAGGAATGTAAGAGACATATTAGATATGAATTTCAAGTAAATGCAGTCATTTTAGGGAATGAGATTAGGCAATGCATTGCATATGTGCAAAAGGGAGATGAAACAAAGAGAGGGAAAAATAGTAGCATGCCTAGGAGACAAAATGTCCAACCAAAGTTTCCAATAGAGCCTAGAAAAGGCTGGATAGAAAACAAGGATAGTAAAATCTATGAAAAGAGACAATCTGGGTATAAGTATTATGGTGTAAAAGGCCATATTGCAATGTTTGGCGAAAATTTGAAATTAGTAAACCAAATTACCTGAGCTCAATGATGAGGGAATTATAGGAGAGAGTGAGTAGTGATTGCTTGGTTTAGAAAATTGAAAAACAAAACAAAATATTTTCTTGTTTGTAATATGGAATAGCTAGCTCATTTTAATTGAGATACGATATAATAAGGGAGATTTCATTTCATGTCATGTGGAAAGTGAGTGTGAGTTCTAATGTACTATCATTTATGTGTAGATATTTGGGCTACACTAAGAAGTCTTTGTTGTTCCTATTTGAACGTTTAGTGATTTTATGTGTGTGCAAGATGAGTTAGAATCATGGAAGTTGACTAACTGGTTAAGTTATTGTGTGAGGAGAGAAGCTAAAAAAAGATTGTGAGTTTGAGGGAAAGTGAGAAGTGAGTAAAGAGTAGGAGTGAGTAAGTGTGACTTGAGTGGTGTGAGATAAGTTATTGTTGAGGAGAGGGTTCCTTGTTTATTCTTGCTCATATGCAAGTTATTTTCATTCATTTGTAGGAAGAATGATGAGTTTTAGTGAAATCCAAATTCAAACATATTTGACAAAATTTTACAATTTGACTAATAGAATTTTAGCAAAGCTATTTAAGAGAGTTGGCCAAATGAGAAAAGATAGGTAGCATATAAATTCTACGACAACTTAAATAGGTACAAAGCAATCTAGATTTAGTAGATGCCATGTTTGGTGGGATCCGTGTTTTAAAATTGAAATGCATATGTTAGTGCAAGGAAAATGTGTGTTTAAGGATTAGAGGTGCATGAGAGTAATGCAATGCAAAAATATTATTGATTGTACCTAGTGAGTTATAATACATGATGCTACTTTATTTGCATATACATTTTGGTTTTTGAAAAGAAGAAATTTTTCTTTTAAAAAATTGTGTAGTGGATAGGGCATTATAAAAGTAGGTATTGTAGCTTTCTAGTGGAAAGTAGGTGTCTGTAGCATGTATATATGTTTGGAATCCATAGCACACTATAAGAAAAGTGGATAGGGTTTGACATACATGTAGGGAGCTGTAGCTTTTTGGTAAAAGTAGGTTTCTGAACCTTATATAGATGCCTCTAACTAGGGCATTGAATACGAGTAGGATTCTGAAGCTTTTACTGAGAGTAGGCAACTGGACCATGTGTGGATACCTGTAGTCCATAACGTGCAGCACCTTTTGGCTTAGCCAATGCACCTGCACTATTCCGTCATATGTAGCGAGAGGCTTTAAAAAAAACAACAAAACAAAACCACAAAAAAAAAAACAACTGAGAGTAGGCAACTGGACCATGTGTGGATACCTGTAGTCCATAACGTGCAGCACCTTTTGGCTTAGCCAATGCACCTGCACTATTCCGTCATATGTAGCGAGAGGCTTTAAAAAAACAACAAAACAAAACCACACAAAAAAAAAAACCAAAAAAAAGAAGTTTCACAAAATCCAAAAAGAATCATTTCTTTTATGCTTGATTTTCTGTTTTATTCAAACAAAACACTAAAAAGGAAAAAACACCAACAAAAACAAAACAAAACAAAAACCCATAAAAATTAGGAGTAGGATATCTACATTCCTTTAGGGGGAGTCTAATCTTTTTGCAGAACCGAGCAATTTTGCGGAGAAGTACCTGTTACAAATTGGAGCTGACTGTCAAAGCTATTTCTGGGGAAGTAGCTCTAAAGTGGAGTATTTTCAAGCACATTAACCAGGTGGTTTACTTCTAACTACACTGTTCAGTTATTTAGTTTTTATTATTTGTGTGCTTGCTGTAATAGATATGTCAGTGACAAGTTAGTACAAAACTATTCATAGTTATATTAGACTTGTTAGCTTAGGGGGTTTATATGTTCTTTTTAACTTTCCTTTATCTAGACTTAGCAATCACTGACGGTGACCAAGCTGTTAGTGGCTGAGAAAGGTAGTCAAGGTGATTATTTAATAGAATCACTTTAGCTAAACTAGTTTTGGGCAATATATTTATGCTCTTAATGGTGATCTAACGATCCCTTAGAAGTGATGTAGGTCTTTGTGGTTGGGAGTATAGACCTTTAAACTCTAGATTATGGTCGGTATGCTAGTTAATTTACACTAGTGATGAGCCAAGGGAAGAATAAAACAAGACTTATATGTTATATGTTGTGTGACCGTCGCCGTACAAGTTTGGTAGGTGGGTGGATCCACTTTGTCTCTAGTGACAGAGCCACGAGCCGTAGCCAGGTTTTGTACGGGGTGGAAGTGTAAGTGCTAATAATTCCTGCTCGATGCAGCAGTGAGAGTGGATGTGTGTGAAAAAAAAACAATCAAGTCTGATGTGACTTCAAAATAAAAACAAAAACAAGAAAAAGAATGCATGAAAAAAAAAACTTGGGAATTCAAAAAAAGGGAAATAGATTAAAGGCGATGACTTCCACTTAGATGTGAATACTGTATATTTTCTATAATATAGGGCTTAATTGGTTTACCTCTATAGAGATCTAGCACCATGGAGAGGGGTTGTTCTTGCTATTAAACAGTAATAAATTTATAGTCTTGCCTAGGGCGGTTTATAGTTATTCTATTAACTAGTCACTTTATTATTAATTTTAGTTGCTATTGGTGAGGTTTAGGTTTGTGATTTTTAAATCTTTGTAAATGCTAGTTAGTGAGGGTATATACGTTTTCTGGGCCCAACATGTTTATATAACTATGTCTAGTGTTTATTAATTTGTCACTGAGTTGTCACTGACTGACTGATTAATGGTTTTATTGTTGAAACAAATTTAGTTCTTCTTTTAATTCAAGTAAGAATGGACAGACTACTGGTGTTAGTGTAATGTGTTTCAGGCTTTATGCCCACTAGGGTGTTCGCAGTTAAGGAGGGGAGCTAGTTATTTTTCAAAGTGTAGCTGCTAAGCTGGAGAGTTGCATCAATTTAAGAAGTTCATACGAGTGTAGAAGACATTCTTGCTCGTCGAGGACGACTCCATAATTCAATGGGGGAGGAATGTAGACCCCAAACCTTTTTGACAATTTGTACACAACTCCGGGTTAATTGGGATATGCATGCGCATGTTAGAATCATTTGCATTTTAAATTACTATACATGTATGCCTGTTTAGCATGATTTGATGTTGCTGCACATAAATGATTTGATAGAATCTGAAAGTATTTGCTAATGTTTATGTTAAAATTTGAATGCTATGATTAGTTCGTCTAAGGGAAGTTCATAATTTCTTGACCTAATTTGGCCATACTCATCTGGAAAGCAATGGAAAGCTTACCAGCTTGAGAAAGTTTCAAGGTGAGTACTACTCTTGAGTTTAGTCTTAGCCGAAGTAAATCTTCGGACTCTTGTGAGTTTACCCTAATTTGTGTTAAGGCATGTTAGTCGGTTTAAACTCTAGAATTCCAGTTAGATTTTGAGCTAGCTTTTGAGGAAAACGGAAAGTGTACACAAGTTTTAGTGTAAGTATCGGGCAAAGCTTTAAATTTTGACTTAGAATCCGGGAGGGACCGTGAAGTTCAAGAGAGTAAGGAGAGAGAAGATGTGAGCTCGATGCTCATTGTCATGATGGAGATCTTTGAGGTTTCGGGGACTTTAACCCTTTTTCAAGGTGGGAGCAAGGTCTTAAAAGCCCAATGCTTGACAATGTTTTTAAGAAAAAATAACAAAACAAAAACATAATTACGTTTTGATTGGCAGCTCTGAATCGCCATGCATGAGGGAACCGCCATGAAACGAGGAAGCCAGAAGACGAGAGGGGGAATGGTCGCTAGGAGAGTGGGGAAGAAGGGAGCCCAAGAGGGCTACCCTTGCGTGTACTGTGTGTGTGCAGAGGAGATAGGAGCCACCAAGGGCCGCTAAGTGTGTGAGGTCGTCATGCAAGCCCGAGAGGGCGCTCTTAGAGGCGAGCCCATGAGGGGCCGAGAAGGGCTGCACTGGGTGTGCAGAGCATAGGACGAGAGAGAGAGAGAGCTGCGAGGTGGCGTGGTTGAGAAGGGCGTGGCCAGAGCGCCATAGGAAGAGGGTTTCCTGAACCACAGGGTTGCCTGCAGTGGTCGCGAGAAGGGGAAGGATGCCATGCGAGCCCTGGTGGAGGACATATAAGTTAGAGAGTGAGAGCCTGAGGAGAGCGCTGCAGTATACAAGCAGAGAGGGAGAGTTTTAGCGCTGGTTTTATAGTGAGAGAAAGTAGGAGAGAGAAATATTACGCTTGGCAGTGTGTGTACGTCCATTTGCTTGACAGTGTATGTATTACCTACTTCCTGCATAATATAGGTCGCTACACAGAAAAACCTGAGAGGGAGAGAATGAATTTGCTATAGCGCAAGTTAGAGAGAGGGCCACCTGCAATGGTAACGAGGAAGAGCCGAGAGCAGGGTGGTGTGATTGAGGAGGGTGATTGCGAGAGGTCGTAAGCATGCTGAGAAAGGAAGGGAGAGAGCATGAACCAATTTCAAGACCAAGTAGGAAACTGTGTGTATCTGTGTGATTGATTTATTGAGAGTGTGTGTATCATCTTGAGCGTGAGCAATTAAGGAGAGGAGGAGAGTCATGAGCAGTTCGTAAAAGAACTGTGTGTGTGTTGCGCTGATTACATGTGTGTAGGGGTGTGTGTACTCCCATGCATGGAGAGCCGCCTGAAGAAGGTGCTTCTTGGTGAGGTCGCAAGCAGTTGCAAGAGAGTGTGAGGGCAAATCTGAGAGGGGAGAGTATCCAAGAGCCTGAGAGAGTAGTAAGAGAGGCCGTGAGGCCGTTGTGGGCAGGGTACGAGATCTGTGAGAGTGAGAGAAAGAGAGAGAAATTTGGAAAGTAAATTCAAAATTTTGCTGCGTAGTGACTCACTTTCAAGTGAGAGGAGCCGCTGCTCGAATTCTGACGGAGACGGAAAGCAATAAACCCGAAATCAAAAGTTAAAATTCACTGGTTAGTTTTTCTTGATTTCTAAACAAATTCATAAAATTAGTAAGAGGCATTGCTAGTTTCATTATTTGCATTGCTAGCTTCATAATTGAGCACAAATGTGATTGTTTGAAGATATATCTGTATTGAAATTATACTTGGAAATGAAATGCTGCATATTTTTTCATGGTTAGTGGCATTTAGGAAGAGAAATTCAATCATTGACACTTTTTGGCATTTCAATAAAAATTTACATTTTACAAGTTTATTCTCGTGTTTTTCATTGGAAAATTTGCAAAACTGTTGAATGACTCTAGTTGCATTGTTCAATAATTTGAAGTCCAGTAAGTGATTGATTTGTTTTGTGAGTTCTGAAGTGTAGTTTTTAATTATAGCAGTCAAATAGATATTCTGGATAATTGCATGCTGATGAATTTTGACTAAAAACTCCATTAAAAATGTATATGGGAACTCAGATTTTAACCCTAAATAGCATGTTTGGAGAGCATACATGAGTAATCTTGCATATTAGAGAGTTGGACTACGAAGCATAGAAAAGTAAGTGAAATACGAAAGGCATAATCAGAAATTAGTTAAAATGGGTTTGAAAATCGCAAATATATGGCAAATTAGTGCACGTTTAGGTTAGTTAGGGGACCGTAGGTTTACTTGAACGTTAATTAGAATGCTTGGAAGGTGACGTTCAACATGACCCCGAAGGGAGAAGCATCTAGCTAAGCAAGTGCTTCAAGCTTAGAAAGTCGGGTAGTACCCAGCTTGCCAAAGAGGAAATCATCCGAAGTTAAGCGGTGGAAGGTCACCTACCGATTTTCACGACGGGTGCGAGTGCTACCAATCCACTTCGACAATCCTGAAGAAGAAGTGGTAAGGTGATTCCCATGTCCTAGGGAAGAGTGGTTCGGCTACTGCTCTCGCTGTTTTGGAAAGCGAGTGGAGGATCTTCCTCCTCTCCCTGTACAACTTATCCTGAAGAATCTCTCTACCACGGGTGAAACCCAGTGGGTCGGGAACGAGTTGCAACTTAATGGAGTAGAATTCATGCAACACGCCAACTACGGAAATTACCTGCAATTGCTATTAGCCAAGAGGCTGCGAGTGGTCAGACGCATCGCCATCACCCTGTACGTGCTGAGCAACGAAGGAAAGGTAGAGCCCATGAAAGGCGACAACCTCTTGTGGATGTGCCGACTCATCAACACTGGCACGATAAAAGTATAAGTAAGTATTACACCCTCTGTGCATGATGGAAAATGGGCCGACGGCATTCCTGTGCAGATTCTTGCAGCATATGCATGTGAATATCTATGTAGATAGGAAAGTCTTCTACCAACAGAAGATCGTATACCTATTCGGTGTGGCAGTACCAAGAGAAATCCTCAATTCCCCAAACCCTATCATTCTCCCCATATTGGATTACCATCATTCCTTTAATGTTTCTATCTTTATCCTGTTTTAACCTACCCACCCACCCCTGTAAAAAGCTACTATGAGACGCTACTGTTGTTAATGTTTTTTTTTTGGTTAAAGATTTGCAATTTCCTGAGTCACTACCATGGCAAGTGTTTCTTTCCCCACATTCATTGGAAAGAAGGGAGAGGATCTCACCACCGACTTTTTGGATGATTTTGACATTGCTTCTGTCGTCTCCAACAAAGATGACGACGCTTCACGACATAGAATTTTTCCTCTACTGATGAAAGTAGAGACCAAGTCCTGGTATAATGCATTGCCCCATGCTACCAAGAATGCATGGGATGTGCTAAACGATGCTTTTGTAAAGAGGTTTGGTGGAGGCACAACCTCAGAGAAGCTATGGCAGCTACTGATAGAATTAAAGCAGGGAGTTGTGCTGGAATATGCCACCTACGAGTCCAAATTTGTGAACTTATGGGAGAGATGGGTTTCCTCACTGGAGGAAGGCGAAGGAGCACCTAATTTACTAAAGAAGGACCGTTTCATTGCTAGTCTATGGTCGCCGCTTAGAGAGAAGGTGAAGGGAAGGTTTCCTGCAACATATGATTTGGTAGTCAAAGTAGCCCGCCTTAAAGACAAGAAGCTGCGCATGCAAGCAAGAGTAAACGAGTCAAAGGAAACAAGCTCAGCTCGACCAACCCCGGTGACTGCAAAGCCAATCATAGAGTCCAACCGCAAGAGGCATCAGAAGAGTAGCAAGACCTACTAAGTCGCATCACCACCCAACTAGAGAGTTTATCCGTGCATCTCGTGCAGCAAGGGCATGCACCTAGCAGGAATCCAAAACAAGGAAGAGGACAAAGAAGGCAGAACCAAGAGTACCACTGTTACAACTGCGGGGAAGATGGCCATGGAATGTACTACTGTCCACACCCAAGGAGGCAGAATTTCAATAGAGGGGGGGGGAGACATAATCAGATCTCTCCACCAAGAGTAAGAGGACCACCACCTAGGCAACTAGGACCAATCCCAATGGTCCAAATCCTTCGACCACCTGTACAACAGCAACCACCACCCCAACATCTCATTCCCCCACTACCCCCACCACATGCTGTGAACCAAGCGGTGAGTGTTATTAGCTTAGAGGCTAAAGGAAATGTTGACTGCTGGGTCAACAACACAACAGAACTCAAGTTTCGTACCAAAGTCATATCTTTTGCGAGTTATGAAATGTTGCGGGTTATGGCTATAAACGTCATTTTTAATGAGTAGTTATTATAGTTTCAGAAGCCGGGGTGCAATGGCACTTCCAAATTGTAAATACAAAGCCATTTGACCCTTTAAACCCCATTTTTGGTTAAACCTAAGGTAGCCTTGGTATATAAGGTACCTAGGTCATTTTGTAAAAGGGAGGGAAGACTTTAACATTGGGGTATAAAGCCCAATGTGGTCGCCCAGGTAAGTGGGCGGGCCGCCAGGTATGTACACATATTCTTTTGTTAAAACCTAATAAGAACTCACTATGCTCTACACATTACAGTAGAGCGAGTTCACCATATCATCGTGCTCTTCTTCTCGCACTCTCTCTCGCGTCGCAGTTCCGCTTGTACTCCTTCAACTGGTATCAGAGCTCAGATCGAGGCTCGGTGCAGCACTGTAGGAGGCTAGAGTCACCAGCTCAGAGTGGAGTGAAATTCGGCAGGCAAAGACACGGCCCCAAATCTTGTGGGAGAGCCCGTAGGCCCATGTGTGCTCATAATTTCATTCTGAGGTCATCTCGGTCACCGTTCGGCTTCGACAAAGTTCTGCCCAGGCCATTTTCTACTACGTGGTCTCAGCGGGTGCCGATCCGACTCTACAAATTTGGGGTTTTCGGCCTACGACTGCAGGTGCTGAGGATATCGACACTCCCAAAGTGTTAATTTGTGGCTGTCTACACATCGAAGGACGGCTCACAGTTCTTGGAGGCGTGTCACATACGACACGGGCGCATCTACACACACACTATAGGCGACATCCACTAGTTCATCAGGTAGCTTGTGTTTGCTGCTTGATATTCCAGATTTCATCCTGACATTGCAGGTACTTCCACATGGGATGTATTGTCAGAGATGATGTATGTCTGTTGACGGTTTGCTGGCTGTGAGTCACGCAGCAAACAACCGCCGCAACGGTTACAGTATACAGTGGGAAATTTGTGGATGTATGACTTTGTGGGAAGTGTATGTACTGTCAGATTTACTGCAGCCTTTGTTGAGGGTCGAGTGAGGTTTTATTGAGCTGGGGGATTCTCGAATGTTGAGATCCTTTCGGTGATATAGGTCTTGGAGCGATCCCTTGAGCACCCTTAGATAGGCAACTAGGATGTATTGACTGTGAGTTAGACAGTTGGGATTGCATCTTTGCTTTACTACCGTTGAGGCATTGTCGCAGTCTATGCTTATGGACAGTGACAGGACAGTGAGAGACAGTACATTTGCAGGATAGGTTTACCCGCATCTTACAGTGTCAGAGAGACTCAGCTCTTCTTGAAGAATACAATGGACTCAGCTCTCTTACAACATCTGATGGAAATGCACTGAGTGACTTGATATAGACTCACAGGCATCACTTCATGTGTCTCCAAACAAGGAGTGGTTTACTTCTTATGTGACCACTAAAGATCATGTTCCGCTAGGCAATGGGCAGACATGTGAGATCTTAGGTGTTGGAGATGTTCAATTGAAGTTTCAGAATGGCTCTTCTTTCACGCTGAAGAATGTGAGACATGTTCCACAATTACAATGAGCTTGATCAGCACAGGTTTACTTGATGATGCTGCTACGTCACAATTTTGGACTAAAACATGTGGAAGATATCAAGGGTTCTATGACAGTAGCACATGGAGTAAATTCTGGAGGACTTTACATGATTTATGTATCAAATGTCTCTAAAAATGTAATCAATGTAACCGAGCAACCGAACGTTTCTTTGTGCATAGCCGGTTAGGACATATGTCCAAGAAGGGAATGGAAAATCTTGTCTCGTTTTGGTTATTTCCTGGATTTTCATTTAATGATTTTGAATTCTGTGAACATTGTCTGTATGGTAAGCAAACACAGCAGCCACATAAGCATAGAAGCAGTAGAAGAGATACACAGTTGGCACTTGTTCATAGTGATTTGTGTGGACCTATGACTAACTATCTCTAGGGGGAGCTTCTTACTTTATGACAATTTATAGATGATTACTCGAGGAAAGTATTGGGTTTACTTTCTCAAGACAAGGATGAAGCGTTTAGTGTTTTCAAAACGTTTGTGACACTTGTGGAGAATCAGAGTGGCAAGAAGCTTAAATGCGTAGCACTGACAATGGTGGAGAGTATGTTTCAAAGGCCTTTCAGGGACTTTTGTGAGTCAAAAGGTATAAAACGTGAACTTACTGCTCCTTACAATCCTCCAAAAATGGTGTTGCTGAGAGGATGAATAGGACCATACAAGAGAAGGTCAGAGTTCAGAAGTTATGTTGTCTAATGCACAGCTGCCAAATGGGTTTTGGGGACTGAAGCTGTATCAACAGCTGTTTATCTTGTAAATAGATCTCCTAGAAGGTTTTGCAGAAGGATTCAGTGCCAGAGAGGGTATGGTCAGGCAAAATCCCTCATACAAGCATCTCAGAGTCTTTGGCTGTGAGGCATATAATCACGTTCCAAAGGAATTTAGGAACAAACTTGAGCCCAAAGAGTAGAAAGTGCATCTTTCTAGGCTATGGTAATTCTGGTGAGATGATGGGGTACAGACTTTGGGATCCCGAATCCAGAAAAAGGTTGTCCGCAGCAATGATGTTCACTTTAATGAATCCAAATATCATTTAAACCAGAGAGGGATGAGGAGATTAGCAAGTGTTGTCTTCCAAGAAGATGGACCTGCACGTGGAAGACACAAAATTGTTAGGGCTCAAGAGGAGCAAGGACTGGATAGAGTGGAACCATAGGTTGTGTAGCTGAGCTTGAGCCACCTATTGTGCAAAGATTCTCTGGTGTTCACGCCTACCTCTGATAGCAAGTTTGTTCCATCTCATGAATTATGTCATGTTGATTGATTGCAATGATGCCTTCATGCATACAAGGAACACAGTGCCCTCAATGAAGCACTCTCGGGAGGACACTATTGTCACAAGGCCCCTCTACTGTGTCCAAATGCTCTACCACTACGTGCATAGACTCAGATGATACTTGTTGTGTCTCAATAGGTCAATGCATATCTACCTTTGTCTCTACAGACTCTACTAGCATGTCTTGCACAACTACATGCTCTATCTCCAATATGCTCTATCTATTGAGCATACAGTCGAGCTCACTAGTGAATGACATAGTTTGTCATGCATGATTTGGCATGTACAAAATGGGAAATAAAAACAATAAACTCACGTTCTATACCTTTTGATGCATGGGAATAAGAACATTAATGTACATATTGTGATATATGAGACATTGGTTGTTGTCATGTACATACTTACTGGGGAGTCGTGTGGCCCTAGACATGGCTTTGATGCATGATTTATTAATTTAGAGGATGACTAGTTTAGTGTGATAATGTACATATTCCAAGCATTTCATGGTGGCACACTCATCTCCTCTACAAAGATTGATGCAGACAAAATCTATCAAAAATAGCAAAAAATATATGCTTTTTATGCTTATGTGAGTGATCCCACAAATTTAGGGATTTTTTGACTCTGTTTGGGGTTTTTTACATTGTCTTTTTGGGTAAAAAATGAGCTAAAAATGACCTAGTTTTGGTCAAAAATGGAATAAAGGCCCAAAAAATGACACATCATCACATTCGACCGTGGTGACAAAAGAGAGGGCTGCTTCTTATCGGCAAAAACTTGCAATTTTTTTTTTTTGTATGTGCAATTCACTTCATGGTTGCTCTATGAGTATGTATTGCAATCCGGTCTCTTTACTATCATGTATTTGAGCTTGTGGGGAGTGAATTAGGGTTTTCCTTCATCAAAATGGTGTGTGGGATTCAATATGGAAGCTCTTAAATCTTTGAAAAATCAAAAAATGGCTTCCATGAAGGTGGAAGCTCGTGAATTTCTTTAAATTGTTTGAAGTTACAACTATGTAATTGGGGGCAAGGCTACAAGATTCCACGAAAGTTGTTTGGGTTTTGAATAGGATTTGTGCTTGTATGAGAGTTGAGGTTTCATGGCTAAAACTTTAGTGTTTTTAATTGCTCTTCTCAAGTAAAATTGGATGTGAATTGATGATCCTTTCATCACGAACTCTCTTATGAAAACAAGCAGATTCCAAGCACAATAGGAAAGAGGGTTTGTGATTGTTTTGCCATGGAGATTAGGAATCAAGGGGTTCAAGAAAGATCAATGATTGTGGCATTTTACCAGTTAGTGGCTCCAAAGTTCTATGACCAACTCCAAGAAACTGCAAAGGAATGTGGAGACAATTGGGATGCTTTTTCAAGTGCTTTCACACAAGAGATCTGGGGCTTTGTGGAATGGGAAATGGAGTGCATTGCTTCTACAAAGGTATAATTTTTACAAGATGTTGGAAATAGCAATTTGATGCAGTTACCATGCTATACAAGAGATGACAATCAATTTAGGGAAAAGATCAAAGCTATATAGATGAGTTCCTTCTATAGGACAAAACATTGTTACATGAAAGAGATGAGGATATAGTCAAAGCCGTTTATGCATTGGTGTTTCAATTTTGGCACATAAACATTGTTCTTCCTTGTTTGATTCTATGGAGTTTTCACATAGACATGTGGTGGAAGATACTATGGATGGCACTCAGTCTGCAAAAGATGCCTATGTGAGCTCAATTTCTAATGGTGGTTCATTGGATTGGATTGTTTTTGTGATGCTCATAGTGCTTCTAGTAGATTAGCTATGCAAAATTTATCCCATTGTGAAGAGAATCATGAAAAAGATGTTGTAAAGCATGTGGTAGAGCATGGATGTAGCCATGCAAAAAGGTATGACCAAGGATGACATAGAGTATTGCGATTTAAAAGTGGGTTCATGATTCAAAGATCTTTACAAAGCTTCAAATAAAGATAATACTTTCTATGATGCCAATGATCTTTGATGTGATGCATATGCTTGTGGATTGGTGGATGAGATGCATGTCAAATCCATAGGCTCTTGTGTGAAGGGGATGCAAGTTGATATAGAGTATTGACATTTGGAAGTGGGTTCATGCTTCAAAGAGCTTTACAAAGCTCCAAATAAAGAAAATAATTTTTGTGATGCCAATGCTCTTTGATGTGATGCATATGCTTGTGGATTGGTGGATGAAATGCATGTCAAATCCATAGGCTCTTGTGTGAAGGGGATGCAAGTTGATATGCAGGCACCCACTCTTACTAAAGAGTGGAAGAATTATGATGATGAATTGGAAAAAGAATTGAGTGCTATTTTTGCAAAGCATGCTGATTTCTACAAGGTTGAAGTGCAAAGGTACTTGAAAGAAGGTGTGATAGTTGATAAAAAGTCCAAAGAGAATATAGCCTATAGGCATACCACATGTGATGAGGATCCACCACTAAGATATTCTCTCAAGAGAGACCCATTGAAGAGAATCTTAAGCATCTTTTGGATGAATCTTTGAAGGGTTTCCATGCCACATACAACAAGGTTTCTAAAAGATATCGCTCATGTCATGCATTGGGACAACAAGAACAAGAGGACACGGAGCTTATGGGTCTTCTAGATGATGCTTTGGAGGAATTTAAGCTCCTTATAATAGGGGTATCCAAAAGTACAATGGGATATATGACCTAAAGAAATAAGGAGATGAGCATGAGGTAGAGCTTATGTCATTTTTGAATGAGGTACTGCATGATTTCATGCCTACAAGTGAAGTTTGTTAAGTATGGAGCCAGATTTACCCCATGTAATTTTTGTATTAAAAACTCACATTTGTAAGGCCCCATTATGAGGAGAATCCATCGTGCATGAAGAGAAATCACTCGTCGAAAACCAAAATTTTGCCGGAATATTATGGCCGCGACAAGGCCGAAAAGTGGTCGAAAAACAGCCAATCGTTTGGTCGGTTGGCCGGTAGTCGGTAGTTAAAGGCTGCTGGCTGGTAGGGCTGAATTCAATGGCCGGTGGCCAATTTCAAAGGCGGACTTGTCTTCTCAAGGACGGCCACACATGGGTCGATTGGAGGGTCCAATTTGGATTTGTCAACACAAGGGCGGCTACACACAGCTGCCTCTCATGAGAGAGGGCAGCCCTTTTGGCCTATAAAAGGAGGCCTCTTCTACACACAAAAAAATGAATTGTGAATCATTGTGTTTGCATTGTGAAGTTGATGTGAGGTGGTGAGAGTGAACCAAGAAGGGAGCTCCAAAAGGGTATAATCCCTTTGTAATCTCCTTCTTGTTTTTAAGTACTGAAGTCATTGAGTGGCTGCTTTCCCATGGACGTATCCCACATTGGATGAATCACATATATTGTGCTCTCTCTCTCTCTCTCTCTCTCTCTCTCATGTGTGAAAATTATCTCTCTCCACTAAGTAAACTACTCAATTATCTATTTAGCCATGTCATATTTCCTAACAGTTATGCATACAGTTTATACGGCACCAAATGAGGTAATGAATAATATATATATGGAGCATGATGATTTATGGATACGTGCTGAATTTTTGGATACTAGAGATGATGATGCAAACTCACCACAGTTTAATGCTAGGTTGCATATGTGGGAGTTTTTTATGCTACCATATGACCCAAGAGGACATTTTGATGCTTATGGTCTTTGTCAGAGTACTTATAGGCCCTTTGATAGAGGGAAATGCTTTGATGTTCTTGATGTATGGCCCTCTAATTTTATGCCCATCATTCTAGGGAGGAATCTATTACTTATCATATGGTTGTGCTAATATAATAAAAATTTTGTATGGTTTTCCTATGATCCAAGTAGGAACTATGTGCTTATTGTGTCCCTCATTGGATGTTTGCAATTGACATGTATGCAAACAAAGAAGCAATCAAGTTGGCACGTTTCAAAGAATGTGCAGATTTTGAGGGGGTGGATTTCGTGACATGGCATGTACACAATGTGAAATAAAAACATTAACCTCATTTTTATACTTTTTGATGCATGATAATAGAAAATAATAATGCACATATTGTAATATATACAAAAGTGGCTACCAATAATTGCTATCATGTGCATACCTTACAGGGGAGTGGTGGCCCTAGACATGGCTTTGATGCTTGCTCATGTGAGTGATCCCACAAATTTAAGGACTGTTTTACTCTCTTTGGGGTTTTTTAACATAAAAAATGAATTTTTTTGGATTAGAGATGAGCTAAAATGACTAGTTGCAATGAAAATGGGAAGAAGGCCCAAAAAATGACACATTAGCTCATTTGGATATGGTGAAGAAAGAGAGGGCTGCTTCTTAGGGGAAAAAACTTGCATTTTTTTTTCATGTATGCAATTCACTTCATGGTTGCTCTAAGATAGTGTAGTGCAGCCTCTCCACTATCATGTATCTGAGCTTGTTGAGAGTGAATTAGGGGTTTCCTTCATTCAAATGGTGTGTGAGCTTCAATACGGAAGCTCTTAAATCTCTGTAACATCAAAAAATGGCTTCCATGAAGGTGGAAGCTCATGAATTCCTTTCAACTATATGAAGTTACCACTATGTAATGAGGGCGAGGCTACAAGATTCCATGAAAGAGGTTTGGGTTTTGAATAGGATGTGTGCTTGTATGAGAGTTGTGTTTCATGGATGAAACTTTAGTGTCGTTAATTGATCTTCTTTTAAAAAATTGATATGAATTGGTGATCATTTCATCACGAGCAGATTTACAAAACAAGCAGATTCCAAGCACAATAGGAAAGAGTATTTGTCATTGTTTTATCACGAATGCTCTTAGACTTTAAGCCATATTTAGGAAGAGGGTGGGTTATTTTCCATCAATGCTTTTTCACAAAGTATTTGTGACTCTCAACACAAAATCTCAGAGCCACAGGTTTCGCACCCTCCCAGACTGCACACTTTCCAATAGGCTTTTTGGTGAACCCCATGCAAAATCAGTTGGAACAAGGTTTGTGATGAGGGAAAATCAAATGTACATCATGAGGTTCTAGCAAGGGACATGAAATATAAGGTGATCTTACAAAAAGAAAGAAAATAACACGAGGAAAGAAAATGCAAATTGTAGTGCATATTGCATTAAATGTTGAGAATAAAAATTGTAATATCTTTGAGGGTTATGGTCCAAGAGGCTATTTTGAGTGCTATGCCATGGAGATGAAGCATCAAGGGGTTCAAGAAAGATCAATGATTGTGGCATTTCAACAGTTAGTGGCTCTAGAGTTTTAGGACCAAGTCCAAGAAATTGCAAAGGAATGTGGAGGCAATTGGTGTTTCAATTTTGGCACATGAGCATTGTGCTTCCTTGTTTGATGCTTTGAAGTTTTTGCACATAGACCTATGGTGGAATATACTATGGATGGCGCTCAGTCTGCAAAAGATGCTTATGTGAGTTCAATTTCTAATGGTGGTTCATTGGATTGGATTGGTTTTTGTGATGCTCATATTGCTTCTAGTGGATTGGTTATGCAAAATTTCTGATTGTGAAGAAAAGGATGACTAAGATGTTGTAAATCATGTGGTAGAGCATGGATGTAGCCAAAAAATGTGAACATGAAAAATGGTATGACCAAGGATGACATAGAGTTTTGTGATTTGGAAGGTGGTTCATGCTTGAAAGAGGTTTACAAATATTTAAATGAAAATAATACTTCGTGTGGTGCCAATGCTCTTTGATGTGATATGTATGCTTGTGGATTGGTGCATGAGATGCATTTCAAAGCCATAGGATCTTGTTTGGAGGGCTCCTACCAATGAGTGTAAGGAATATGATGATGACATGGAAAAATAATTGAATGTTATCTTTGTGAAGCATGTTGTCCTTCACAAGGTTGAAGTGCAAAGGTACTTGAAAGACTCTGTGATGGTTGAGAAAAAGTCAAAATGGAATATGGCCTATATGCATACCACATGTGATGCGGATCCATCATTGTATCATGGGATATGCTCTCAAGAGAGTCCCATCAAAGAGAATCTTATGTACACCTTGGATGAAGCCTTGGAGGGTTTCCATGCCACATACAACAAGGGTTCTTAAATATATTACTCATGTCATGCATTGAGACAATAAGAAAGGAGCACACAAAGCTTTTATGTCTTCTAGATGATGCTTTGGAGTAATTTGAATCTCCTTATGATAGGGGTATCCAAAAGTACAATGGTATATATGACCTTAAGAAAGAAGGAGTTCGGCATAAGGTAGAGATTATGTGATTGTTGGATGATGCCTATAAGAGAAGTTATGCATGCAATTTTATCTTCTAGGGGTCACTTAATAATTATATGACTATCACTTGAGTGCAACAAAAGGGGTTCATTTTTTCTCATTTTTTTACATACAGAGTCCCAAAAAATGGAATTGGGAAAAAAAATACAAATTGAATAGGAAAAGGTTGTACTTTATCTATAAAAAATTCACAAAGAAGGAGATTTAAAAATATTCCTCGAATGCATGCGATATACACAATTTATACATAGTGACCCCCTCCCCTGCCTCATGAGCAGTTTATGAGGCACCAAATGAGGTAATGGATAATATGGAGCTTGATGATTGAAGCCTATACATGCTCAATTTTTGGATACTAGAGGGGGTGATGTCATTCACCACAGTTTCATGCTATGTGTTATATGTGGGACTTTTTGATGCTATCATATGACCCAAGAGGACATTATGATGCCTATAGTCTTGTTTGGAGTACTTATATGCCCTTTGATAGAGGGAAATACTTTGATGTTCTTGATTCATGTCTCTCTAGTTTTATGCCCATGGAGTCTATGGAGGAATGTATTACTTATCATATGGTTGTGCTATTATAGCAAAAAGTTTGTATATTTTCCCTATTATCTAAGTGCAAACTTTGTGCTTATTGTGTCCCTCATTGGATGTTTGCAATTGATGTGTATGCAAACAAAGAAGTAATCAAGTTGGCACATATCAAAGGATGTGCAGGCTCAAGGGAGGTAGATATCATGTCGTGGCACATACACAATGTGAAATAAAAACATTAACCTTGCTTTTTATATTTTTTGATGCATGATTATAAAAATAATAATGTACATATTGTGATATATGGGAAAGTGGCTACCAACGGTTGTTGTCATGTACATACCTTACCAAGAAGCCATGGCCCTAAACATGGATTTGATGCATGCTTTATAACTTTAGAGGATGAATAATTTAATTTGATAATATACATATTTCAAACATTTCATGGTGACACATTCATCTTGTTGGGATGGGGGAAATGGGAACACACACAGTATACAAACTAGATCCCTCTCTATAGCCCAGCACATATCCAACACCCCAAGCCACTCAGAAACATACGCGCATGCACACTTTCTGCAACTTGCAATGAATAGCCTCGCTTACGAACAACTTCGGCTACACACAATGAATAGCCTCGCTTACGAGCAACTTCGGCTACACACAATCGTATTTACTGACACACACATCAATGCACCCATATCTGTAAACACACTCACGCCGGGAGGCCTCGCACGCCTTGACCGCACACAAAACCACACTCAATCTGCAACCACAATCCCTCTCTCCCTCTCTCTCTCTCTCTCTCTCTCTCTCTCTCTCTCTCTCTGCACACACACACGCAATCCCGGAGCCAGTGCTACCACGGGCACACGGCAAAAGACGAGATGCGGACGAGATTGATGGCGAACTCGGCAAAAAACACAAACCCATTAGGTATCACATAAACATTATCCAATACAATGATAGCGGCCCTTGGCGGCTACTCCTTAGACCACGGCGACTGTTCCAAACGCGATTGACGGCGCTCGTTATGATGGCCACACCATGGTGTGCAATCCTCCTTGTGCTCCACTTTATGCTATTGGCAGCCCGTATCCCTTGATGACCTTCTACACATGCTCCAAGGCCAAGCCCTCGGCTTCAACAATCCTGGTGGCTCCCCCTTCTCTCATGCACTCCCCTTCAACTGCACTTGGTCGCTCCTCCTTCCAGAAAAATGGCGGCCCTTGGCCCTGTCTGCAGCTACTCTGGAGCTTTCAGCTCTCGGCCTTCAACACCCGTCTGCCTTCTATAGCACTGTTTTTCCTCCCATGTGCCACCCTTCTCATCTGCAAGACCGCCCTTGAACTTCTTTCCTACCAACCCTCGACTGTCCTTGGTAGCACCACCTCTGCGTGCGAATTATGGCTTTACTCACCTGCTCGCCAAGGCCACCACCTTGCCTTCTCTCTTGTCAGAACATCCCTAGCTCTGAACGGAGTCTTCCATAGCCTCCCCTAAGAGCCTCAGAACTTCTCTGCACGCTCCCTTGTTCAGGCAACTCACGCTGTAGCCACCCCATCAGATGGCCGCCTTCTCGCTCTCTAGATCATATCCCTCTCTTTGGCTTGCAGCATGCTCTTGAGAGCCTCCTGTTGAGCTCCTCCTGCTTCCCCAACGGTGCCTGTAGCACACCCTGTGAGCTGAGGTACCTCTCCCTCACTCTTTATTCTTGCTCACCTCTTGCAGCGCTCGCACCCCCTTATTGCAGCGCTATCCTCCCTCCATGCCAACTTGGCCCTTGGCGGTTTCTTTCCTGCAATGTCCGATGCTCACTCCTTACTGCAACTCATGGCTTCTTCCTTTGCTCTGCTGTCTCTCCCTTCGTCCTCTCTTGGCAACTCTCTTTGGCACACCTCCCTCATGACCCGACCATGGCGAGCTCCTCTGCAGCGCTCCCTTGTCTTCCTGCAGATTGTGTCACCTTTATGCACAACTGGCCCGCCCCTCAGGCCCGGCTTTGCAGGCTCTTCTCAATCATCTCAAGCCCGCCCTTGTCACTCCCTTGCATGGCCAGCCCCCTGGCGGCCTTCCCAGCAATGGCCCTCTTTGAGTCATCATCTCCCCGGTGATCCCAAGTTCATCCCCATTGATGCTCTCAGTGCACCCTCTTTGGCCAACTGCGACTCCCGCTTGCTCACAACCCTCATCACCTGCAGCCCGTTGGCTCTCCCGGCATTCCCTAGAGGCGGCCACCCGTGGCTGCAGCACCTCCTTACCTTCCAAGACCAGCCCCTGGCGACTTTTCCTCTCCTAAACCTCTTATTGACCCTGCTCGCCACAAGATGGCCCACCTTGCTCCTCTCTGACTTCAACCAACCCACCACTTCTGGCGTCCCTTGCCCACAGTGGCTCTGCATCCGTCCCCTAGTGCAGCACTCCCCCTCCTCTACCTCATGCAACCATCCATTTGTCCCTCCTTTCCCATCCAGATGGCGCCCTTCAACCCCATGCACTCCTGGCGACTTTCCTCCTGAGTCCTGCCCTTGCTCGTTACTCCATGCCCACCAAAATTTAAGAAAAAGCTTGTTTTTTTTACCTTTTAAAAAAAACTCTCCAACTTGGCAAGCATTCCCATGCGAAGAAATTGCTGTCATGTCGAGCTCGGCATTCCCTTGCCCAAATCACAGGCTCGTGCATGGTCATGATTCCGTCCCTAGCAAAAGCCAGCCACCGCAATGATTCTTGGCCAAGGATATTTCCGTCGAAAAATGGTGAATGTCATGGCCGTGCCACTTCAAACTCGCTAGGATGCTCGACCCTCAATGTAATCATGGTAGATGGCCTCGACCTAGCTTTAACGTGAAATGGATCTGCAAAAACCTTTAAGTGACAAACCAATGGTCGAACCATAGAGGAGCTGAAGACCATGTTCATGCATCTGCAAGCACTTCGACCATTAGTGACCAAAAACCAATACTGGACCTGCTAATTGCCACATCTGGCATACACATCATGATCAAGCTTGCCGCTATTAGCATCTTGCACCGACTCCACCGCTTCGACATGTATCTACATGATTCAATAGCGAGGCTATAGCCATTATTCTGGACCGCTTAGCTGTACCATCATTGCCCAACCCCTCATTGAGCATTTATGCTCAACCATAGCATTATTTAGGTAAAGTAGCATTGCATAATAAAAAGTTGATAGATAGTATTTATATGAAGTAGTAGATAGATAGAGAGCCTAACTGGTTGAAGCACCTGCCTGGGTCAAATGGAAAACCATAGGCTTTCCCAATTGTAATGAAGCTTCCACCAGGATAAAAAATATAGCTTTGATCATCGTCATCTGTTTGTAACACATAGGCAAGGATTCCCTGCTTTGCACCTGTAACTTTGTCAGCCAACCAGTCTTGTAGACCTTCATAGCAACACCTTCAAAAACTTGTATATATGGACGGTCTCCACGCCCAAAACAAACATGCACACCCTGCATAGCTCCTACATCCTGTGCCTCATAGCCATCGTCTAGAGAGATCTCCATAGCATCATCGTCTTTGAAAAAAAAAACCTGTAGCAAGCGGCATAGTGGTGCTTTCATAACAACCTTTATCAACAGATCCATCAGCAGCATGGCACCAACTTGTGGTATCCGATCATCCAAAGCAGACACTGGCATACCTTCACCTATAGGCGCTTCAAACAACATTGGAGCAGGCACACAGCCTCGCATATCCTGTATCCTTGCCATCACTCTAGCAATCAAAATTTGTGTCTCGTCATCAACATCGACCACCGGCTCATCGAATCCCCAATCATCTTCATCAAGACATTCTTCTTTAGTCAACATGGCTTGACCATCACAAGGCACGACAGAGGGTTGCCGAACCCCTCGGTTCGCACAAAATGTCTCTTCACCTGCAATCTGTTCCGCATTGATCACCTTATCAACATGCGTAACATCATATGTCTCATACCTTGAGAAATCAGACTCCATTTCCCATGTGTTGTGTGTATCCAAGGCACTGCTATAACTCGAATACATCTCTGCTTTCTCCAAAAAACTCACCGGCTTTGGCACTTCAGCTATCTTATCCACTGCTTGCTTTTCGTAAGTGACTTGGTCAAGCACATTAGACGGTACTCGGTAGACTCCTCTCTGTAGCTACTTAGGCCTCGTGGACCCACACGATATCATCTCTACTCTATCACCACGCCTATCTGCTGCTACCACATGTGCATCAACAAAGGGTCGGATTACTTGAAGCTCTTCCCTAGCAATTGTGGCCTTGGCACCAATGGACTCGCCAGAACCTTCTTTGCGTGTTGCTTCTTTAAAAGCTTCTTCATCCTACTCTGCGGATAGGCTACTGCCTCTTTGTACGTGCACGGTCCATCCATCTTGACTTTATCTCGCACTTTTACATGCAAGCAGTCCATAAACTTGGTCATCTTCAAAAAATCGGCATTCTCTACAGCAGTTACCTTAACAAACTTGCTTCATATGGCCTCAAACTCCCACACAAATGCTCGGAAATCATCGTCAAGGCTCAGCTTTAGGTTGTCTATCATCTGCTTCACTTCACTCCAATGCGTGTTGGCCACATATCGGCTTCGGAATACTGCTTCCAATGTGTTCCAATCCAGCTTTTCTTCAACCTGCAAGCCCTCGTACCATATCTTTGCTTTTCCACGAACCAAGAGCGGGAAAGCTTGGGCCATTCCCTCTTCTTTCAACAAGCCGCCTTGCAGCAAAAATAGACCATAGTCCTTTAGCCACACTTCAGCATCTTCAGCACCTGGAAAAGTCAGAAAACCCGACCACATCTTGCTTAGCAGCACTTGCTATTTGAACTTGGTATCACCACAATCCGTCTTCGACTTCACCAAGGCAAGCCCTTGGCTTCAACAATCCTGGCGGCTCCCCCTTCTCTCATGCACTCCCCTTCAACTGAACTTGGTCACTCCTCCTTCCAGAACACTGGCGGCCCTCGGTCGTGTCTGCAGCTACTCTGGAGCTTTCATCTCTCGGCCTTCAACACCCGTCTGCCTTCTATAGCACTGTTTTGCCTCCATGTGCCACCCTTCTCATCTGCGACCGCCCTTGAACTGCTTTCCTACCAACCATCGAGTGTCCTTGGTAGCACCACCTCTGCGTGCGAATTATGGCTTTGCTCACCTGCTCGCCAAGGCCACCACCTTGCCTTCTCTCTTGTTTGAACAGCCCCAGCTCTGAACGGCGTCCTCCATAGCCTCCCGTGAGGGCCTCGAAACTTCTCTTCACGCTCCAGGCAACTCACGCTGTAGGCACCCCCTCAGATGGCCACCTTCTCGCTCTGTAGCTCATATCCCTCTCTGTGGCTTGCAGCGTGCTCTTGAGAGCCTCCTGCTAAGCTCCTCCTGCTTCACCAATGGTGCCTGTAGTGCGGCATGTGAGCTGAGGTACCTCTCCCTCACTCTTTGTTCTTGCTCGGCTCTTGTAGCGCTCGCACCCCCTTATTGCAGCGTCATCTTCCCTCCATGCCAACTTGTCCCTTGGCGGTTTCCTTCCTGCACTGTCCGATGCTCACTCCTTACAACAACTGGCGGCTTCTTGCTTTTCTCTGTTGTCTCTCCCTTCGTCCTCTCTTGGCAGATCTCTTTGCAACATCTACCTCATGAGCCGACCATGGCCCAGCTCCTCTGCAGGGCTCCCTTCTCTTCCTGCAGATTGTGTCACCTGTATCCACAACTGGCCCCCCCCCTTAATTAGGCCCGGCTTTGCAGGATCTTCTCAATCCTCTCAGGCTTGCCCTTGTCATTCCCTTGCATGGCCAGCCCCTTGGCGGCCTTCCCTGCAATGGCCCTCCTTGAATCATCTTCCCCCCAGTGATCCCAAGTTCATCCCCAGTGATGCTCTCAGCGCTCCCTCTCTCGCCAAATGCGAATCCTGCTTGCTCACAACCCTCATCACTTGCAGCTCGCTGGCTCTATCGACATTCCCTACAGGCGGCCACCCCTGGCTGCAGCACCTCCTCACTTTCCAAGACCAGCCCCTGGCGGCTTTTCCTCTCCTACATCTCTTCTTGACCCTTCTCGCCACCAGACGGCCCACCTTGCTCCTCTCTAACTTCAACCAATTACCCGTCACTTCTGGTATCCCTTGCCCACAGTGGCTCTGCATTCGCCCCCTAGTGCAACACTCCCCCTCCTTTGCCTCATGCAACCATCCATTTGTCCCTACTTTCCCATCCAGATGGCGCCCTTCAACCCCATGCACTCCTGGCAACCTTCCTCCTGAGTCCTGCCCTTGCTCGTTTTTGCATGCCCACCAAAATTTGAGAAAAAGCTTGTTTTTTTTTTACCTTTTAAAAAAAAAATCTCCAACTTGGCAAGCATTCCCATGCGAAGAAATCATTGTCATGTCGAGCTCGGCATTCCCTTGCCCAAATCACAGGCTCGTGCATGGTCATGATTCCGTCCCTAGCAAAAGCCAACCACCGCAAGGATCCTTGGTCAAGGATATTTCCGCCGAAAAATGGTGAACGTCATGGCCGTGCCACTTCAAACTCACTAGGATGCTCGACCTCAATGTAATCATGGTAGATGCCTTCGACCTAGATTTAACATGAAATGGAGCTGCAAAAACCTTTAAGTGACAAGCCAATGGTCGAACCATAGAGGAGCTGAAGACCATGTTTATGCATCTGCAAGCACTTCGACCATTAGCGACCAAAAACCAATACTGGACCTGCTAATTGCCACATCTGGCATACACATCATGATCAAGATTGCCGCTATCGGCATCTGGCACCGACTCCAGCGCTTCAACCTGTATCTGCATGATTCCATAGCGAGGCTATAGCCATTATTCTGGACCGACATAACTTAGTTGTACCATCATTTCCCAACCCCTCCTTGAGCATTTATGCTCAACCATAACATTATTTAGGTAAAGTAGCATTGCATAATAAGAAGTTGATAGATAGTATTTATATGAAGTAGTAGATAGATAGAGAGCCTCACTGGCTGTAGCACCTGCATGGGTCAAATGGAAAGCCATAGGCTTTCCCAATTGTAATGAAGCTTCCTTCAAGATAAAAAATATAGCTTTGCAGATCATTGTCATCCGTCTGTAACACATAGGCAAGGATTCCCTGCTTTGCACCTGTAACTTTGTCAGCCAACCAGTTTTGTAGACTTTCATAGCAACACCCTTCAAAAAGTTGTATACATGGACGGTCTCCATGCCCAAAACAAACATGCACACCCTGCATAGCTCCTACATCCTGTGCCTTGCAGCCATCGTCTAGAGAGATCTCCATAGGATCATCGTCTTTGAAAAACACAACCTGTAGCAAGCGGCATAGTGGTGCTTTCATAACAACCTTTATCAACAGATCCATCAGCAGCATGGCACCAACTTGTGGTATCCGATCATCCAAAGCAGACACTGGCATACCTTCACCTGTAGGCGCTTCAAACAACATTGGAGCAAGCACACAGCCTTGCATATCCTGTATCCTAGCCATCACTCTTGTTGGAGATTTATATGGCTCACTCTACTTAACTTGGTCTCACCTATATGTTTGTATCTTGTCCTCAATATGAATCAGTCTTTGGGAGCGTATATGGTGTGTATCTTGTCTCGTCTCTCTCTCTTTCTCTCTACATCTCAACAATTGTCTCGTCTCTCTCTCTCTCTCTCTCTCTCTTTCTCTCTACATCTCAACATGGTATCAGAGCAGTAACGATCACGCGCCGATTCAATTCATGGTGACAAAACAGTATGTGTATGCGATTTGAATGTAAGATTCAAAAATTGCTACAAATTTTATTTTTGAGCATTGATTCTTGTTAGCTGTGGTTGTTTTGTGTTAAGAAGAATATGATTAGTGTTTTGTGTGACGTTTATTGCTAATCAATCTAATCGTTGATTACGTTTTCTTGTTGATGACACCCTGAACTTCATCTCAATTTTTCTTGCTGTTCTGCTCAAAATTTGGCACTTTTCATCCAAAACTTGTTCGTCTCCTCGAGCTCTTCGATTTGAGTTCTAGGTTTGCGTCAATCGGAGTTCGCAGCAGAAAGTTATGTTGTTTTTACTGCAATTGAACTTGACGCAGCTTTCTTCGTCCTACTTCTTCGTGAAGCGTCCACGATCGTTTTTCTTATTTTGGTATTAACTTTTTCGAGAAGATTCGGCTTTTTGCTATTCGTATTGTGGCCGTCAATCTTGCGTCTCACGCCACTCTATTTTGAGGACTCTTTTATTATTAACGTATCCTTTACCCTGCCTTTTTTGGGTGACGTCTCTCACATCTTTGGACGTTCCTTGAGCATCCTTCTTACGTTTATCGTTGACGGAACGCAGTCCTCATATCTCTCTCATTCTCAATTGCGGACTTCACCATATATGGTGTGTAAATTTTGCGATCTTATCTTATACGTCTTCTCGCAACAAGATATGGCTATGAATATTCTCGTCAACGGCTTTCCTTCTGGTCAGCGTTCTATTCCTCCTTTCGAAGGTCAAGGTTTTCCAGGCTAGAAAGCAAAGATGTTGTTAATTCTTGAAGGCGATGAAATCTCCGATGTTGTTCTTGGAAATCATGTTTGTCCGCCTCAGCCTGGTGATACAGATAATGATAACGTGCTTATCACTGAAGGACCTATATTTGAAGATTGGAATGTTGCCTATACGGATTGGCAATGACGTGATAAAGCAGCTCGTCGATATATTCTTTCTGCTCTTATTGATTCCCTTTTGCTTGATATATATGAACTTCCTACTTCCCATGACGTATGGAAGTACCTTATTGCAAACTTTCAAAAGAAATCTGTCACAGAATTACTTTATTTGAGAGGGTTTCTTAACAAGTTACAATATGAAGTTGGTACTGCCATGACGGGACATATTAAATCTTTCAAATCTATTATTAATCAACTTGCTACTGCCGGTGACCCTGTTCCACAAAAGCAACTGATTACACTTCTCCTTGATACGGTGAAGGATTGTTCTTATGATAACATTGTTACTATTCTCTCTAATAAAGATGGTCTTGATTTCGACCAAGCCTGCATGTCTTTAATTGAATACTCTCAACGTCAAGAACATCGTAATGTTGGTCATGATACAGCTATGATTTCACAAGAGGAGACTGAGTCACAACAGATGGAACGGGCTTTTTATGCTCGAAGGCGTCCATTTCAACGAGGAAACTGCAGAGGTGGCCGTCACAGTAATATTTTCTCTCGTCTCAAATTTCCTAATAAGCAATGTTCTTACTGCAACAGAAATGGCCATCCTGAAGATGATTGTTGGGCACGTCAATATGATGAAGAACACAATATTACCACAAAACAACCACGTTTATCTAGAGACTCTTCTTCTTCTTCTTGTGAATATTGTGGACGATCTGATCATCCCAGTCATATGTGCTATAAGCGTCGATTCGACACAGATCGCAATAGAGCATATGCTACTGAACATCGAAACAACATTGTACCACAAACAAGCTGCATCCTATGTTCAGTTGCTCCAGACAGAATACTTCATGTACGCGATGGATCACTTTTTATTGTCGATTCTGGTGCTACAGAAAATATGACATATCAGTCTAAGTGGCTCCATAACTATCATCCACTTCCAGTTCAACATGTTGTTTATCTTGCTGATGATACTACTTGTCAAGTAAAGGGTATTGGAGACTTATATCTTGGTACCTTATCTTCTTCCACTCGAATTTTGCGAGGAGTATTACATGTACCAGATCTTCAACGTAATCTTCTTTCAGTTGCTAGACTTGTTGATCTTGGTCTGTTCGTTGGATTTGATCATACCAAATGCCGAATTGAGAAAGATGGACAGACTATAGCCACTGCTCCTTGAAATGGTAATTTGTTTGAACTTTCTCTCAACGATGCTGTAGCAAATGTTGTCACTGCTCCATGTGATCATGATTGCAAAGTATGGCATCACCGTTTTGTTCAAGCTGATTTCTCAAAACTCCTTGATCTTCAACGTCGTGATCTTGTTCATGGCATGGATCTTAAAGCCCATCCCCATATGGGAATTTGTGAATTTTGTGCTCTTGGGAAACACAATCGAAAACCCTTTCCTCTTTCAAATACAACTCATTCTCATGACATATTGGATCTTGTTCATACTGATATATGTGGACCTCTACCTTCTTCGAGATCACAATATCGCTACTTCATTACTTTCATTGATGATTTCTCAAGGTATACGACTGTATTTCTACTTAGACAAAAATCTGAAGCCTTATTTGTTTTCAAACAATTCCACAAGGCTGCGGAACTTCAAACTGGTCGTCGCCTTAAGAAGCTTCGTAGTGACAATGGAGGGGAATATATTTCTCGAGAGTTTGTGAGTTACTGTGCTGACAGTGGAATTCATCATGAACACACTATTCCATATTCGCCTCAACAGGACGGTGTTGCTCAACGAAAGAATCGCACTATTCTCAATGCTGTAAGATGTATGTTGATTCATTCTGGCTTATCTCATGTTTTCTGGGCTAAAGCTACTTTGACAGCAGTATTTATTCAGAATCATCTTCCTACTACTGCACCCTCTGGTAAGATACCCATCACAGCATGGATAGGTGACATTCCTTCTGTATCTCATTTTCAAACCTTTGGATGTATTTCTTATATTCATGTTCCCAAAGAAACACGAACAAGGCTTGATGCTCCTGGTCTTAAAGTTATTTTTATTGGATATTCTGACACTTCCAAAGGCTACAAATTCTATGACCCTTCCTCCAAGAAAGTAATTGTGAATCGTGATGCTACTTTTAACGAACAGCTTATGGGAGGCTTATGGTCCATGGATGATTCTGATGATACTAAATCATTGCTTCACGCTTTTCCATTTCTTTCAGAAGATGAAACTCTTCCTATAGAGCAACTTTCCTCTTCACAACCATCCATTCCGAATGTTGCCAATGATGATATTGATATTTTTGTTGATCTGCCTATTGATTTTGAACATGGCTCATGTCATGTTTATGATGACGATATTGCTGATAATTCTTTTTCTACTTCCGAAGATCCCATTACTTATGATGAAGCTATCTCTTCACCACAAAAGGATCAATGGCAAGAGGCTATGGAAGCAGAGTACGATTCTCTTATCTCTAAAGGTACATGGATACTAACTGAATTACCTCCTGGTCGTACAGCTATTAAATGTAAGTGGGTGTATAAGACAAAAGTAAAAGCAGATGGATCTTTTGATAAGTTCAAGGCGCCTTTAGTTGCAAAAGGTTACTCCCGAGTAGCTGGTGTTGATTATTAAGAGACTTTTTCACCAGTTGTTCGCATTACAAGTGTTCGAGTTTTATTGGCATTTGTTGTTCAATTTGATTTAGAAGCTCATCAAATGGATGTCCGAACTGCTTTTCTTAATGGTGACTTGGAAGAGGAAATTTATATGGAACAACCAGAAGGGTTTGTTATTCCAGGTAAAGAAGACCTTGTTGCTCAACTCCATAAGGCACTATATGGTCTCAAACAAGCTTCGCGAGCCTGGTATACAAAATTTGATCTTTTTCTCACCTCTAAAGGATTCATCTCTTGCTCGTCCGACCCCAACTTATACATAAAACGCCAAGGTAGTAGTTTTGTGATTCTTTCTCTTTATGTGGATGATACCATCCTTGTTTCCAATGATTTGGGATTTCTTCAGCAAGTAAAAAAGTTATTGTCTTCTGCATTTGATATGGTGGATCTTGGAGAGATTCACTTGTGTCTTGGCATTCAAATCGAACGGAACCGTACAAAAGGTATTTTATTCCTTCGACAGTCAAAGTTTATTGCAGATACTATTCAAAAATTTGGTATGGAATTTGCACATTCAGCCAACACACCTTGTCTTGCGAGCTCTACGAAGAACACTTCTGACAATGGCGGTCAACTTGTCACAAATCAACCTTATGCTAACTTGATTGGATGTCTTCAGTTTGTTGGCATGAACACTCGTCCTGATATTCTGTTTGCTGCTAATTATCTTGGACAACATCTTGCATGTCCTTCTCTTAAGCATTGGTCTGCTGCAAAGCGTGTGTTGAAATACTTGAAAGGCACTACAGATTTTGGTTTAATCTATCGACGACAACTCACATCGGATTCTATGCAATCTCTTTCTCTTTTGGGTTACACAGATGCAGACTGGGCAAGCTCACATTTATCTATGCGATCTACTAGTGGAAATTGCTTCTTTATAAATGGTTGTCTTGTTTCTTGGACCAGCAAGAAACAACGTTGTGTTGCAGTTTTTACGACTGAGTCAGAATATGTTGCGGCATCACTTGCAGCTCGTGAGTTGATTTGGCTTCGACAAATGCTGGTTGATATTGGTCACTCTCCTCTTTCTAGCACACCCTTGCGGTGTGACAACCAAAGTGCTATTAGTCTTGCAAAAGACTATGTTCAACATAATAAGTCAAAGCACATTGCTGTCCATTATCATTATGTCAGGTATGAAGTACGCAAAGGAACCATTATGGTTGAACATTGTCCAAGTGACCAGATGATTGCAGACATTTTGACCAAAGGCCTCAACGAGTCACGTTTCATCCTCTTGCGCTCGGAGCTTGGAGTTTCTTCGACCTCACTCTTTCTAGATTAGCTTCTTTGCTATTGTAATAGCTTTGTACATATGACATTGTAATCTTTTAGGTACCATGTACTATGCACACTCCACATTTGCACATTGTGATCTCTAAGTCACTTGAATATTTGTACATAGATGCACAATTCACTTTCACATCATCATCGCTGGTTCATATTTTCACATTGTATAGGGGCTTGGGTTTTTCCCTTGAACTTCCCAAGGGTTTTTTCATCCAAAGCTAGAGACCTTTGTTTGAGTGGGGGTGTTGGAGCTATATATGGCTCACTCTACTCAACTTGGTCTCACCTATATATTTGTATCTTGTCCTCAATATGAATGAGTCTTTGGGAGCGTATATGGTGTGTATCTTGTTTCGTCTCTCTCTCTCTCTCTCTCTCTCTACATCTCAACAATATATGGTGTGTATCTTGTCTCGTCTCTCTCTCTTTCTCTCTACATCTCAACAATTGTCTCGTCTCTCTCTCTTTCTCTCTACATCTAACCACACTCTAGCAATCAAAATCTATGTCTCGTCATCAACATCGACAATCGGTTCATCGAATCCCCAATCATCTTCAGCAAGACATTCTTCTTCAATCAACATGGCTTGACCATCACAAGGCACGACAGAGGGTTGCTCAACTCCTTGGTCCGCAGAAAATGTCTCTTCACCTACAATCTGTTCCGCTTTGATCGCCTTATCAACATGCATAACATCATATGTCTCATACCTTGAGAAATCAGACTCCATTTCCCATCTGTTGTCCGTATCCAAGGCACTGCTATAACTCGAATACATCTCTGGTTTCTCCACAAAACTCACCGGCTTTGGCACTTTAGCTACCTTCTCCACTGCCTGCTTTTCGTAAGTCACTTGGTCAAGAACATTAGACGGTACTCGGTAGACTCCTCCCTGTAGCTGCTTAGGCCTCGTGGACCCACACGATATCATCTCTACTCTGTCACCATGCCTATCCGCTGCTACCACATGTGCATCAACAAAGGGTCGGATTACTTGAAGCTCTTCCCTAGCAATTGGCCTTGGCACCAATGGACTCGCCAGAACCTTCTTTGCTTGCTGCTTCCTTAAAAGCTTCTTCGTCCTGCTCTGCGCATAGGCTATTGCCTCTTTGTACGTGCACGGTCCATCCATCGACTTTATCTCGCACTTTTACATGCAAGCAGTCCATAAAATTGGTCATCTTCAAAAAATCGGCATTCTCTACAGCAGTTACCTTCACAAACTTGCTTCATATGGAAAAACTCCCACACAAATGCTCGAAAATCACCGTCAAGGCTCTGCTTTAGGTTGTCCATCATTTGCTTTACTTCGCTCCATTGCGTGTTCGCCACATATCGGCTTCGATTCGGAATACCGCTTCCAATGTGTTCTAATCCTGCTTTTCTTCAGCCTGCAAGCCCTCGTACTATATCTTTGCTTTTCCACGAACCAAGATCGGGAAAGCTTGGGCCACTCCCTCTTCTTTCAACAAGCCGCCCTCTAGCAAAAATAGACCATAGTCCAGTAGCCACACTTCAGCATCTTCAGCACGTGTAAAAGTCAGAAAACCCGACCACATCTTGCTTAGCAAGAGTTGCTATTTGAACGTGGTATCACCACAATCCGTCTTCGACTTCACCAAGGCAAGCCCTCGCCTTCAAAAATCCTGGCGGCTCCCCCTTCTCTCATGCACTCCCCTTCAACTGCACTTCGTCGCTCCTCCTTCCAGAGAATTGGCGGCCCTCGGCCCTGTCTACAGCTACTCTGGAGCTTTCATCTCTCGACCTTAAACACCCGTCTGTCTTCTATAGCACTGTTTTGCCTCCATGTGCCAGCCTTCTCATCTGCGACCGCCCTTAAACTGCTTTCCTACCAACCCTCGACTGTCCTTGGTAGAACCACCTCTGCGTGCCAATTATGGCTTTACTCACCTGCTCGCCAAGGCCACCACCTTGCCTTCTCTCTTGTCTGAACGGCCCTAGCTCTGAACGGCGTCCTCCATAGCCTCCCCTAAGGGCCTCGGAACTTCTCTGCACGCTCCCTTGTTCAGGAAACTCACGCTGTAGGCACCCCCTCAGATGGACACCTTCTTGCTTTGTAGCTCATATCCCTCTCTTTGGGTTGCAGCGTGCTCTTGAGAGCCTCCTGCTGAGCTCCTCCTGCTTCACCAATGGCGCCTGTAGTGCGGCCTATGAGCTGAGGTACCTCTCCCTCACTCTTTGTTCTTGCTCGGCTCTTGCAGCACTCTCACCCCCTTATTGCCGCGTTATCTTCCCTCCATGCCAACTTGCCCCTCGGCGGTTTCTTTCCTGCAGTGTCCGATGCTCACTCCTTACTACAACTGGGGGCTTCTTGCTTTTCTCTGTTGTCTCTCCCTTCGTCCTCTCTTGGCAGATCTCTTTGGCACACCTCCCTCATGAGCCGACCATGGCCAGCTCCTCTACAGCGCTCCCTTGTCTTCCTGCAAATTGTGTCACCTCTATCCACAACTGGCCCCCCCCTTAGGCTCGGCTTCACAGGCTCTTCTCAATCCTCTGAGGCCTGCCCTTGTCACTCTCTTGCATGGACAGCCCCTTGGCGGCCTTCCCTGCAATGGCCCTCCTTGAATACTCTTCTCCCCGGTGATCCCAAGTTCATCCCTAGTGATGCTTTCAGCGCTCCCTCTCTGGCCAACTGTGACTCCTGCTTGCTCACAACCCTCATCAGTTGCAGCCCGCTGGCTCTCTCGACATTCCCTACAGGCGGGCACCCCTGCCTGCAGCACCTCCTCACCTTCCAAGACCAGCCCCTGGCGGCTTTTGCTCTCCTACACCTCTTCTTGACCCTTCTCGCCACAAGACGGCCCACCTTGCTCCTCTCTAACTTCAACCAGCCCGCCACTTCTGGCGTCCCTTGCCCACAGTGGCTCTGCATCCGCCCCCTAGTGCAGCACTCCCCCTCCTCTGCCTCATGCAACCATCCATTTGTCCCTACTTTCCCATCCAGATGGCGCCCTTCAAACCCATGCACTCCTGGCAATTTCCTCCTGAGTCCTGCCCTTTCTCGTTACTGCATGCCCACCAAAATTTGAGAAAAAGCTTGTTTGTTTTCTTAGCTTTTAAAAAAAACTCTCCAACTTGGCAAGCATTCCCATGAGAAGAAATCATTGTCATGTCGAGCTGGGCATTCCCTTGCGCAAATCACAGGCTTGTGCATGGTCATGATTCCGTCCCTAGCAAAAGCCAACCATCGCAAGGATCCTCGGCCAAGGATATTTCCGCCGAAAAATGGTGAACGTCATGGCCGTGCCGCTTCAAACTCGCTAGGATGCTCGACCCTCAATGTAATCATGGTAGATGGCTTCGACCTAGCTTTAACATGAAATGGAGCTGCAAAAACCTTTAAGTGACAAGCCAATGGTTGAACCATAGAGGAGCTGAAGACCATGTTCATGCATCTGCAAGCATTTCGATCGTTAGCGACCAAAAACCAATACTGGACCTGCTAATTGCCACATATGGCATACACATCATGATCAAGCTTGCCGCTATCGGCACCTGGCACCGACTCCACTGCTTCGACCTGTATCTACATGATTCCATAGCGAGGCTATAGCCATTATCCTGGACCGACATAACTTAGCTGTACCATCATTGCCCAACCCCTCGTTGAGCATTTATACTCAACCATAGCATTATTTAGGTAAAGTAGCATTGCATAATAAGAAGTTGATAGATAGTATTTATATGAAGTAGTAAATAGATAGAGAGCTTCACTGGCTGTAGCACCTGCCTGGGTCAAATGGAAAGCCTGGCACCAACCTGCGGCATCAGATCATCCAAAGCAGACACTGGCATACCTTCACTTGTAGGCGCTTCAAACAACATATGAGCAGGCACACAGCCTCGCATATCATTTATCCTTGCCATCGCTCTAGCAATCAAAATCTGCATCTCGTCATCAACATCGACCACCGGCTCAGCGAATCCCCAAATCATCTTCATCATGACATTCTTCTTCAGTCAACATGGCTTGACCATCACAAGGCACAAGAGAGGGTCTCCCAACCCCTTGGTCCACACAAAATGTCTCTTCACCTTCAATCTGTTCCGCTTTGATCACCTTATCAACATGCATAACACCATATGTCTCATACCTTGAGAAAGCAGACTCCATTTCCCATGTGTTGTCCGTATCCAAGGCACTGCTATAGCTCGAATACATCTCTGCTTTCTCCACAAAACTCACCGGCTTTGGCACTTCAACTATCTTCTCCACTGCTTGCTTTTCGGAAGTCACTTGGTCAAGCACATTATACGGTACTCGGTAGACTCCTCTCTGTAGCTTCTTAGGCCTCGTGGACCCACATGGTATCATCCCTACTCTGTCACCACGCCTATCCGCTGCTACCACATGTGCATCAAAAAAGGGTCGGATTACCTGAAGCTCTTTCCTAGTAATTGGCCTTGGCACCAATGGACTCGCCAGAACATGCTTTGCTTGCTGGATCTTTAAAAGCTTCCTCGTCCTGCTTTGCGCATAGGCTACTGCCTCTTCGTACGTGCACGGTCCATCCATCTCGACTTTATCTCCCACTTTTACGTGCAAGCAGTCCATAAACTTGGTCATCTTCAAAAAATCAGCATTCTCTTAGCAATTACCTTAACCAACTTGCTCCATATGGCCTCAAACTCCCATACAAATGCTCGGAAATCATCGTCAAGGCTCTGCTTTAGGTTCTCCATCATCTGCTTCACTTCACTCCATTGCGTGTTGGCCACATATGGGCTTCGGATTCCAATGTAATCCAATCCAGGTTTTCTTTAGCCTGCAAGCCCTCGTACCATATCTTAGCTTTTCCACGAACCAAGAGCGGGAAAGCTTGGGCCACTCCTTCTTTTCACAAGCCGCCCTCCAGCAAAAATAGACCATAGTCCTGTAGCCACACTTCAGCATCTTCAGCACCTGTAAAAGTCAGAAAACCCGACCACATCTTGCTTAGCAGCACTTGCTATTTTAACCTGACCACATCTTGCTTAGCAGCACTTGCTATTTTAACCTGGTATCACCTGTTGAGCTATATATAGTATCTCTATATATAGCTCAACATCACCACAACACCGTCTTCGACTTCACCAAGGCAAGCCCTCGGGTTCAACAATCCTGGCGGCTCCCCCTTCTCTCATGCACTCCCCTTCAACTGCACTTGGTCGCTCCTCCTTCCAGAAAACTGGCGGCCCTCGGCCCTGTCTGCAGCTACTATGGAGCTTTCATCTCTCGCCTTCAACACCCGTCTGCCTTCTAACGCACTATTTTGTCTCCATGTGCCACCCTTCTCATCTGGGACCGCCCTTGAACTGCTTTCCTACCAACCCTCGATTGTCCTTGGTAGCACCACCTCTACGTGTGAATTATGGCTTTACTCACCTGCTCGCCAAGGCCATCACCTTGCCTTCTCTTTTGTCTGAACGGCGTCCTCCATAGCCTCCCCTGGGCGCCTCGAACCTTCTCTGCATGCTGCCTTGTTCAGGCAACTCACGCTATAGGCACCACCTCAGATGGCCACCTTCTCGCTCTTTAGCTCATATCCCTCTCTTTGCCTTGCAGCGTGCTCTTGACAGCCTCCTGATGAGCTCTCCTGAGGAGTCGAACGGCGCCTGTAGCGCGCCCTGTGAGCTGAGGTACCTCTCCCTCACTCTTTGTTCTTGCCCCGCTGTTGCTGCGCTCGCACTCTCTTATTGCAGCGCTATCCTCCCTCCATGCCAACTTGCCCCTTGGCGGTTTCTTTCCTGCAGTGTCCGATGCTCACTCCTTACTGCAACTGGCGGCTTCTTCCTTTGCTCTGTTGTCTCTCTTTGTCCTCTCTTGGCAGCTCTCTTTGGCGCACCTCCCTCATGACCCGACCATGGCCAGCTCCTCTGCAGCGCTCCCTTGTCTTCCTGCAGATTGTGTCACCTCTATCCACAACTAGCCTGACTTCGCAAGCTCTTCTCAGTCCTCTCAGGCTTGCCCTTGTCACTCCCTTGCATGGCCAGCCCCCTGGCGGCCTTCCCTGCAATGGCCCTCCTTGAATCATCTTCTCCCCGATGATCCCAAGTTCGTCCCCAATGCTTCTCTCAGTGCTCCCTTGTCTTCCTGCAGATTATGTCACCTCTATCAACAACTGGCCCGGCTTCGCAAGCTCTTCTCAATCCTCTCAGCTTGCCCTTGTCACTCCCTTGCATGGCCAGCCCCTTGGCGGCTTCCCTGCAATGGCCCTCCTTGAATCATCTTCTCCCCGATGATCCCAAGTTCGTCCCCAGGGCTGCTCTCAGTGCTCCCTCTCTGGCCAACTGCGACTCCCGCTTGCTCACAACCCTCATCACCTGCAGCCCGCTGGCTCTCCCGGCATTCCCTAGAGGCGGCCACCCGTGGCTGCATCACCTCCTTACCTTCCAAGACCAGCCCCTGGCGAATTTTCCTCTCCTAAACCTCTTATTGACCCTGCTCGCCTGCTCCTCTCTGACTTCAACCAACCCGCCACTTCTGGCGCCCCCAGCCCACAGTGGCTCTCCATCCGCCCCCTAGTGCAGCGCTCCCCCTACTCTGCCTCATGCAACCATCCATTTGTCCCTCCTTTCCCATCCAGATGGCGCCCTTCAACCCGCACTCTTGGCGACTTTCCTCCTGAGTTTTGCCTTGCTCGTTACTGCATGCCCACCAAAATTTGAAAAAAGCTTGTTTTTTTTTTACCTTTTAAAAAAAACTCTCCAACTTCGCAAGCATTCGCATGCGAAGAAATCGTTGTCATGTCGACCTCGGCATTCCCTTGCCCAAATCACAGGCTCGTGCATGTTCATGATTCCGTCCCTAGCAAAAGCCAACCACCACAATGATTCTCGGCCAAGGATATTTCCACTGAAAAATGGTGAACTTCATGGCCGTGCCGCTTCAAATTCGCTAGGATGCTTGACCCTCAATGTAATCGTGGTAGATGGCCTCGTCCTAGCTTTAAGGTGAATGGATCTGCAAAAACCTTTAAGTGACAAGCCAATGGTCGAACCATAGAGGAGCTGAAGACCATGTTCATGCATCTGCAAGCATTTCGACCATTAGCGACCAAAAACCAATATTGGACCTGCTAATTGCCATATCTGGCATACACATCATGATCAAGCTTGCCGCTATCGGCATCTGGCACAGACTCCACCGCTTCGACCTGTATCTGCATGATTCCATAGCGAGGCTGTAACCATTATTTTGGACCGACATAACTTAGCTGTACCATCGTCTACAAAGATTGATGCAAACAAAAACTACCAAAAATAGCAGTTAATGAACATCGTCATAAAATTGCATAGAAAGTGATCCAAAATGAAAAAGTAATAAAAAATAATGCACATATATATTATGATTTGTATACTCATGTGAGTAATCACAACAAATTGAGGGATTTCTTTTATAACTCTATTTGGGAATTTTTTCGTATTAATAATGGCCTTTTTGGGTCAAAATGAGCTAAAACTGACCTAGTTTTGGTCAAAAATGGAAAAGAGGCCTAAAAAATAACACATCAGAACATTTGGCCGTGGCGAAGAGAGAGAGAGCATGCTCTTCATATGGGGAAAAATCTGCATTGTTTCCCATCTATGTATTTCACTTCATGGTTGGTCTATGAGTATGCAGTGTAGTCTCGCCTCTCCACTATCTTGTATCTGAGCTTATGAGGGAGTAAATTAGGGTTTTCCTTCATCAAAATGGTGTGTTGGGATTCAATATGGAAGCTCTTAAACCTCTGCAAAATATAAAAAAGGTCGTTGTGAAGGTGAAATCTTGTGAATTCCTCTTAACTGTTTGAAGTTTTGATTATGTAGTCAGGGGCAAGGCCACAAGATTCCATGAAAGAGGTTCGGGCTTTGAATGGGATTTGTGCTTGTATGTGTTAAGTATGGAGCCTGATTTACCCTTGTAATTTTGTGGTAAAAGTGCACATTTGTAAGGCCCCATTATGAGGAGAAGCCATCCTGCGTGAAGGAAAATCACTCACCGGAAACCAAAATTTTCACAGTCAAAAATTAGGGGCAACTTTAGGGGAATATATGGCCGGACGATGGCCGGAAAGTGGTCGGAAAGACCGGTGGCCTGTAGTCAATGGCCGGTGGCCGGTGTCGGAAGTCAATGGCCGGTGGCTGGTGGCCGAATTCAATGGCCGGTGTCGATTTCAAAAGCGGACTTGTCTTCTCAAGGGCGGCCACACATGGGCGGATTGGAGGGTCCGATTTGGACTTATTCACACAAGGGCGGCTACACATGGCTGCCTCTCATAAAGAGGGTAGCCCTTTTGGCCTATAAAAGAAGGCCATTTCTACACACAATTCATAGTGTTGTGAAGTTGATGCAACAAGGTGAGTGTGATGTGGTGAAGTGAAGCAAGGCGGGACCTCCATTAAGGATAATCCCTTTGTAAACTACTTCTTGTTTTGAAGTACTAAAGCATAGCTCATTGAGTGGCTGCTTGCCGTGGACGTAGCCCCATTGGTGAACCACGTTTATACGTTGTGTACTCCTCTCGCTCTCTCTCTCTCTTCTCTCTCTCTCTCTCTCTCTACTCTATAATCTCGTGTATGTAAAAATCTTTCTCTCTCCATTAAGTAATCTACTCAATTATCTATTTAGCAACGCCTTATTTCCTAACAGTATGAGAGTTAGATTTTGTGCTGAAATTTTAGGTTTTTAATTGATCCTTTTTACAAAAAATTTACTTAAAAAGAGCAATTAAAAACCCTAAAATTTCAGCCACAAAATCTCACTCTCATACTGTTAGGAAATAAGGCGTAGCTAAATAGATAATTGAGTAGATTACTTAATGGAGAGAGAAAGATTTACATACACGAGATTATAGAGTAGAGAGAGAGAGAGAGAGAGAGAGAGAGAGAGAGCGAGAGAGTACACACGATATACGTGGTTCACCCAATGTGGGCTACGTCCACGGAAAGCAGCCACTCAATGGCTTTAGTACTTCAAAACAAGAAGTAGTTTACAAAGGGATTATACCCTTAATGGAGGTCCCCGCCTTGCTTCACTCTCACCACCTCACACTCACCTTGTTGCATCAACTTCACACACTATGAATTGTGTGTAGAAATGGCCTTCTTTTATAGGCCAAAAGGGCTACCCTCTCTTATGAGAGGCAGCCATGTGTAGCCGCCCTTGTGTGAATAAGTCCAAATCGGACCCTCCAATCCGCCCATGTGTGGCCGCCCTTGAGAAGACAAGTCCGCTTTTGAAATCGACCACCGGCCATTGAATTCGGCCACCAGCCACCGGCCATTGACTTCCGACCACCGGCCACCGGCCATTGACTACAGGCCACCGGTCTTTCCGACCACTTTCCGGCCATCGTCCGGCCATATATTCCCCTAAAGTTGCCCCTAATTTTTGACTGTGAAAATTTTGGTTTCCGGTGAGTGATTTTCCTTCACGCAGGATGGCTTCTCCTCATAATGGGGCCTTACAAATGTGCACTTTTACCACAGAAAATTACAAGGGTAAATCAGGCTCCATACTTAACACATACAAGCACAAATCCCATTCAAAGCCCGAACCTCTTTCATGGAATCTTGTGGCCTTGCCCCTGACTACATAATCAAAACTTCAAACAGTTAAGAGGAATTCACAAGATTTCACCTTCACAACGACCTTTTTATATTTTTGCAGAGGTTTAAGAGCTTCCATATTGAATCCCACACACCATTTTGATGAAGGAAAACCCTAATTTACTCCCTCATAAGCTCAGATACAAGATAGTGGAGAGGCGAGACTACACTGCATACTCATAGACCAACCATGAAGTGAAATACATAGATGGGAAACAATGCAGATTTTTCCCCATATGAAGCAGCTCTCTCTCTCTTCGCCACGGCCAAATGTTCTGATGTGTTATTTTTTAGGCCTCTTTTCCATTTTTGACCAAAACTAGGTCAGTTTTAGCTCATTTTGACCCAAAAAGGCCATTATTAATACGAAAAATTCCCAAATAGAGTTAAAAGAAATCCCTCAATTTGTGTGATTACTCACATGAGTATACAAATCATATATATATGTGCATTATTTTTTATTACTTTTTCATTTTGGATCACTTTCTATGCAATTTTATGACGATGTTCATTAACTGCTATTTTTGGTAGTTTTTGTTTGCATCAATCTTTGTAGACGATGGTACAGCTAAGTTATGTCGGTCCAAAATAATGGTTACAGCCTCGCTATGGAATCATGCAGATACAGGTCGAAGCGGTGGAGTCTGTGCCAGATGCCGATAGCGGCAAGCTTGATCATGATGTGTATGCCAGATATGGCAATTAGCAGGTCCAATATTGGTTTTTGGTCGCTAATGGTCGAAATGCTTGCAGATGCATGAACATGGTCTTCAGCTCCTCTATGGTTCGACCATTGGCTTGTCACTTAAAGGTTTTTGCAGATCCATTCACCTAAAGCTAGGACGAGGCCATCTACCACGATTACATTGAGGGTCAAGCATCCTAGCGAATTTGAAGCGGCACGGCCATGAAGTTCACCATTTTTCAGTGGAAATATCCTTGGCCGAGAATCATTGTGGTGGTTGGCTTTTGCTAGGGACGGAATCATGAACATGCACGAGCCTGTGATTTGGGCAAGGGAATGCCGAGGTCGACATGACAACGATTTCTTCGCATGCGAATGCTTGCGAAGTTGGAGAGTTTTTTTTAAAAGGTAAAAAAAAAACAAGCTTTTTCTCAAATTTTGGTGGGCATGCAGTAACGAGCAAGGCAAAACTCAGGAGGAAAGTCGCCAAGAGTGCGGGTTGAAGGGCGCCATCTGGATGGGAAAGGAGGGACAAATGGATGGTTGCATGAGGCAGAGTAGGGGGAGCGCTGCACTAGGGGGCGGATGGAGAGCCACTGTGGGCTGGGGGCGCCAGAAGTGGCGGGTTGGTTGAAGTCAGAGAGGAGCAGGCGAGCAGGGTCAATAAGAGGTTTAGGAGAGGAAAATTCGCCAGGGGCTGGTCTTGGAAGGTAAGGAGGTGATGCAGCCACGGGTGGCCGCCTCTAGGGAATGCCGGGAGAGCCAGCGGGCTGCAGGTGATGAGGTTTGTGAGCAAGCGGGAGTCGCAGTTGGCCAGAGAGGGAGCACTGAGAGCAGAGCCCTGGGGACGAACTTGGATCATCGGGAGAAGATGATTCAAGGAGGGCCATTGCAGGGAAGGCCGCCAAGGGGCTGGCCATGCAAGGGAGTGACAAGGGCAAGCCTGAGAGGATTGAGAAGAGCTTGCGAAGCCGGGCCAGTTGTTGATAGAGGTGACATAATCTGCAGGAAGACAAGGGAGCACTGAGAGAAGCATTGGGGACGAACTTGGGATCATCGGGGAGAAGATGATTCAAGGAGGGCCATTGCAGGGAAGGCCGCCAGGGGGCTGGCCATGCAAGGGAGTGACAAGGGCAAGCCTGAGAGGACTGAGAAGAGCTTGCGAAGTCAGGCTAGTTGTGGATAGAGGTGACACAATCTGCAGGAAGACAAGGGAGCGCTGCAGAGGAGCTGGCCATGGTCGGGTCATGAGGGAGTGCGCCAAAGAGAGCTGCCAAGAGAGGACAAAGAGAGACAACAGAGCAAAGGAAGAAGCCGCCAGTTGCAGTAAGGAGTGAGCATCGGACACTGCAGGAAGAAACCGCCAAGGGGCAAGTTGGCATGGAGGGAGGATAGCGCTGCAATAAGAGAGTGCGAGCGCAGCAACAGCGGGGCAAGAACAAAGAGTGAGGGAGAGGTACCTCAGCTCACAGGCGCGCTACAGGCGCCGTTCGACTCCTCAGGAGGAGCTCATCAGGAGGCTGTCAAGAGCACGCTGCAAGGCAAAGAGAGGGATATGAGCTAAAGAGCGAGAAGGTGGCCATCTGAGGTGGTGCCTATAGCGTGAGTTGCCTGAACAAGGCAGCATGCAGAGAAGGTTCGAGGCGCCCAGGGGAGGCTATGGAGGACGCCGTTCAGACAAAAGAGAAGGCAAGGTGATGGCCTTGGCGAGCAGGTGAGTAAAGCCATAATTCACACGTAGAGGTGGTGCTACCAAGGACAATCGAGGGTTGGTAGGAAAGCAGTTCAAGGGCGGTCCCAGATGAGAAGGGTGGCACATGGAGACAAAATAGTGCGTTAGAAGGCAGACGGGTGTTGAAGGCCGAGAGATGAAAGCTCCATAGTAGCTGCAGACAGGGCCGAGGGCCGCCAGTTTTCTGGAAGGAGGAGCGACCAAGTGCAGTTGAAGGGGAGTGCATGAGAGAAGGGGGAGCCGCCAGGATTGTTGAACCCGAGGGCTTGCCTTGGTGAAGTCGAAGACGGTGTTGTGGTGATGTTGAGCTATATATAGAGATACTATATATAGCTCAACAGGTGATACCAGGTTAAAATAGCAAGTGCTGCTAAGCAAGATGTGGTCAGGTTAAAATAGCAAGTGCTGCTAAGCAAGATGTGGTCGGGTTTTCTGACTTTTACAGGTGCTGAAGATGCTGAAGTGTGGCTACAGGACTATGGTCTATTTTTGCTGGAGGGCGGCTTGTGAAAAGAAGGAGTGGCCCAAGCTTTCCCGCTCTTGGTTCGTGGAAAAGCTAAGATATGGTACGAGGGCTTGCAGGCTAAAGAAAACCTGGATTGGATTACATTGGAATCCGAAGCCCATATGTGGCCAACACGCAATGGAGTGAAGTGAAGCAGATGATGGAGAACCTAAAGCAGAGCCTTGACGATGATTTCCGAGCATTTGTATGGGAGTTTGAGGCCATATGGAGCAAGTTGGTTAAGGTAATTGCTAAGAGAATGCTGATTTTTTGAAGATGACCAAGTTTATGGACTGCTTGCACGTAAAAGTGGGAGATAAAGTCGAGATGGATGGACCGTGCACGTACGAAGAGGCAGTAGCCTATGCGCAAAGCAGGACGAGGAAGCTTTTAAAGATCCAGCAAGCAAAGCATGTTCTGGCGAGTCCATTGGTGCCAAGGCCAATTACTAGGAAAGAGCTTCAGGTAATCCGACCCTTTTTTGATGCACATGTGGTAGCAGCGGATAGGCGTGGTGACAGAGTAGGGATGATACCATGTGGGTCCACGAGGCCTAAGAAGCTACAGAGAGGAGTCTACCGAGTACCGTATAATGTGCTTGACCAAGTGACTTCCGAAAAGCAAGCAGTGGAGAAGATAGTTGAAGTGCCAAAGCCGGTGAGTTTTGTGGAGAAAGCAGAGATGTATTCGAGCTATAGCAGTGCCTTGGATACGGACAACACATGGGAAATGGAGTCTGCTTTCTCAAGGTATGAGACATATGGTGTTATGCATGTTGATAAGGTGATCAAAGCGGAACAGATTGAAGGTGAAGAGACATTTTGTGTGGACCAAGGGGTTGGGAGACCCTCTCTTGTGCCTTGTGATGGTCAAGCCATGTTGACTGAAGAAGAATGTCATGATGAAGATGATTTGGGGATTCGCTGAGCCGGTGGTCGATGTTGATGACGAGATGCAGATTTTGATTGCTAGAGCGATGGCAAGGATAAATGATATGCGAGGCTGTGTGCCTGCTCATATGTTGTTTGAAGCGCCTACAAGTGAAGGTATGCCAGTGTCTGCTTTGGATGATCTGATGCCGCAGGTTGGTGCCAGGCTTTCCATTTGACCCAGGCAGGTGCTACAGCCAGTGAAGCTCTCTATCTATTTACTACTTCATATAAATACTATCTATCAACTTCTTATTATGCAATGCTACTTTACCTAAATAATGCTATGGTTGAGTATAAATGCTCAACGAGGGGTTGGGCAATGATGGTACAGCTAAGTTATGTCGGTCCAGGATAATGGCTATAGCCTCGCTATGGAATCATGTAGATACAGGTCGAAGCAGTGGAGTCGGTGCCAGGTGCCGATAGCGGCAAGCTTGATCATGATGTGTATGCCATATGTGGCAATTAGCAGGTCCAGTATTGGTTTTTGGTCGCTAACGATCGAAATGCTTGCAGATGCATGAACATGGTCTTCAGCTCCTCTATGGTTCAACCATTGGCTTGTCACTTAAAGGTTTTTGCAGCTCCATTTCATGTTAAAGCTAGGTCGAAGCCATCTACCATGATTACATTGAGGGTCGAGCATCCTAGCGAGTTTGAAGCGGCACGGCCATGACGTTCACCATTTTTCGGCGGAAATATCCTTGGCCGAGGATCCTTGCGATGGTTGGCTTTTGCTAGGGACGGAATCATGACCATGCACAAGCCTGTGATTTGCGCAAGGGAATGCCCAGCTCGACATGACAATGATTTCTTCTCATGGGAATGCTTGCCAAGTTGGAGAGTTTTTTTTAAAAGCTAAGAAAACAAACAAGCTTTTTCTCAAATTTGGTGGGCATGCAGTAACGAGAAAGGGCAGGACTCAGGAGGAAATTGCCAGGAGTGCATGGGTTTGAAGGGCGCCATCTGGATGGGAAAGTAGGGACAAATGGATGGTTGCATGAGGCAGAGGAGGGGGAGTGCTGCACTAGGGGCGGATGCAGAGCCACTGTGGGCAAGGGACGCCAGAAGTGGCGGGCTGGTTGAAGTTAGAGAGGAGCAAGGTGGGCCGTCTTGTGGCGAGAAGGGTCAAGAAGAGGTGTAGGAGAGCAAAAGCCGCCAGGGGCTGGTCTTGGAAGGTGAGGAGGTGCTGCAGGCAGGGGTGCCCGCCTGTAGGGAATGTCGAGAGAGCCAGCGGGCTGCAACTGATGAGGGTTGTGAGCAAGCAGGAGTCACAGTTGGCCAGAGAGGGAGCGCTGAAAGCATCACTAGGGATGAACTTGGGATCACCGGGGAGAAGAGTATTCAAGGAGGGCCATTGCAGGGAAGGCCGCCAAGGGCTGTCCATGCAAGAGAGTGACAAGGGCAGGCCTCAGAGGATTGAGAAGAGCCTGTGAAGCCGAGCCTAAGGGGGGGGCCAGTTGTGGATAGAGGTGACACAATTTGCAGGAAGACAAGGAGCGCTGTAGAGGAGCTGGCCATGGTCGGCTCATGAGGGAGGTGTGCCAAAGAGATCTGCCAAGAGAGGACGAAGGGAGAGACAACAGAGAAAAGCAAGAAGCCCCCAGTTGTAGTAAGGAGTGAGCATCGGACACTGCAGGAAAGAAACCGCCGAGGGGCAAGTTGGCATGGAGGGAAGATAACGCGGCAATAAGGGGTGAGAGTGCTGCAAGAGCCGAGCAAGAACAAAGAGTGAGGGAGAGGTACCTCAGCTCATAGGCCGCACTACAGGCGCCATTGGTGAAGCAGGAGGAGCTCAGCAGGAGGCTCTCAAGAGCACGCTGCAACCCAAAGAGAGGGATATGAGCTACAAAGCAAGAAGGTGTCCATCTGAGGGGGTGCCTACAGCGTGAGTTTCCTGAACAAGGGAGCGTGCAGAGAAGTTCCGAGGCCCTTAGGGGAGGCTATGGAGGACGCCGTTCAGAGCTAGGGCCGTTCAGACAAGAGAGAAGGCAAGGTGGTGGCCTTGGCGAGCAGGTGAGTAAAGCCATAATTGGCACGCAGAGGTGGTTCTACCAAGGACAGTCGAGGTTGGTAGGAAAGCAGTTTAAGGGCGGTCGCAGATGAGAAGGCTGGCACATGGAGGCAAAACAGTGCTATAGAAGACAGACGGGTGTTTAAGGTCGAGAGATGAAAGCTCCAGAGTAGCTGTAGACAGGGCCGAGGGCCGCCAATTCTCTGGAAGGAGGAGCGACGAAGTGCAGTTGAAGGGGAGTGCATGAGAGAAGGGGGAGCCGCCAGGATTTTTGAAGGCGAGGGCTTGCCTTGGTGAAGTCGAAGACGGATTGTGGTGATACCACGTTCAAATAGCAACTCTTGCTAAGCAAGATGTGGTCGGGTTTTCTGACTTTTACACGTGCTGAAGATGCTGAAGTGTGGCTACTGGACTATGGTCTATTTTTGCTAGAGGGCGGCTTGTTGAAAGAAGAGGGAGTGGCCCAAGCTTTCCCGATCTTGGTTCGTGGAAAAGCAAAGATATAGTACGAGGGCTTGCAGGCTGAAGAAAAGCAGGATTAGAACACATTGGAAGCGGTATTCCGAATCGAAGCCGATATGTGGCGAACACGCAATGGAGCGAAGTAAAGCAAATGATGGACAACCTAAAGCAGAGCCTTGACGGTGATTTTCGAGCATTTGTGTGGGAGTTTTTCCATATGAAGCAAGTTTGTGAAGGTAACTGCTGTAGAGAATGCCGATTTTTTGAAGATGACCAATTTTATGGACTGCTTGCATGTAAAAGTGCGAGATAAAGTCGATGGATGGACCGTGCACGTACAAAGAGGCAATAGCCTATGCGCAGAGCAGGACGAAGAAGCTTTTAAGGAAGCAGCAAGCAAAGAAGGTTCTGGCGAGTCCATTGGTGCCAAGGCCAATTGCTAGGGAAGAGCTTCAAGTAATCCGACCCTTTGTTGATGCACATGTGGTAGCAGCGGATAGGCATGGTGACAGAGTAGAGATGATATCGTGTGGGTCCACGAGGCCTAAGCAGCTACAGGGAGGAGTCTACCGAGTACCGTCTAATGTTCTTGACCAAGTGACTTACGAAAAGCAGGCAGTGGAGAAGGTAGCTAAAGTGCCAAAGCCGGTGAGTTTTGTGGAGAAACCAGAGATGTATTCGAGTTATAGCAGTGCCTTGGATACGGACAACAGATGGGAAATGGATGATCTGATTTCTCAAGGTATGAGACATATGATGTTATGCATGTTGATAAGGCGATCAAAGCGGAACAGATTGTAGGTGAAGAGACATTTTCTGCGGACCAAGGAGTTGAGCAACCCTCTGTCGTGCCTTGTGATGGTCAAGCCATGTTGATTGAAGAAGAATGTCTTGCTGAAGATGATTGGGGATTCGATGAACCGATTGTCGATGTTGATGACGAGACATAGATTTTGATTGCTAGAGTGTGGTTAGATGTAGAGAGAAAGAGAGAGAGACGAGACAATTGTTGAGATGTAGAGAGAAAGAGAGAGAGACGAGACAAGATACACACCATATATTGTTGAGATGTAGAGAGAGAGAGAGAGAGAGAGAGACGAAACAAGATACACACCATATACGCTCCCAAAGACTCATTCATATTGAGGACAAGATACAAATATATAGGTGAGACCAAGTTGAGTAGAGTGAGCCATATATAGCTCCAACACCCCCACTCAAACAAAGGTCTCTAGCTTTGGATGAAAAAACCCTTGGGAAGTTCAAGGGAAAAACCCAAGCCCCTATACAATGTGAAAATATGAACCAGCGATGATGATGTGAAAGTGAATTGTGCATCTATGTACAAATATTCAAGTGACTTAGAGATCACAATGTGCAAATGTGGAGTGTGCATAGTACATGGTACCTAAAAGATTACAATGTCATATGTACAAAGCTATTACAATAGCAAAGAAGCTAATCTAGAAAGAGTGAGGTCGAAGAAACTCCAAGCTCCGAGCGCAAGAGGATGAAACGTGACTCGTTGAGGCCTTTGGTCAAAATGTCTGCAATCATCTGGTCACTTGGACAATGTTCAACCATAATGGTTCCTTTGCGTACTTCATACCTGACATAATGATAATGGACAGCAATGTGCTTTGACTTATTATGTTGAACATAGTCTTTTGCAAGACTAATAGCACTTTGGTTGTCACACCGCAAGGGTGTGCTAGAAAGAGGAGAGTGACCAATATCAACCAGCATTTGTCGAAGCCAAATCAACTCACGAGCTGCAAGTGATGCCGCAACATATTCTGACTCAGTCGTAAAAACTGCAACACAACGTTGTTTCTTGCTGGTCCAAGAAACAAGACAACCATTTATAAAGAAGCAATTTCCACTAGTAGATCGCATAGATAAATGTGAGCTTGCCCAGTCTGCATCTGTGTAACCCAAAAGAGAAAGAGATTGCATAGAATCCGATGTGAGTTGTCGTCGATAGATTAAACCAAAATCTGTAGTGCCTTTCAAGTATTTCAACACACGCTTTGCAGCAGACCAATGCTTAAGAGAAGGACATGCAAGATGTTGTCCAAGATAATTAGCAGCAAACAGAATATCAGGACGAGTGTTCATGCCAACAAACTGAAGACATCCAATCAAGTTAGCATAAGGTTGATTTGTGACAAGTTGACCGCCATTGTCAGAAGTGTTCTTCGTAGAGCTCGCAAGACAAGGTGTGTTGGCTGAATGTGCAAATTCCATACCAAATTTTTGAATAGTATCTGCAATAAACTTTGACTGTCGAAGGAATAAAATACCTTTTGTACGGTTCCGTTCGATTTGAATGCCAAGACACAAGTGAATCTCTCCAAGATCCACCATATCAAATGCAGAAGACAATAACTTTTTTACTTGCTGAAGAAATCCCAAATCATTGGAAACAAGGATGGTATCATCCACATAAAGAGAAAGAATCACAAAACTACTACCTTGGCGTTTTATGTATAAGTTGGGGTCGGACGAGCAAGAGATGAATCCTTTAGAGGTGAGAAAAAGATCAAATTTTGTATACCAGGCTCGCGAAGCTTGTTTGAGACCATATAGTGCCTTATGGAGTTGAGCAACAAGGTCTTCTTTACCTGGAATAACAAACCCTTCTGGTTGTTCCATATAAATTTCCTCTTCCAAGTCACCATTAAGAAAAGCAGTTCGGACATCCATTTGATGAGCTTCTAAATCAAATTGAACAACAAATGCCAATAAAACTCGAACACTTGTAATGCGAACAACTGGTGAAAAAGTCTCTTAATAATCAACACCAGCTACTCGGGAGTAACCTTTTGCAACTAAAGGCGCCTTGAACTTATCAAAAGATCCATCTGCTTTTACTTTTGTCTTATACACCCACTTACATTTAATAGCTGTACGACCAGGAGGTAATTCAGTTAGTATCCATGTACCTTTAGAGATAAGAGAATCGTACTCTGCTTCCATAGCCTCTTGCCATTGATCCTTTTGTGGTGAAGAGATAGCTTCATCATAAGTAATGGGATCTTCGGAAGTAGAAAAAGAATTATCAGCAATATCGTCATCATAAACATGACATGAGCCATGTTCAAAATCAATAGGCAGATCAACAAAAATATCAATATCATCATTGGCAACATTCGGAATGGATGGTTGTGAAGAGGAAAGTTGCTCTATAGGAAGAGTTTCATCTTCTGAAAGAAATGGAAAAGCGTGAAGCAATGATTTAGTATCATCAGAATCATCCATGGACCATAAGCCTCCCATAAGCTGTTCGTTAAAAGTAGCATCACGATTCACAATTACTTTCTTGGAGGAAGGGTCATAGAATTTGTAGCCTTTGGAAGTGTCAGAATATCCAATAAAAATAACTTTAAGACCAGGAGCATCAAGCCTTGTTCGTGTTTCTTTGGGAACATGAATATAAGAAATACATCCAAAGGTTTGAAAATGAGATACAGAAGGAATGTCACCTATCCATGCTGTGATGGGTATCTTACCAGAGGGTGCAGTAGTAGGAAGATGATTCTGAATAAATACTGCTGTCAAAGTAGCTTTAGCCCAGAAAACATGAGATAAGCCAGAATGAATCAACATACATCTTACAGCATTGAGAATAGTGCGATTCTTTCGTTGAGCAACACCGTCCTGTTGAGGCGAATATGGAATAGTGTGTTCATGATGAATTCCACTGTCAGCACAGTAACTCACAAACTCTCGAGAAATATATTCCCCTCCATTGTCACTACGAAGCTTCTTAAGGCGACGACCAGTTTGAAGTTCCGCAGCCTTGTGGAATTGTTTGAAAACAAATAAGGCTTCAGATTTTTGTCTAAGTAGAAATACAGTCGTATACCTTGAGAAATCATCAATGAAAGTAATGAAGTAGCGATATTGTGATCTCGAAGAAGGTAGAGGTCCACATATATCAGTATGAACAAGATCCAATATGTCATGAGAATGAGTTGTATTTGAAAGAGGAAAGGGTTTTCGATTGTGTTTCCCAAGAGCACAAAATTCACAAATTCCCATATGGGGATGGGCTTTAAGATCCATGCCATGAACAAGATCACGACGTTGAAGATCAAGGAGTTTTGAGAAATCAGCTTGAACAAAACGGTGATGCCATACTTTGCAATCATGATCACATGGAGCAGTGACAACATTTGCTACAGCATCGTTGAGAGAAAGTTCAAACAAATTACCATTTCAAGGAGCAGTGGCTATAGTCTGTCCATCTTTCTCAATTCGGCATTTGGTATGATCAAATCCAACGAACAGACCAAGATCAACAAGTCTAGCAACTGAAAGAAGATTACGTTGAAGATCTGGTACATGTAATACTCCTCGCAAAATTCGAGTGGAAGAAGATAAGGTACCAAGATATAAGTCTCCAATACCCTTTACTTGACAAGTAGTATCATCAGCAAGATAAACAACATGTTGAACTGGAAGTGGATGATAGTTATGGAGCCACTTAGACTGATATGTCATATTTTCTGTAGCACCAGAATCGACAATAAAAAGTGATCCATCGCGTACATGAAGTATTCTGTCTGGAGCAACTGAACATAGGATGCAGCTTGTTTGTGGTACAATGTTGTTTCGATGTTCAGTAGCATATGCTCTATTGCGATCTGTGTCGAATCGACGCTTATAGCACATATGACTGGGATGATCAGATCGTCCACAATATTCACAAGAAGAAGAAGAAGAGTCTCTAGATAAACGTGGTTGTTTTGTGGTAATATTGTGTTCTTCATCATATTGACGTGCCCAACAATCATCTTCAGGATGGCCATTTCTGTTGCAGTAAGAACATTGCTTATTAGGAAATTTGAGACGAGAGAAAATATTACTGTGACGGCCACCTCTGCAGTTTCCTCGTTGAAATGGACGCCTTCGAGCATAAAAAGCCCGTTCCATCTGTTGTGACTCAGTCTCCTCTTGTGAAATCATAGCTGTATCATGACCAACATTACGATGTTCTTGACGTTGAGAGTATTCAATTAAAGACATGCAGGCTTGGTCGAAATCAAGACCATCTTTATTAGAGAGAATAGTAACAATGTTATCATAAGAACAATCCTTCACCGTATCAAGGAGAAGTGTAATCAGTTGCTTTTGTGGAACAGGGTCACCGGCAGTAGCAAGTTGATTAATAATAGATTTGAAAGATTTAATATGTCCCGTCATGGCAGTACCAACTTCATATTGTAACTTGTTAAGAAACCCTCTCAAATAAAGTAATTCTGTGACAGATTTCTTTTGAAAGTTTGCAATAAGGTACTTCCATACGTCATGGGAAGTAGGAAGTTCATATATATCAAGCAAAAGGGAATCAATAAGAGCAGAAAGAATATATCGACGAGCTGCTTTATCACGTCATTGCCAATCCGTATAGGCAACATTCCAATCTTCAAATATAGGTCCTTCAGTGATAAGCACGTTATCATTATCTGTATCACCAGGCTGAGGCGGACAAACATGATTTCCAAGAACAACATCGGAGATTTCATCGCCTTCAAGAATTAACAACATCTTTGCTTTCTAGCCTGGAAAACCTTGACCTTCGAAAGGAGGAATAGAACGCTGACCAGAAGGAAAGCCGTTGACGAGAATATTCATAGCCATATCTTGTTGCGAGAAGACGTATAAGATAAGATCGCAAAATTTACACACCATATATGGTGAAGTCCGCAATTGAGAATGAGAGAGATATGAGGACTGCGTTCCGTCAACGATAAACGTAAGAAGGATGCTCAAGGAACGTCCAAAGATGTGAGAGACGTCACCCAAAAAAGGCAGGGTAAAGGATACGTTAATAATAAAAGAGTCCTCAAAATAGAGTGGCGTGAGACGCAAGATTGACGGCCACAATACGAATAGCAAAAAGCCGAATCTTCTCGAAAAAGTTAATACCAAAATAAGAAAAACGATCGTGGACGCTTCACGAAGAAGTAGGACGAAGAAAGCTGCGTCAAGTTCAATTGCAGTAAAACAACATAACTTTCTGCTGCGAACTCCGATTGACGCAAACCTAGAACTCAAATCGAAGAGCTCGAGGAGACGAACAAGTTTTGGATGAAAAGTGCCAAATTTTGAGCAGAACAGCAAGAAAAATTGAGATGAAGTTCAGGGTGTCATCAACAAGAAAACGTAATCAACGATTAGATTGATTAGCAATAAACGTCACACAAAACACTAATCATATTCTTCTTAACACAAAACAACCACAGCTAACAAGAATCAATGCTCAAAAATAAAATTTGTAGCAATTTTTGAATCTTACATTCAAATCGCATACACATACTGTTTTGTCACCATGAATTGAATCGGCGCGTGATCGTTACTGCTCTGATACCATGTTGAGATGTAGAGAGAAAGAGAGAGAGAGAGAGAGAGAGAGACGAGACAATTGTTGAGATGTAGAGAGAAAGAGAGAGAGACGAGACAAGATACACACCATATACGCTCCCAAAGACTGATTCATATTGAGGACAAGATACAAACATATAGGTGAGACCAAGTTAAGTAGAGTGAGCCATATAAATCTCCAACAAGAGTGATGGCTAGGATACAGGATATGCAAGGCTGTGTGCTTGCTCCAATGTTGTTTGAAGCGCCTACAGGTGAAGGTATGCCAGTGTCTGCTTTGGATGATCGGATACCACAAGTTGGTGCCATGCTGCTGATGGATCTGTTGATAAAGGTTGTTATGAAAGCACCACTATGCCGCTTGCTACAGGTTGTGTTTTTCAAAGACGATGATCCTATGGAGATCTCTCTAGACGATGGCTGCAAGGCACAGGATGTAGGAGCTATGCAGGGTGTGCATGTTTGTTTTGGGCATGGAGACCGTCCATGTATACAACTTTTTGAAGGGTGTTGCTATGAAAGTCTACAAAACTGGTTGGCTGACAAAGTTACAGGTGCAAAGCAGGGAATCCTTGCCTATGTGTTACAGACGGATGACAATGATCTGCAAAGCTATATTTTTTATCTTGAAGGAAGCTTCATTACAATTGGGAAAGCCTATGGCTTTCCATTTGACCCATGCAGGTGCTACAGCCAGTGAGGCTCTCTATCTATCTACTACTTCATATAAATACTATCTATCAACTTCTTATTATGCAATGCTACTTTACCTAAATAATGTTATGGTTGAGCATAAATGCTCAAGGAGGGGTTGGGAAATGATGGTACAACTAAGTTATGTCGGTCCAGAATAATGGCTATAGCCTCGCTATGGAATCATGCAGATACAGGTTGAAGCGCTGGAGTCGGTGCCAGATGCCGATAGCGGCAATCTTGATCATGATGTGTATGCCAGATGTGGCAATTAGCAGGTCCAGTATGGTTTTTGGTCGCTAATGGTCGAAGTGCTTGCAGATGCATAAACATGGTCTCAGCTCCTCTATGGTTCGACCATTGGCTTGTCACTTAAAGGTTTTTGCAGCTCCATTTCATGTTAAATCTAGGTCGAAGGCATCTACCATGATTACATTGAGGTCGAGCATCCTAGTGAGTTTGAAGTGGCACGGCCATGACGTTCACCATTTTTCGGCGGAAATATCCTTGACCAAGGATCCTTGCGGTGGTTGGCTTTTGCTAGGGACGGAATCATGACCATGCACGAGCCTGTGATTTGGGCAAGGGAATGCCGAGCTCGACATGACAATGATTTCTTCGCATGGGAATGCTTGCCAAGTTGGAGATTTTTTTTTTTAAAAGGTAAAAAAAAAACAAGCTTTTTCTCAAATTTTGGTGGGCATGCAAAAACGAGCAAGGGCAGGACTCAGGAGGAAGGTTGCCAGGAGTGCATGGGGTTGAAGGGCGCCATCTGGATGGGAAAGTAGGGACAAATGGATGGTTGCATGAGGCAAAGGAGGGGGAGTGTTGCACTAGGGGGCGAATGCAGAGCCACTGTGGGCAAGGGATACCAGAAGTGACGGGTAATTGGTTGAAGTTAGAGAGGAGCAAGGTGGGCCGTCTGGTGGCGAGAAGGGTCAAGAAGAGATGTAGGAGAGGAAAAGCCGCCAGGGGCTGGTCTTGGAAAGTGAGGAGGTGCTGCAGCCAGGGGTGGCCGCCTGTAGGGAATGTCGATAGAGCCAGCGAGCTGCAAGTGATGAGGGTTGTGAGCAAGCAGGATTCGCATTTGGCGAGAGAGGGAGCGCTGAGAGCATCACTGGGGATGAACTTGGGATCACTGGGGGGAAGATGATTCAAGGAGGGCCATTGCAGGGAAGGCCGCCAAGGGCTGGCCATGCAAGGGAATGACAAGGGCAAGCCTGAGAGGATTGAGAAGATCCTGCAAAGCCGGGCCTAATTAAGGGGGGGGCCAGTTGTGGATACAGGTGACACAATCTGCAGGAAGAGAAGGGAGCCCTGCAGAGGAGCTGGGCCATGGTCGGCTCATGAGGTAGATGTTGCAAAGAGATCTGCCAAGAGAGGACGAAGGGAGAGACAACAGAGAAAAGCAAGAAGCCGCCAGTTGTTGTAAGGAGTGAGCATCGGACAGTGCAGGAAGGAAACCGCCAAGGGACAAGTTGGCATGGAGGGAAGATGACGCTGCAATAAGGGGGTGCGAGCGCTACAAGAGCCGAGCAAGAACAAAGAGTGAGGGAGAGGTACCTCAGCTCACATGCCGCACTACAGGCACCATTGGTGAAGCAGGAGGAGCTTAGCAGGAGGCTCTCAAGAGCACGCTGCAAGCCACAGAGAGGGATATGAGCTACAGAGCGAGAAGGTGGCCATCTGAGGGGGTGCCTACAGCGTGAGTTGCCTGGAGCGTGAAGAGAAGTTTCGAGGCCCTCACGGGAGGCTATGGAGGACGCCGTTCAGAGCTGGGCTGTTCAAACAAGAGAGAAGGCAAGGTGGTGGCCTTGGCGAGCAGGTGAGCAAAGCCATAATTCGCACGCAGAGGTGGTGCTACCAAGGACACTCGATGGTTGGTAGGAAAGCAGTTCAAGGGCGGTCGCAGATGAGAAGGGTGGCACATGGAGGCAAAACAGTGCTATAGAAGGCAGACGGGTGTTGAAGGCCGAGAGATGAAAGCTCCAGAGTAGCTGCAGACACGACCGAGGGCCGCCAGTGTTCTGGAAGGAGGAGTGACCAAGTTCAGTTGAAGGGGAGTGCATGAGAGAAGGGGGAGCCGCCAGGATTGTTGAAGCCAAGGGCTTGCCTTGGTGAAGTCGAAGACGGATTGTGGTGATACCAAGTTCAAATAGCAAGTGCTGCTAAGCAAGATGTGGTCGGGTTTTCTGACTTTTCCAGGTGCTGAAGATGCTGAAGTGTGGCTAAAGGACTATGGTCTATTTTTGCTGCAAGGCGGCTTGTTGAAAGAAGAGGGAATGGCCCAAGCTTTCCCGCTCTTGGTTCGTGGAAAAGCAAAGATATGGTACGAGGGCTTGCAGGTTGAAGAAAAGCTGGATTGGAACACATTGGAAGCAGTATTCCGAAGCCGATATGTGGCCAACACGCATTGGAGTGAAGTGAAGCAGATGATAGACAACCTAAAGCTGAGCCTTGACGATGATTTCCGAGCATTTGTGTGGGAGTTTGAGGCCATATGAAGCAAGTTTGTTAAGGTAACTGCTGTAGAGAATGCCGATTTTTTGAAGATGACCAAGTTTATGGACTGCTTGCATGTAAAAGTGCGAGATAAAGTCAAGATGGATGGACCGTGCACGTACAAAGAGGCAGTAGCCTATCCGCAGAGTAGGATGAAGAAGCTTTTAAAGAAGCAACACGCAAAGAAGGTTCTGGCGAGTCCATTGGTGCCAAGGCCACAATTGCTAGGGAAGAGCTTCAAGTAATCCGACCCTTTGTTGATGCACATGTGGTAGCAGCAGATAGGCGTGGTGATAGAGTAGAGATGATATCGTGTGGGTCCACGAGGCCTAAGTAGCTACAGAGAGGAGTCTACCGAGTACCGTCTAATGTGCTTGACCAAGTCACTTACGAAAAGCAAGCAGTGGATAAGATAGCTGAAGTGCCAAAGCCGGTGAGTTTTTTGGAGAAAGCAGAGATGTATTCGAGTTATAGCAGTGCCTTGGATACACACAACACATGGGAAATGGAGTCTGATTTCTCAAGGTATGAGACATATGATGTTACGCATGTTGATAAGGTGATCAATGCGGAACAGATTGCAGGTGAAGAGACATTTTGTGCGAACCGAGGGGTTCGGCAACCCTCTGTCGTGCCTTGTGATGGTCAAGCCATGTTGACTAAAGAAGAATGTCTTGATGAAGATGATTGGGGATTCGATGAGCCGTGGTCGATGTTGATGACGAGACACAAATTTTGATTGCTAGAGTGATGGCAAGGATACAGGATATGCGAGGCTGTGTGCCTGCTCCAATGTTGTTTGAAGCGCCTATAGGTGAAGGTATGCCAGTGTCTGCTTTGGATGATCGGATACCACAAGTTGGTGCCATGCTGCTGATGGATCTGTTGATAAAGGTTGTTATGAAAGCACCACTATGCCGCTTGCTACAGGTTTTTTTTTCAAAGACGATGATGCTATGGAGATCTCTCTAGACGATGGCTATGAGGCACAGGATGTAGGAGCTATGCAGGGTGTGCATGTTTGTTTTGGGCGTGGAGACCGTCCATATATACAAGTTTTTGAAGGTGTTGCTATGAAGGTCTACAAGACTGGTTGGCTGACAAAGTTACAGGTGCAAAGCAGGGAATCCTTGCCTATGTGTTACAAACAGATGACGATGATCAAAGCTATATTTTTTATCCTGGTGGAAGCTTCATTACAATTGGGAAAGCCTATGGTTTTCCATTTGACCCAGGCAGGTGCTTCAACCAGTTAGGCTCTCTATCTATCTACTACTTCATATAAATACTATCTATCAACTTTTTATTATGCAATGCTACTTTACCTAAATAATGCTATGGTTGAGCATAAATGCTCAATGAGGGGTTGGGCAATGATGGTACAGCTAAGCGGTCCAGAATAATGGCTATAGCCTCGCTATTGAATCATGTAGATACATGTCGAAGCGGTGGAGTCGGTGCAAGATGCTAATAGCGGCAAGCTTGATCATGATGTGTATGCCAGATGTGGCAATTAGCAGGTCCAGTATTGGTTTTTGGTCACTAATGGTCGAAGTGCTTGCAGATGCATGAACATGGTCTTCAGCTCCTCTATGGTTCGACCATTGGTTTGTCACTTAAAGGTTTTTGCAGATCCATTTCACGTTAAAGCTAGGTCGAGGCCATCTACCATGATTACATTGAGGGTCGAGCATCCTAGCGAGTTTGAAGTGGCACGGCCATGACATTCACCATTTTTCGACGGAAATATCCTTGGCCAAGAATCATTGCGGTGGCTGGCTTTTGCTAGGGACGGAATCATGACCATGCACGAGCCTGTGATTTGGGCAAGGGAATGCCGAGCTCGACATGACAGCAATTTCTTCGCATGGGAATGCTTGCCAAGTTGGAGAGTTTTTTTAAAAGGTAAAAAAAACAAGCTTTTTCTTAAATTTTGGTGGGCATGGAGTAACGAGCAAGGGCAGGACTCAGGAGGAAAGTCGCCAGGAGTGCATGGGGTTGAAGGGCGCCATCTGGATGGGAAAGGAGGGACAAATGGATGGTTGCATGAGGTAGAGGAGGGGGAGTGCTGCACTAGGGGACGGATGCAGAGCCACTGTGGGCAAGGGACGCCAGAAGTGGTGGGTTGGTTGAAGTCAGAGAGGAGCAAGGTGGGCCATCTTGTGGCGAGCAGGGTCAATAAGAGGTTTAGGAGAGGAAAAGTCGCCAGGGGCTGGTCTTGGAAGGTAAGGAGGTGCTGCAGCCACGGGTGGCCGCCTCTAGGGAATGCCGGGAGAGCCAACGGGCTGCAGGTGATGAGGGTTGTGAGCAAGCGGGAGTCGCAGTTGGCCAAAGAGGGTGCACTGAGAGCATCAATGGGGATGAACTTGGGATCACCGGGGAGATGATGACTCAAAGAGGGCCATTGCTGGGAAGGCCGCCAGGGGCTGGCCATGCAAGGGAGTGACAAGGGCGGGCTTGAGATGATTGAGAAGAGCCTGCAAAGCCGGGCCTGAGGGGCGGCCAGTTGTGCATAAAGGTGACACAATCTGCAGGAAGACAAGGGAGCGCTGCAGAGGAGCTCGCCATGGTCGGGTCATGAGGGAGGTGTGCCAAAGAGAGTTGCCAAGAGAGGACGAAGGGAGAGACAGCAGAGCAAAGGAAGAAGCCATGAGTTGCAGTAAGGAGTGAGCATCGGACATTGCAGGAAAGAAACCGCCAAGGGCCAAGTTGGCATGGAGGGAGGATAGCGCTGCAATAAGGGGGTGCGAGCGCTGCAAGAGGTGAGCAAGAATAAAGAGTGAGGGAGAGGTACCTCAGCTCACAGGGTGTGCTACAGGCACCGTTGGGGAAGCAGGAGGAGCTCAACAGGAGGCTCTCAAGAGCATGCTGCAAGCCAAAGAGAGGGATATGATCTAGAGAGCGAGAAGGCGGCCATCTGATGGGGTGGCTACAGCGTGAGTTGCCTGAACAAGGGAGCGTGCAGAGAAGTTCTGAGGCTCTTAGGGGAGGCTATGGAAGACTCCGTTCAGAGCTAGGGATGTTCTGACAAGAGAGAAGGCAAGGTGGTGGCCTTGGCGAGCAGGTGAGTAAAGCCATAATTCGCACGCAGAGGTGGTGCTACCAAGGACAGTCGAGGGTTGGTAGGAAAGAAGTTCAAGGGCGGTCTTGCAGATGAGAAGGGTGGCACATGGGAGGAAAAACAGTGCTATAGAAGGCAGACGGGTGTTGAAGGCCGAGAGCTGAAAGCTCCAGAGTAGCTGCAGACAGGGCCAAGGGCCGCCATTTTTCTGGAAGGAGGAGCGACCAAGTGCAGTTGAAGGGGAGTGCATGAGAGAAGGGGGAGCCACCAGGATTGTTGAAGCCGAGGGCTTGGCCTTGGAGCATGTGTAGAAGGTCATCAGGGATACGGGCTGCCAATAGCATAAAGTGGAGCACAAGGAGGATTGCACACCATGGTGTGGCCATCATAACGAGCGCCGTCAATCGCGTTTGGAACAGTCGCCGTGGTCTAAGGAGTAGCCGCCAAGGGCCGCTATCATTGTATTGGATAATGTTTATGTGATACCTAATGGGTTTGTGTTTTTTGCCGAGTTCGCCATCAATCTCGTCCGCATCTCGTCTTTTGCCGTGTGCCCGTGGTAGCACTGGCTCCGGGATTGCGTGTGTGTGTGCAGAGAGAGAGAGAGAGAGAGAGAGAGAGAGAGAGAGGGAGAGAGGGATTGTGGTTGCAGATTGAGTGTGGTTTTGTGTGCGGTCAAGGCGTGCGAGGCCTCCCGGCGTGAGTGTGTTTACAGATATGGGTGCATTGATGTGTGTGTCAGTAAATACGATTGTGTGTAGCCGAAGTTGCTCGTAAGCGAGGCTATTCATTGTGTGTAGCCGAAGTTGTTCGTAAGCGAGGCTATTCATTGCAAGTTGCAGAAAGTGTGCATGCGCGTATGTTTCTGAGTGGCTTGGGTGTGTTGGATATGTGCTGGGCTATAGAGAGGGATCTAGTTTGTATACTGTGTGTGTTCCCATTTCCCCCATCCCAACAAGATGAATGTGTCACCATGAAATGTTTGAAATATGTATATTATCAAATTAAATTATTCATCCTCTAAAGTTATAAAGCATGCATCAAATCCATGTTTAGGGCCATGGCTTCTTGTAAGGTATGTACATGACAACAACCGTTGGTAGCCACTTTCCCATATATCACAATATGTACATTATTATTTTTATAATCATGCATCAAAAAATATAAAAAGCAAGGTTAATGTTTTTATTTCACATTGTGTATGTGCCACGACATGATATCTACCTCCCTTGAGCCTGCACATCCTTTGATATGTGCCAACTTGATTACTTCTTTGTTTGCATACACATCAATTGCAAACATCCAATGAGGGACACAATAAGCACAAAGTTTGCACTTAGATAATAGGGAAAATATACAAACTTTTTGCTATAATAGCACAACCATATGATAAGTAATACATTCCTCCATAGACTCCATGGGCATAAAACTAGAGAGACATGAATCAAGAACATCAAAGTATTTCCCTCTATCAAAGGGCATATAAGTACTCCAAACAAGACTATAGGCATCATAATGTCCTCTTGGGTCATATGATAGCATCAAAAAGTCCCACATATAACACATAGCATGAAACTGTGGTGAATGACATCACCCCCTCTAGTATCCAAAAATTGAGCATGTATAGGCTTCAATCATCAAGCTCCATATTATCCATTACCTCATTTGGTGCCTCATAAACTGCTCATGAGGCAGGGGAGGGGGTCACTATGTATAAATTGTGTATATCGCATGCATTCGAGGAATATTTTTAAATCTCCTTCTTTGTGAATTTTTTATAGATAAAGTACAACCTTTTCCTATTCAATTTGTATTTTTTTTCCCAATTCCATTTTTTGGGACTCTGTATGTAAAAAAATGAGAAAAAATGAACCCCTTTTGTTGCACTCAAGTGATAGTCATATAATTATTAAGTGACCCCTAGAAGATAAAATTGCATGCATAACTTCTCTTATAGGCATCATCCAACAATCACATAATCTCTACCTTATGCCGAACTCCTTCTTTCTTAAGGTCATATATACCATTGTACTTTTGGATACCCCTATCATAAGGAGATTCAAATTACTCCAAAGCATCATCTAGAAGACATAAAAGCTTTGTGTGCTCCTTTCTTATTGTCTCAATGCATGACATGAGTAATATATTTAAGAACCCTTGTTGTATGTGGCATGGAAACCCTCCAAGGCTTCATCCAAGGTGTACATAAGATTCTCTTTGATGGGACTCTCTTGAGAGCATATCCCATGATACAATGATGGATCCGCATCACATGTGGTATGCATATAGGCCATATTCCATTTTGACTTTTTCTCAACCATCACAGAGTCTTTCAAGTACCTTTGCACTTCAACCTTGTGAAGGACAACATGCTTCACAAAGATAACATTCAATTATTTTTCCATGTCATCATCATATTCCTTACACTCATTGGTAGGAGCCCTCCAAACAAGATCCTATGGCTTTGAAATGCATCTCATGCACCAATCCACAAGCATACATATCACATCAAAGAGCATTGGCACCACACGAAGTATTATTTTCATTTAAATATTTGTAAACCTCTTTCAAGCATGAACCACCTTCCAAATCACAAAACTCTATGTCATCCTTGGTCATACCATTTTTCATGTTCACATTTTTTGGCTACATCCATGCTCTACCACATGATTTACAACATCTTAGTCATCCTTTTCTTCACAATCAGAAATTTTGCATAACCAATCCACTAGAAGCAATATGAGCATCACAAAACCAATCCAATCCAATGAACCACCATTAGAAATTGAACTCACATAAGCATCTTTTGCAGACTGAGCGCCATCCATAGTATATTCCACCATAGGTCTATGTGCAAAAACTTCAAAGCATCAAACAAGGAAGCACAATGCTCATGTGCCAAAATTGAAACACCAATTGCCTCCACATTCCTTTGCAATTTCTTGGACTTGGTCCTAAAACTCTAGAGCCACTAACTGTTGAAATGCCACAATCATTGATCTTTCTTGAACCCCTTGATGCTTCATCTCCATGGCATAGCACTCAAAATAGCCTCTTGGACCATAACCCTCAAAGATATTACAATTTTTATTCTCAACATTTAATGCAATATGCACTACAATTTGCATTTTCTTTCCTCGTGTTATTTTCTTTCTTTTGTAAGATCACCTTATATTTCATGTCCCTTGCTAGAACCTCATGATGTACATTTGATTTTCCCTCATCACAAACCTTGTTCCAACTGATTTTGCATGGGGTTCACCAAAAAGCCTATTGGAAAGTGTGCAGTCTGGGAGGGTGCGAAACCTGTGGCTCTGAGATTTTGTGTTGAGAGTCACAAATACTTTGTGAAAAAGCATTGATGGAAAATAACCCACCCTCTTCCTAAATATGGCTTAAAGTCTAAGAGCATTCGTGATAAAACAATGACAAATACTCTTTCCTATTGTGCTTGGAATCTGCTTGTTTTGTAAATCTGCTCGTGATGAAATGATCACCAATTCATATCAATTTTTAAAAGAAGATCAATTAACGACACTAAAGTTTCATCCATGAAACACAACTCTCATACAAGCACACATCCTATTCAAAACCCAAACCTCTTTCATGGAATCTTGTAGCCTCGCCCTCATTACATAGTGGTAACTTCATATAGTTGAAAGGAATTCATGAGCTTCCACTTCATGGAAGCCATTTTTTGATGTTACAGAGATTTAAGAGCTTCCGTATTGAAGCTCACACACCATTTGAATGAAGGAAACCCCTAATTCACTCTCAACAAGCTCAGATACATGATAGTGGAGAGGCTGCACTACACTATCTTAGAGCAACCATGAAGTGAATTGCATACATGAAAAAAAAATGCAAGTTTTTTCCCCTAAGAAGCAGCCCTCTCTTTCTTCACCATATCCAAATGAGCTAATGTGTCATTTTTGGGCCTTCTCCCATTTTCATTGCAACTAGTCATTTTAGCTCATCTCTAATCCAAAAAAATTCATTTTTATGTTAAAAAACCCCAAAGAGAGTAAAACAGTCCTTAAATTTGTGGGATCACTCACATGAGCAAGCATCAAAGCCATGTCTAGGGCCACCACTCCCCTGTAAGGTATGCACATGATAGCAATTATTGGTAGCCACTTTTGTATATATTACAATATGTGCATTATTATTTTCTATTATCATGCATCAAAAAGTATAAAAATGAGGTTAATGTTTTTATTTCACATTGTGTACATGCCATGTCACGAAATCCACCCCTCAAAATCTGCACATTCTTTGAAACGTGCCAACTTGATTGCTTCTTTGTTTGCATACATGTCAATTGCAAACATCCAATGAGGGACACAATAAGCACATAGTTCCTACTTGGATCATAGGAAAACCATACAAAATTTTTATTATATTAGCACAACCATATGATAAGTAATAGATTCCTCCCTAGAATGATGGGCATAAAATTAGAGGGCCATACATCAAGAACATCAAAGCATTTCCCTCTATCAAAGGGCCTATAAGTACTCTGACAAAGACCATAAGCATCAAAATGTCCTCTTGGGTCATATGGTAGCATAAAAAACTCCCACATATGCAACCTAGCATTAAACTGTGGTGAGTTTGCATCATCATCTCTAGTATCCAAAAATTCAGCACGTATCCATAAATCATCATGCTCCATATATATATTATTCATTACCTCATTTGGTGCCGTATAAACTGTATGCATAACTGTTAGGAAATATGACATGGCTAAATAGATAATTGAGTAGTTTACTTAGTGGAGAGAGATAATTTTCACACATGAGAGAGAGAGAGAGAGAGAGAGAGAGAGCACAATATATGTGATTCATCCAATGTGGGATACGTCCATGGGAAAGCAGCCACTCAATGACTTCAGTACTTAAAAACAAGAAGGAGATTACAAAGGGATTATACCCTTTTGGAGCTCCCTTCTTGGTTCACTCTCACCACCTCACATCAACTTCACAATGCAACACAATGATTCACAATTCATTTTTTTGTGTGTAGAAGAGGCCTCCTTTTATAGGCCAAAAGGGCTGCCCTCTCTCATGAGAGGCAGCTGTGTGTAGCCGCCCTTGTGTTGACAAATCCAAATTGGACCCTCCAATCGACCCATGTGTGGCCGTCCTTGAGAAGACAAGTCCGCCTTTGAAATTGGCCACCGGCCATTGAATTCAGCCCTACCAGCCAGCAGCCTTTAACTACCGACTACCGGCCAACCGACCAAACGATTGGCTGTTTTTCGACCACTTTTCGGCCTTGTCGCGGCCATAATATTCCGGCAAAATTTTGGTTTTCGACGAGTGATTTCTCTTCATGCACGATGGATTCTCCTCATAATGGGGCCTTACAAATGTGAGTTTTTAATACAAAAATTACATGGGGTAAATCTGGCTCCATACTTAACAAACTTCACTTGTAGGCATGAAATCATGCAGTACCTCATTCAAAAATGACATAAGCTCTACCTCATGCTCATCTCCTTATTTCTTTAGGTCATATATCCCATTGTACTTTTGGATACCCCTATTATAAGGAGCTTAAATTCCTCCAAAGCATCATCTAGAAGACCCATAAGCTCCGTGTCCTCTTGTTCTTGTTGTCCCAATGCATGACATGAGCGATATCTTTTAGAAACCTTGTTGTATGTGGCATGGAAACCCTTCAAAGATTCATCCAAAAGATGCTTAAGATTCTCTTCAATGGGTCTCTCTTGAGAGAATATCTTAGTGGTGGATCCTCATCACATGTGGTATGCCTATAGGCTATATTCTCTTTGGACTTTTTATCAACTATCACACCTTCTTTCAAGTACCTTTGCACTTCAACCTTGTAGAAATCAGCATGCTTTGCAAAAATAGCACTCAATTCTTTTTCCAATTCATCATCATAATTCTTCCACTCTTTAGTAAGAGTGGGTGCCTGCATATCAACTTGCATCCCCTTCACACAAGAGCCTATGGATTTGACATGCATTTCATCCACCAATCCACAAGCATATGCATCACATCAAAGAGCATTGGCATCACAAAAATTATTTTCTTTATTTGGAGCTTTGTAAAGCTCTTTGAAGCATGAACCCACTTCCAAATGTCAATACTCTATATCAACTTGCATCCCCTTCACACAAGAGCCTATGGATTTGACATGCATCTCATCCACCAATCCACAAGCATATGCATCACATCAAAGATCATTGGCATCATAGAAAGTATTATCTTTATTTGAAGCTTTGTAAAGATCTTTGAATCATGAACCCACTTTTAAATCGCAATACTCTATGTCATCCTTGGTCATACCTTTTTGCATGGCTACATCCATGCTCTACCACATGCTTTACAACATCTTTTTCATGATTCTCTTCACAATGGGATAAATTTTGCATAGCTAATCTACTAGAAGCACTATGAGCATCACAAAAACAATCCAATCCAATGAACCACCATTAGAAATTGAGCTCACATAGGCATCTTTTGCAGACTGAGTGCCATCCATAGTATCTTCCACCACATGTCTATGTGAAAACTCCATAGAATCAAACAAGGAAGAACAATGTTTATGTGCCAAAATTGAAACACCAATGCATAAACGGCTTTGACTATATCCTCATCTCTTTCATGTAACAATGTTTTTGTCCTATAGAAGGAACTCATCTATATAGCTTTGATCTTTTCCCTAAATTGATTGTCATCTCTTGTATAGCATGGTAACTGCATCAAATTGCTATTTCCAACATCTTGTAAAAATTATACCTTTGTAGAAGCAATGCACTCCATTTCCCATTCCACAAAGCCCCAGATCTCTTGTGTGAAAGCACTTGAAAAAGCATCCCAATTGTCTCCACATTCCTTTGCAGTTTTCTTGGAGTTGGTCATAGAACTTTGGAGCCACTAACTGGTAAAATGCCACAATCATTGATCTTTCTTGAACCCCTTGATTCCTAATCTCCATGGCAAAACAATCACAAACCCTCTTTCCTATTGTGCTTGGAATCTGCTTGTTTTCATAAGAGAGTTCGTGATGAAAGGATCATCATTCACATCCAATTTTACTTGAGAAGAGCAATTAAAAACACTAAAGTTTTAGCCATGAAACCTCAACTCTCATACAAGCACAAATCCTATTCAAAACCCAAACAACTTTCGTGGAATCTTGTAGCCTTGCCCCCAATTACATAGTTGTAACTTCAAACAATTTAAAGAAATTCACGAGCTTCCACCTTCATGGAAGCCATTTTTTGATTTTTCAAAGATTTAAGAGCTTCCATATTGAATCCCACACACCATTTTGATGAAGGAAAACCCTAATTCACTCCCCACAAGCTCAAATACATGATAGTAAAGAGACCGGATTGCAATACC
>NC_140950.1:107575657-107648158 GCF_014529385.1 Adiantum capillus-veneris | reverse complement strand
GGCAGCAGTGAACCCCCCCCCCCCCCTCTCTCTCTCTCTAGCAGTGTTGCTGCATGCGACATGGACGAGAACATGTGCATATTGAGGTGGCACTGCAAACATGAAGGGTGGCATGCCTCCATTGTCATCTTTGTCGCAAAGATCTTAGAGACGAGAGGTCTGCTACGAGGTGCGGAGCAAAAGCGATGGCCGCAGGAACCAGAGAGAAGCGGTAGGCTTTACTTTTCCTAAGGTTAATGAGAGGAATCTCCAAGATGAATCAATGAATAAGTTCAAATTATACCCAGTATGTCCAATCCTTGCCACAATATGAACTAGTATGTTGGTTCCTAAGTGGCTTATAAGAATGTAGTGGAAATTATTGGAAAATGAGGTGAAAATTTTATGGGCTTTTTTGGATCACGGCTATGTTGGCCTGCTCCCTTGCCTCAAGAGTGGGGAGTCTTGAAGGAGGAGGGTTGGCAGGGGATAGAGTTGCACTTGAGGAGAGCAATGACACGGTTTGGAGGTGGCCTCTCAACGTTGGGTAGGGATTGGCCCTTGGTGGGGTCCCTTGACTGCCCAACCTCTTAGCCTTGTGTGAGTGTTGCTAGAAGTTCTTTTTTTTTTGGGAAGCACCCCACCCACCCTCATGTGGGGTCGTCCATAGCTCAACAAGATCTTGGATCGTGGTATGACTCGACTACTGGCCAATAGAGCCTTAGAACGGCTAGGCAAGTGGTCCCTGCGGACCTGCGAGTCTAGTTTGAGTGGAAAGCATCACACTTGCCAACATAATAAAACTTCTATAAATTGCATACCGAGGAAGTGTAAAACTCCCTCATGGTCTTGATGGATTGGTTCTCCCCTCTGAACAAGCGGTGGGGTAAGCAATGGAGTGAATCAATATGGATGACAATCGTGAAGAACATTTGGTGCCCTCAATGATCGCACGGGATGAAGGTATTTTTATGGAAGACACTATGGGGAGCCTTACCAATTGGGGTGAAGGTCCTAGCTAGAGGTATTGGGATAAATAGATGCACGCAATGCATAACTGCTAGTAAGGATCTCCCTCACCTTTTCAAGGAGTGCCCGATGATATGTTGCCTGGCAAGAAAGATTTGCAAACGGGTTCAAAAGACATGGAAGATTGGCTTCTTCAATAATGATCTCTTTTTGGGTGGAAAGGTGTTCAAGAGCCAAGTGCTTCTTATCAGGACACAAATTGTTAGATTTTGCTACTTCAAGCACGTATGGAAGGCCAGGAATTGTCGACTCTTTGAGAACGCCCTTGAACCCGAGCCGCTAGGTTCACGAAGATCATACAAGAAAGCAAGGAAGAAATTGTGTGCCATTGCCATTGAAGGAAGCACAAACAGGTGCTCGTTGAGGATTTTTTGTTGAAGGAGGACCCAACAATGAAGGGGAAAGAGGTCCCATCGGTGTCGCAACTCATGGACTAAAGCAATGCTATGCTGCAAGTTGCAATGGGGAGGGTCATGGTAGAGGTGAAGCGGTTGGGTGTACAACCATTGCCACACATTCTATCCAAGATGTTCCTCTGTTGGAAGATGTAGCTCCAGAGCCAAGCCAAGGTGCGCAACAACCGCCTGTCATGGATGCTTGAGAGTCAGTTACTGCCTGCATCATCGCCTACATCATCACTAGAAGGCTCTAGAAGAATCTAGAAGATTTTGGAAGGTTTTAAAAGTATCAAGGAGATTCTAGAAGTTTCTGAAGCGTGGAGAAGATTTCGAAAGAATCTAGAAGTTTCTAGAAAGTTGAAGAAGGATCTAGAAGGTTCTAGAAGAAATAGAAGGATCAAGAAGTTTCTAGAAGCATTGAGAACATTTTGGAAAAATCTAGAAGTTTCTAGAAAGCTCTAGAAAGTTGAAGAAGGATCCAAAAGTTCTAGAAGAACTAGAAGGATCAAGAAGTTTCTAGAAGATTCTAACCTCCTCAAGAAGAACCTAGAAAGTTCTAACCTCCTCAAGCACCAGTATAAATAGGGGTCTTGGGCCACAAGCCCCTCAGTCTTGCCAACACCAAACTGGAGGCTCCTATGAGGAAATCCCTCTTCTAGTTATTGTCTTATGTTCAAGTCGTATCCTTGCAATTAAGCTCTGTCTTGTACTCGAGTCATGTAATCCAAGTCTTGTATTAAGCTCTCTTAATAACATATTAAGTCTTGTAATCAAGATTAAGCTTATCATCAAGTCCCAAGTTCTTGTACATTGTGAGCGCCTCCTCTTGATCTCTTCTAGCTCTATACGTGCTCATAACAGATTGGCAAGATTTACATCTCTTAATCTTCTCAAGCCATCATGGAGCCGATGATGGAAGGTGTCATCAACGCATTGCAAAGCATCCAAGCTCAGTTACAAGAACTTTGCAAGAGTAACGCTCAACTTCAAGTAGGGCAACCCCTAATCTTGGGACTGGCGTTGCAAAATCTTCAACATCAAATTCAAGAGCTTCAAGAGACAAGCACACATCAAGTACAAGCTCCAAGATCCAACTATTCTCAACAACATAAGGAGCCGAAGGTTAGCATGCGTGAAAAATTTGATGGAACTAGATCAAAGTTTAGAGGTTTTCTCCAACAAGTGCGTCTCTTCATTTGAATACCGAGTGTTATCCAGATGATGCCTCTCAAGTAGGCATTATTGGGACCCTCCTCTCGGGTACGACTCTCTCTTGGTTTGCTCCCTTACTTGAAAAAGAATCTCCTTTCCTTCATGACTTTGAAGCTTTTGTGTGGGAGTTTTCTGCAACCTTTGGGGATACTGATAGAGCAAGGGTTGATGAAACCAAACTTAGAAATCTCTGCCAAGGATCAAAACCTGCATCCGTCTATGCATCCAAATTTCAACATCTCACTTGTGATTTGACTTGGTATGAGGAATATTTCATTAGCCAATTTTGGTGGGGATTAAAGGATGATATAAAAGATCTTTTATTGACTATGCCAAAGGTTCACACACTAAGCGAGTTCATCTCTCAAGCAATAGAATGTGATAATCGACTATTTGAGAGACGAAAAGAGAGGCGTCTTGGGGCACCATTGAGATCCTGATCAAAAGTGACACATAATGGCTACACACCTCAATAGGGCCATGAATCAAGCATTGAGCCCATGCAAATTGATTCAACATGGTTTCAACCTCTCTCAGCCCAGGAGAAGCAAAGGCAATGCATTAATGTCTTATGTATGTATTGCGGAGAGCAGGGGCACATTGTTCAACAGTGTCCAAGGAAGAGAAGGATGAAGGATCATTGTGCAATGGCCTCAACATGTTAGGAAAACATAGACGTCCAACCCCAATAGAGACCAACCGGTTCGACAAAAGACAAGCAAAAGAAGGTCTCTCTTCCCGCTGATTCCATTTCAAGTTTTATGCTACCAATCAAGATCCATATGCTGAGTAGGCACATGGATTGTGAAGCATTACTAGATTCAGGCACAATGATGTGCTTCATGGACAAAGAATTTGCAAAAGAACAAGGCATACCACTTGTGGAGAAGTCTAATCTAGCAATTGTAGAAGTCATTGATGGTCATCCCCTCGCTTCAAGGGATGTCAGGTATGAAACTCGCCCCATAGAAGTAACATTGAAGGAGCATGTTTCAAGAATAGTGTTCAATATTATACAAAGCCCAAGCAGTCCAATTGTTATTGGGCTACCGTGGCTTGAATTAAATAATCCTAATGTCGATTGGAGGGCTTGGAGAATTGAACCACAAAGAGTCCAAAAGAAGAAGGGAAGGCATAATAGGCCTATATATCTTGGAGCCAAGGTCTTCATGCGTGCAACCAAAAAGTACCCAACTTTCCTGATATTTGCAACACCAACCGACACGTCGACAACAAAAATCATGGAGGCATTGCCACATCAATATCAAGATTACAGTGATGTTTTTGAGAAGAAGAATGCAGACCTCTTACCGGAGCATCGGCCCTATGATTATGCTATAGAGCTTCAGGAGGGAACCTAACCCCCTTTTGGCCCAATATACAAGCTATCTCAAGATGAATTGGTAGAATTACGAAAAAATATTGATGAGAATCTTGCTAAGGGTTTCATACAACATTCAAAGTCCCAGCAGGAGCTCCAATACTCTTTGTAAAAAAGGACGGAACTCTCCGGATGTGCGTGGATTATAGGGGGCCTGAACAAGATCACCATCAAGACACACTATTCCCTTCCCTTGATCCAGAGCTTCTTGAGTGCCTTGGCAAGGCAAGAATATTTACAAAAATAGACCTTCGTGGTGGTTACAACCTAGTCAAAATCAAAGAAGGTGATGAATGGAAGACAGTCTTTTGCACAAGGTATGGCCACTTTGAATATACCGTCATGCCATTTGGTCTCACAAATGCCACAACAGTTCTTCAACATTTAGTGAGCGACATCTTTTGGGAGTATTTGGATTATTTTGTGGTAATATACTTGGATGATATCTTGATATTTTCCAAGGATCAAGAAGATCATGAGCACCATGTACGATTAGTGCTTGAAAAGCTTCATGCATCAGGGCTATATGGAAAGTTAAAGAAGTGCTCTTTTCATCAATCTAAGGTGGGATTTCTTGGTTATGTTATCTCTGAAAAAAGGAATCTCCATGGATTTAAAGAAGGTTCAAACCATCCTTGATTGGGAGACACCCACCTCGGTAAGAGATGTTCAATGTTTCCTCAGTTTTGCAAATTTCTATTGTATCTTTATACATGGATACTCCAAGGTGGTTATAGCACTCACAAGGTTGACAGGCCATAATAAGTTTTTTTGGGACTCAGAGGCCGCAAAAACTTTTCAGACTCTCAAGCAAGCTTTCACGACCGCACCCATTCTAATTCACGTAGATCCTACAAAGCCTTTCATCCTAGAAACAGACGATTCAGATTTTGCCCTTGTGGCGCTATTCTATCCCAAGTAGGAGAGGATGGTCAAGTACATCCAGTGGCTTTTCATTCCCGCAAGTTCTCAGCAGCTGCAAAAATCAATTATGAAATCCATGACAAAGAGGTCTTAGCAATCATCGACTCCTTCGACACTTGGCGTCACCTACTTGAAGGAGCTCCTCATAAGATCACTGTCTATACAGATCACAAGAATTTGGAATACTTCATGGCATCCCGCTTCTTGAATCGTCGCCAAGCCAGGTGGAGTGATATCCTATCAAGGCTTGATTTTCTTATCTCTTATAGGCCTGGCCGTCAACAAGGTAAGCCAGATGCCTTATCAAGAAGATCCTACCTTGCACCTAGAGAAGGCGACGTAGCATTTGATCAACAAGAGTTAGTGATTTTGAAACCTGAGCAGCTTAAGCTAAACGCCACCATGAGCCAAGCTCCTGAAGATTCTCCTTTTCTTTCTAAGGTGAAGATGCAAATTGCCAAAGACCCACTTTCTCAGAATATTAGACAACAACTACAAGGACAAGAGGTTAATGAGGACTTTTAAGAAATTGATGGACTAATTTACTATAAGGGTCTTCTCTATATTCTGCCAGGACCAACATGCTTGGAGGTACTTCAACAACGACATAATCTCCCATCAGCAGGGCATTTTGGGGTCAATAAGACAATTGAGCTTCTCTCCCGTGACTTTTGGTGGCCTCAAATGTGGAAGCTTGTCAAGGAGTATGTAGGCACTTGTAACACTTGCAATAGATCAAAGGCCCCTCGTCATCGTCCTCATGGGTTACTCCATCCCTTGCCCATTCTAAGCAAACCATGTTCATCCATCTCCATGGATTTCATTATAGAGCTACCCGTGGATCGGTTTAAAAAAATGGCACACTTCATTCCAACCACTAAAACCATCACCGGTGAAGGTACGACCAAACTCTTTCTATAGCATATCTATCGTTATCATGGATTATCAGATGTCATTGTTTTTGATCGAGGCCCACAATTCATCTTTTGGAAAAGCGTATTCAAGCTACTCGGAGTACAAATTAGCCTCTCCTTAGCCAATCACCCACAAAGTGATGGACAAACAGAGAGAGTAAATCAAGTTTTGGAAAAGTATCTCCGTTGTACTATCAATTATCACTAGGATAATTGGGTCGAGCTCCTACTGCTAGCAGAATTCTTCTATAATAACAGTTTTCATGTCTCCACTCGTCACACTCCATTCTTTGCTAATTATGGTCAACATCCCAAACAGGATATCCACATACACCATCAAGTCAAGAATCTAGCTGCTATTCATCTTACACAATAGTTATCTGCAATTCACAAGGAACTTACAATTCATATCAAAGAAGCTCAATCCAAGTATAAGGAAAGTGCAGATCTCTATCACATGCAACATCCAAAATACAAAGAAGGGGATAATGTGTGGCTCCTTTGGCGTGATCTGCGTTCATCTCATCCCTGTCAAAAGCTCGATTATCGAAGGCTTAGCCCGTTTAAAACCTATCGACTCCAGTTGCCCTCATCCATGAAAATCCATCGTGTCTTTCATGTCTCAGTCCTAGAACCTTGTCACACATATAAGATCCCAGAAAGAGCCCTACAACCACCTCCTTCGGTTGAGATTCAAGGACATGACAAATATGAGGTCAAGAAAGTCCTAGATTCTCAACTTTTGCATGGCTGGTTATAGTACTTGGTGCATTGGAAAGGCTATGATGTCAGTGAACGAACCTGTGAACTAGCACATAATCTTCAGCATGCATCTCTCAAAGTCCAAGAGTTCCATCAACAACATCCATGGAAACCCAAGTCAAGGAATACCACCGCTCCTCGTGGAACTCGTCGCTAGAGGAGGGCGTAATGTCATGGATGCTTGAGAGTCAGTCGTTGCCTGCATCATCACCTGTGTCATCGCCTACATCATCACTAAAAGGCTCTAGAAGAATCTAGAAGGATCTAAAGATTTTAGAAGGTTCTAAAAGTATCAAGAAGATTCTAGAATCTTAGAGAAGATTTTGAAAGAATCCAGAAGTTTCTGGAAAGCTCTAGAAAGTTGAAGAAGGATCTAGAAGGTTCTAGAAGAACTAGAAGGATCAAGAAGTTTCTAGAAGCTTGGAGAAGATTCTGAAAGAATCTAGAAGTTTTTGGAATTATCTAAAAAGCTGAAGAAGGATCCAGAAGGTTATAGAAGAACCAGAAGGATCAAGAAGTTTCTAGAAGATTCTAACCTCCTCAAGAAGAACCTAGAAAGTTCTAACCTCCTCAAGTAACCTCCTCAAGCACTAGTATAAATAGGGGTCTTGGGCCACAAGCCCCTCAGTCTTGCCAACACCAATTATGAGGCTCCTATGAGGAAATCCCTCTTCTAGTTCTTGTCTTATGTTCAAGTCTTGTCCTTGCAATCAAGCCTTGTCTTGTACTCAAGTCATGTAATCCAAGTCTAGTATCAAGCTCTCTTAATAAAGTATTAAGTCTTGTAATCAAGATTAAGCTTATCATCAAGTCCCAAGTTCTTGTACATTGTGAGCGCCTCCTCTTGCTCTCTTCTATCTCTATACGCGCTCATAACACCACCAATGCAAGCTTGCTATCGTGACCAAGGAGAAGAAGCTGAAGGCATCAGGGAAGGCTCCAAAGGCCCAAAAGACAAAACAGGTAAGTTGAAGATGGGTTTACCTATTAGTGTCTTGGTTTACCTCTGAGTGCCCTATTTTACGTGTCATGGCTTTCCTACATATTTTTTATGTTGCAAATTGTGCACTCTATGAGTGTTTATGTTTGCAAATTGTGTAGGCTTTGAATTTGGTCGAAGGTTCAGGGACATCAAAGGCCAGCAGTGGCCTAAACGAAAAAAAACCAAGGACAAGGTGAGAGAAGCTTCAATGCCTCCCCCTCAAGGACAATGTGAAAGCTCTGTGACAAAGCCCAAGGATGATATGCAAGCTTTGGGGGAGGTTCAAGAAGCCAAACATAAGAAAAAGGAATGATTTGCCTGGGTTTATGTGTCAGTGCGAGTGTTTGACTATCGACTTGGAAAAAGCAATGCACTATGGGGTTTTGGCACATTTGTAGATTGTGCAGTCTTCAAAGGAAGACCAAGGCATGAAGGCTTTGCATGTCAACAAGAAAAGGGTCAAAACAATGGGCATAGACAAAGAGAAAGAAGGGACAAAGTTCCCAAGACAACAGAAGAAAGAGGTACGCTTTTGTGTTGTCCTTCTTTACCTATTAGTGCTTGGGTTTATCAGTCAGTGCATGGGCTTGCATCTCAACTACAACTAAGACATATAGAGGACAAAGCCCGGGTTTATGAAGGCTTTGAATGTATTGTGTTTGGCTTGCAAGTGCTGTGTCCCTATGCTCAGGTTTATGCATCAGAATTATGTCATAGGTGAACAAGAAAAGTGACAAGGACAAAAAGGAAGAAGGCTCGATGGTCCCTCAACAACAAAAAATGAAGAAGTCAAAAGAAGTGGGGGCCCATAAAGTGAAGATCGGGCAACATCTTTGTATTGATGAGGTAAGCTAATCAAGTGTTATGCAGGAATCCAAATCACCTTTATCCTTTCTTTTCATGGTCTTCCTCTTGTTTGATGAAATGGATATGTCAAGGTGAAGAATAAGGAGAAAAAGCATGTGGGTAAGGGGCAAATGGAGAAAGGGGCCGAAGGATAAGGCTGTTTGTGAAGAAAGATAGTGTGAAGAATAAGGCCAAAAATCCTGTGAAAGGGTTGGAGAAAAAGGCTATTGTGAAGAAAGGCTCAATTGTGGAGAAAGGCAAGGGCAAGGGCAGGTATAGAAAGGTTTGTAATACATCCCTTGGTTGGTTCTTTTGACCTTGCACTATCATTTTATGACATGTTTCAAGTTATGCTGTGCTTGTCCATAGGTGAAAGGGCACTTCATGATGATGATGATGATGCCCTTCCTCTTGTTGTTTGTCAAAGCATCCCAAGCTTCAAGTTAAAAGACCACAACATTCCATGTGTTTTCCATGTTTGTGCTATCTAGGTTATATTGTGTGCTCTTTTTCCTTGTTGCTACAACATCGGATGAGTGGGGATGTTGATTGCACAAGGGTTGGAGGATGATGAGAGCGGGGTTGGTGGTAGTGGGGAGGGTCATAATGAGGGGAGGAGTGATGGCGATGGAGATGAGGAGGACGGGGCTATGCAAGATGGGGTGGGGATGAGGATGCCAATAATGGTAGTGATGATAATGGTGGGAGTGGGGGCAGGGGTGGCAACAATGACAATGATAACAATGCCAGTGGGGACGAGGATGTCCATGGTGGGAGTGATGATGGGGATGCCAGACTAGGAGACTGTTTGATTTTGCAAGATTGGTCAAGATTAAGCTTGAACTAAGAGGCAATTAAAAAAAAAGAATTACAACAATTGAATCAAGTTGGCATTGAATGTAAAGGTAGGTACTTGATTTCATTCAGTATTGTTGGTCTTTATGTACCTTAAATCAAGTCGTAGACTAGAAAATCAGGGATTTAATTGAGAAACCAAGAGAAGAGTGTCGATTGAAGAGATGTTTAACCAAGGGAAATCCTTAGAGACCATAGTTGAAGAAGTGTCAAATATAATTGACCTCAAAGATTTCTTCCTTTTCTACTCATTCAGGCGTGATACAGTTTAAACACATATTGCCTTTTACAAGACCAACACTCCTTGGGCTTAGATTTATATGGATCCTATAATTCATTGTTGGAATTGATGACCATAGTGTTGAATTTGAAGAGGAGGTTAGAGCCAACAAGCAAGAAACCTTCTAGATGGACCAAAATGGAATACAATATTTAAAGATTGTGAATCCTAACATTGTGGACACATTGGGACTAGAAACTCATACACTCATTCTAGATATGACCACCAAAAAGGGACCACCTATTTTAGAATAAGAAGGATACGATCAAATTGATGTCAAGCCTCTATAACATATATCGACTGATAACCCACCCAAGATTAGGAGTATACTAGGATAATAATGTGAGAGATTTTCTCTGGATAGCTTATGCCAAACTAGGAAACTTAACACCCTTGAAGATCATGCATATTTTCAAAATCAGGGAGAAATGTGTAGTAAACCTTCTTGTGCACCTCTTTAGGGATTGTTTTAACAATAAATTTGTTATGATGACCCCAAGAGAGATCAAATAGACAAAATATTAGGGCTACGTGATCAAGGATATGATCATGGTAATGGGACTTGAAATAGATTAAAAAATTGGGCCAACAAATAGATATTTTGGCAATATAGCCAATCAACAGGACTATGCAACGCAGATAACCCACCTTAGTGATGAAAACTGGGTGAGAAGAGCTAAAAACACTATAAATAGAGAAAGACTGGGTGACACTAGAGATAGAAAAGGGCTAAAAAAATGACCACTACCAAGCAACTAGTTTGAAGGCTTAGATGAAGGACCACCAGCCAAGAGAGCACGTATCGAGCATAATTGAAGAGTCAGACCAGTGAATTTTAAAAAATGGGTTAAAAATTAAAGTGGACCTAGGGATCCATACAGCCACTTAGCAAGCTTCAAGAATGTGCTAAGAGCCAAAAGAGATTTTGACTTCCATACTTAGTTTGAGGGTTTTGGAATAACTTTAGAAGGCAAGGCTTTGCCTTGGTTTCAAACCATACCTCTTGGATCAATTACAAACTTACCCACATTGGCTAAGAAATTTGTTGTTTCTTGCTCAAAGACGAGAATCAAGTATAGTGTAGTAGCACAAACCTATAGCTTTAAACAATAATAGGAAGAGTTCATGAGAGACTCATGAGAGATTGTGTAGGTAATATATTGTTAGATGCCTATAGTTGAAAATTCTAGTTGAGGAAAGACTTGTCTCATTATTCCTTGAAGGTCTACTCAACAAGGAGTTGCATACTATGAAATACAACCATAGAAGCGTATATCCTTGATGAGAGAGAGAGAGAGAGAGAGAGAGAGAGAGAGAGAGAGAGAGAGAGAGAGAGAGAGAGAGAGAGAGAGAGAGAGAGAGAGAGAGAGAGAGATCTATGAGATTTTTTAGCAAAGAGAGCATCATGAGAGATACTCAAAGCGACATAACTACATCTACTGTGCCAGCACAAGTAGGACCCATTGTGATATCTCCTCTGAATGCCATAGAGGACATACTCAAATGAATGAACAACATGATGAGAAACATGCAAAGAATGCTAGTGAGAAGACTAGGCCAAGGTCCACCACAAGGGCAACTCATGGGACCAACTAGGCCACACAAATGATATACTATCAAGTAGAAATGGAAAAACCATGAGACTAACAAGTGTTATTACTGAACTAAGTACAATGAAAATGTTTCGTATCTACCAATGAAACTACAGGGACAACCTATGTATAGGTACTCAGCTAACATAGACCAAATGCAAAAGCCATCTATGGCTATGGAGAGACCACAACCGTGCTAGGTCAACAGTCACCACTACTTGGAAACAATGCAATACTAGTCAAGTATATGCATCCTAAGGAAAAGTGGAAGAGCAAGCCATAATACTAGCTACACCATATAACGAAGCTAGTTCATCAACTATTGAAGCAAAGGAAGAATGATATAATCAATCGTAAACTACCATGACTGAACCAATTTATCAAGCACATCCAAAAGTATCACATGTGTATTTCATTGCAAATGAATGATCAAGCCAATGTTGAAACCACGAAGAAGAAATTGCCATAAATGTGGATCAGGTGGAACAATGATTGTTCAAAGCCTGATAAAAATGCTAAGCCAATCAAGGTTTATTGCATAAAATGTGGCAAAAAAGGGGGACATTATCCCAAGGATTGTCCTAGGAGCCCAACAAACAAGTGGAAAATGGAAATAAACATAGTAAATTTATTGCGAGTTAGCTCCCGTGATAGTGAACGCAGGGTTCCAGTCAAAGTAGTGATGAGGACACAAACCAAGAAAAACAAGCCAAACTATATGAGTGAGTCAAAAAGTAGCAAAGAATTCTCAAAATTGTTCAAAAAAGGGAGACGACAATGCTATGAGCTTAGGAAACAACAATAGTGAAAAAAAATTAAAGAGAAGCTTCAAAGATTATTTTGGGAAAGAATGAAGTCAATTTTGACAAAGCTTAAGGAACCAAAACCAAAATCAAGAGGTTTGGTATTGGTGGTGGATAAAATTTATGACCCTATCAATGCGACTTTGGAAGCCTTTTAAGCAGAATTGAAAGTAGGTCAAACCATGAAAAATAAGTGAAAAAGCTATCTAACTTTTGATATGGAAGGAGAAAAACTAGAAGCCTATCAAAATCTAGTGATAATTATGCAAACGATACTTGAAGCATAGAAACCAAACCTAGAGATAGTTGGGAATCTAGCAAAAGATGCAAGAAACTGAGAACCAATGGAGATAAAGGACACTAAAGAATTGAGGGATTCTTTATTTGAAAATGAGAAATGTGAGATCACAATACCAGACAGTGAAGATGGGATAGACGGAATCCCCTTAGTGGAAGAAGATTTTCCTGAATTTCTTTAGGAAAAAAGGTGAGAGATTAACAATGGAAGCTTGACATTAACAATCAATAATGTCAACATGAGTTTAGTAAACCATAACATTGGGAGAACTGTTGAAGATTAGACCACATCTATGGAAAGATCTGCAAAACATTGTAAAAGAAGTGATAGAAGAATCTCAAAGAAAACTTGTCAAATCTATTTCGATGAACAAAGTAGGAGATTACTACAAAGGAAATAAAGAAAATACAAAAATTTTAATGGAATATAATGACGTAAATACCATGGTAGCACTAGACAGTGATGCATTGCCATAGTCACCAAAGATGTGTGGGAAGCCTGGTGGGGAAGACCACCAATCAAACAAACAAGAATAAAACTGCAATCAATAGATGGTCACATTGACAGACCGGTGGGATTACTAGAAAATGTGATAGTGAACTCGTGTGGAATTGACTACCAACATACTTTTTCATTGTAGTTTCCAGAAAGAAACTGAACTATGAGATTATTTTGGGACAACCTTTCATGAGACAAATACAATTGATACAAGATTGGGGTAATGCCTACTTGTATCTAAAACAAGTAGGATCAATTACAAGAGTGAATGTGAAGAATCATTCTTACAAGGATATCTTGAAAACACATATCCAAGAGTTCGATTCAAAAATATCAGTTGAGCCTAATTCACCATCATGGTTGAACAAAGACACGTAGGCTTCAAAAAATGATGGTTAAAAAAAAGAGGATTATATCATTGACAAAAGATATAGAAAAAATCAAGCAAATGAGCTAAGAAGAAACAAATTTGTGCTCCAAAAATTGGCAAAGCAAAAGAAAAGAAACCATCCATGATAATAACAAAAAGAAAAACCAAAATATCAAGAGTTGAAATGAACCCTAAAATAAGTTTGGGCCCCCAAAATGGAATTAGAAAGTGACAAAAGGAAGTTATGAATGTCCCATCACATTACAAGAAATACAGTTTACAAAAAAAAGGAATCATTATTGAGCAGCCCATTAGACAACTTAGGAGACCTAGTAACATCATTATAAAGGACGAGAACATGCCAAGAAGATTGACCTAGTTGGACTTGGGGAGGAACTAGAGCCTACATACATAGCCACTGACTTGTCTTGAAAAGAAGAAGAAATTTTCATACGAACCTTAAAAGAATATAGGGATGTCTTTGTATGGTCTTACAAAGATCTCAAGGGAGTGGATTTTGATATATGTCAACATACTATACCCATGATGAGGGATGATGCTAAGCCGAACAGAGAAAGACTCTATACGTATAATGATGCCTTTGGTAAAAAGATCAAGGAAGAGATTGAAAAGCTCAAAGAAGCAAAATTAATTTTTATGAGATTGAGCACACAGATTGGGTGTCCCCAATCATGGTGGTACCAAAGAAAAATAGAAATCTTAGAGTGTGTGTTAACCTCAAAAAGTTGAATGCAGCTACCATAAGGGACAATTAGCATCTTTCTATCACTGATCATGTCCTAAAAAGGAGGCTTATTATAACTTCCTAATTGGAATAAAATTCTCCACGTGCATGTCAATGTTTCAAATTTTGCGGATTTTTCTATCTCATATGCTAGTAGCAATTGAACAGAGCAAAGAAGAACTACACCATGACAAAAAGAGAGGGACTTGGAATAATTTATGTTGTCAAAACATTTAGGCATTACTTATTGGCAAATAAGTTTGTCATTTTTATAGATCACCAGTCACTACTTTATCTTGTCAACACACTAGATAATACAAGGAGAATGGTGCGGTGGTTGATCATCTTACTAGAGTTTGAATTTATGGTGGTTATAAAGAAGGGCACCACACATTAGAGAGATGATGCGGTTATAAAGAAGGGCACCACACATCAGAGAGATGATCACTTATTAAGAATCACCTCAAGAGAACCTCCCAAGGGAGTTGATGATTATTTGTCAAATGCATATCTGTTTCATGTGGAGATGATACCAAGATGGTCAAAGGACCTAGTCACATTGATGACCATAGAACAATTAGATTTGCAGATTCCACATCCTATAATACCAAGGCTAATTGAGCAATTGGCTATGTATCAACAATTAGCAGTAAGATTATAATAAAAAATAGAGATGGAATTCTACTTTTATGCATAAGCCTTGAGAAACAAGCTAACTACCTAAATCAAGTCCACATAATAGTAGTGGGAATCCATTTTGCGATAGACCAAACCTTGAGAAGACTTACGTGGTTAGGATTTTACTGGCCAAACATGAGTGTTCATGCCTATGTGAAAATATGGCCGCCCCACTACAAAAGGAGAGCCACCATCCTACATGCTATTTTACTTTAAATATTTATTGGACCTAAGTGGAGTTTATTGGCCAAACATGAACCAGGATGTTCATGCCTATGCGAACAAATGGTCCCAATAAAAAGGAGAGCCACCATAACATGTGCTACTTTATTACAGGTATTCGTTGCACCTAAGTGGAGCAAGACTCTTGACAAACCGGAAATTTCTTGAAGATATGAGTAAACGCCACCAAAGAGCAATTGGAATAAAGATTGCAAATTACACCATGATTAGCTACAATATCAATGAGGAAAGGTCAACAACTGAGAGTATGTATCAATGAAGATGAATATATTCGTATCTTAACAGACACATGTTGTTCTAACAAGAGGTCATTTTTGTCATTAATCCATGGATATAGAAATTCTAATGGCTGGCATATGATGTCAAACTTTGTTTGTTGGTGCTAAAAAAATTGTAAGAAAATGTGATTCTTGCCAAAGGGCTAAAATGCAAACTAGAATAGATAGCATGTCATTGCAACCAATAATGGGAGTGAGAGCATTTGCTAAGTGGGCTATTGACTTTGTTGGTCCTATACAACCACCTGCTTACAAAACTTAAGCAAAGTATATCATTGTGGCCATAGATTAGCTGAAAAGTGGATTAAAGCAAGAGCCACTAGGAAGAACTACGCATGAACTATGGCTTATTCTTTTATTATATAAATGTATATTCATGAGGTACATACTTTTGATTGAACTGTGAGTGATTGAGGTACACAATTTCTCAATGAGATGATAACAAATTTGTTGAATGAATTTATGGATATCCATAACAAATTTGCACCATATCATCCTGAAGCAAATAGCCAAGTAGAGCATATAAACAAAATCCTTAGCTCTGTGCTGACAAAGATTGTAAGCTCTAGACACATTGATTGGAAGATGAATCTTCATTTATCTCTTTGGGCTTATAGGGTTTTGTATAAAATAGCTTTGAATGCTACTCCTTTCAATTTGATATATGGACTTGATGCAATACTGTCGATGGAGTTTTTACTTCCAACACTCCGAGTTGCATAATTATGACCGAGAGTGACCCAGAGTGGATGGGTCATGAGCTCTCTGAATGATTAGAAAACCTTGAACAATTACTTCCAACACTCTGAGTTGCATAATTATGACATAGAGTGGATGGGTCATGAGCTGTCTGAACAATTAGAAAACCTTGAACAATTACGCCGATAGCCATTGCACACATCTATATCCAAAAACAAAAACAAAAATTATTCTTTGAATCTCATCTATAAACTAAAATCTTCAATAAGGGGATCTTGTATTAGTCTATTCCTTGAAATAGCATATTTCAAAATTCAAGAAAAAAGGACATGGTCTGTTTGTGGTTGAGAGCATCTTACCAAGCTGGGCCGTCAAGTTAGCCATCTTAGATAGAGAAATCATAGAAAATTGGATAAGTGGATGTCATCTATGCGAATAAAATTTTCCACTAACCAGTGAATTTCTAGAACAAATGCATGCAACAAATGAACGCAGTATCAAACTCCAATAGATCATTGTCGAGGCTTAAGAGGAGGCTCGCATTTGAGTATAAAAGAGAAAGATAGTAATGAAACAAACCCTAGAACTCATGCAAGTGAACATGCTACAAGTCCAAGCCCTCCGTTTTACTCAAGCCTTTGCAAATGATGAGTTTGAAATAGATGATGAATAATTGAATGGTCTTAACATGAGAATCATGGTGACATTGAAAGATAGAGTTAAAATCAAGGCTTTAGTAGATACAAGTGCCAAAATTAATGTAGTAAGCTATTCCACTCACAAGAAGGCAACCACACAACACTTGGAGTATTGCAAAGCCAAACTAAAAGCGTACCATAAGAAATTTACTCCAACTGTGGGTATGATCAACCTTAACCTTCTTGTGCATTGATTTCTTGCTTGCTTATATTTATATGCATTCAAGATGAAGACATGAATGAAGGTATGGTACTAGGAGTTCCCTACAACAAAGAGAATGAAAGGTTGACATATGACTCTTCAAAGTTGAAGAAATCATTTCACAACACTACACCTATGCCAAATGCTTGCCATAGGATTTATCCTCATTAAAGAATCATGTAAGGAACCAGGAAATATTGGGTGCCAAAGGCTCAGCTTTGGACAAATCCTAAGCAAATTTGGATGCTCAAGGACCAAACCAAACACAAATAGAGTACATGCAAGCCTTAGGCACCAATAATGAAACTAAAGAGCAAGCAAAGAGTGCAACCACCTAAGACTAGATGGATCTAGAATCCACAAAACCAGCAATAAGCAAAGACACCAATTGAGTCAGCTTATAAGTGGGTGTCCAAGCTTCAATAGCCAACAATTCTGCCATCAAAGCAACAACCAATCTCTCAAACTATTGATTGACAAGACAAAGATAGGTATTTGCGATTGGCTATCAAAGAACACACTCAATTGTTTCAAGGTCTTCTATTTAAGAGAAATACAAAGCAAGAAGCCTCAACATTAGACACCCTTGCGCAATCCGCCCACGACTCTCCTTTTGCACCGCATACTGTTTTGCAGTGCATTGACATCACAAGCATAGCGGGCTATGCATATATACGAATTTTCAACCCATGCACATCCCTATCCAACTACATACTGTCATCTCGGAGGACTCCAATTAGGATGGGGGAAGGCAATCTAAATGCGAACCCAGCTACATGAATATTGCTATTAAAAAGGCAATGTTTGCAGTGTTTATATGATAATGTGTGTGTGTTTTTTTTTTGCAAAATCCGCTTAAAATGACCTTCTAAGTACATAGAATAGGGAACATGGAATATGATAACCCCTAGCTGTATGTACATGGGTTATATATCATTAAACAAGTTTAAATTTTTTAGATTTTACCTCTTTTTGTGTGTCTTTTAGCTAAAAAAGTGACCAAAATGGGGCAATCCACAAAAATATGGCCAAGTAGGATATTTATGTGTGTTTTGATATTTTTTAATTTAGATTTTGTTTTTTAGATTGGTTTCATAATTTTTCTTTGATTTTTATTAAAAAAGGTCAAAATAATAAATAAATAGCAAACAGACTCAGATTAACGAACAAAAGATACGACAAGGATTAGGGAGTTATGATGAATCATCATGTTAAATCTGGTCCAATTGTGATGATAGTGATGGGAAGCCTAAATTAGGCACATGATACCTGAATCAACAAAATCTTTGAAAATTGGACAATCAGAGTTAGAATGGGGAATTTTTGAGAGGAACGTATAATTCATTTACTAGGTAGGCCAAATAGAGTCTCATTTTCACTTGTGGGTTTTGGAGAGAGCCCCTAGAGACCTACCTTCTATACACAGATATTCAAGCTTCTAGCGGGCTCTACACTACACAATCTCGCACGAGACATGAAGGGTGAGTTCCTAATTTACTAATGAGCTTGTTTGTTCACAGGTTTGACAAATGGGTAGCTTAGTTCAGAAGGATCTTCTCGGGATAAGTGAATGTAAAAATGACCATAGAGATCGGCCCGGTACACCAAAAGTGAACCAAACTTGAAGGGGTCCATAATATAGATTTATAGAACACTTCCACAATCTTAGATGATCATTTGACCAAGGTCCATGACCAAGGTCCAATGACCAAGGTCCAAGGTCTAGGGGGATCTATAGATAAAAATATCTATTTTTTACAAGTGCCAAAATTGAGTTATAACATGTACCTTGGGATCATGGGAAAACATCAACTGATACCTACAGCATTAGAAAACATCATCTGATGCATATGATGCATATGATGTTAGAAAACGGAAAGGAGGTGTGCAAAGTGCCATTTTTGACCTAAGGCCATAAATCAACTCTGAAGTGATCCAAAATTGATAGGGCACATCCACACAACTTATGGGACAAGCTCATGAAATCCAAAGTGGAAAAAATGGCCACCATCAAGAGTTAGGGGAAAAATCACCAAGATAACAGGAAAACGTGGGAAGGACACCTTGAAACAACAAGACCAAGTTCAAAATGGACTAACATTTACTTACTAAGCCTATAGAACATGTTTGTAGCATCAACAATCAATTTTTACAAAGAGTTGCAATTATAGTAGATAATATTTGCACTTATTATCTATGTGTCCCATATTGACCCATCTTTGAGCAGCTCCATCACAGCTTGCTTTTACATGCTATATTCAACCCATATACCAACAAAAAGTGCAAAAAAACAATTGTGCTTTGTCCCCATATAAAAAAATGTAGTAGGACCTCTATTTTTCAAAATTTGGCATGAGGCGACATTTCAAAAATCAAATTTCTCCAAAATCACATTTAAGGATTTATTACATCATGGTTAAACATTGTGTCTAACCAAAGTGCAAAGAAGTTGCAAAAAACTACCCTTAGATAATAAGCGCACTTCTTATCTATTGTGTCAGATTGAGCCCATTTCCACAATTTTTTGTCACCCATAGCTCAACCATGTTATCAAAAGCACACACATTAAGTTTGGAAAAATTTGGATGCCCAAAGCACTCCCATCCATAGTTAGTCCTTTTTGAAAGCCTTTCATTCAAAAAAATGACCCTAACCTGACCAATCCAAACTCTTCAAAAAGCCAAATCTTGCCTATTTACAAAGCTTACATGTGCATAGCCGAAACCTAGTTTCCATGCCAAAATCTAGCCCAAGATAATAATCACGCTTATTATTGTGCTTGTAAATTTTTGTTTTAAGTTGATTTTGGAATCTTGCATTCTGTTTTTATGGGTTTCATTAGTAGTCTTTTAGCATCCAACTCGAGGGTTGCATTTCCAGGCTCAATGCAATCTTCACCAATAGCGGCTCAAAAGAAGAAGACTAAGAAGCAAAAGCTATATGAACTTCCACCCTACTAGCTAGAAGAAGAGTCAATTAGAGTTGCCAAAAAACGTATGCAGGAGAGCTTCAACTCAGGAAAAACATCATGTCACAATCTTCCATGCAAGATTTAGAAGTGCAAACAATCAAGCGATCGACGAGCTATAGCTCCTCCCAAAATAGATTTATGATGTACCAAAGCACTAGAAGTCAGGGAAGCAAACCGATGATTGGGGATACTTCCTTTTTATGAGATGGAACGATGTGGATTTGATCTCTAAAGGGTATCGAAGCTTCTCAACTCTATCCAAGAAGATGGCATAGTCCACATCACATATTCAAATGGAAATCCATTGAAGTACACATCACAAAGGACATAGTGGCAAAAGCCTTGAAGCTTCCGAGAGAAGGAGAATCAATGAGCTCAGAAGAGAAGAAGAGAACAAGAGTATTTACAAAGAACAACACAGTGACTACATTCACTAACATGATCCACAAGCCTTGAAGCCTTGAAAAGGACATAGTGGCAAAAACCCTGAAGCTGCCCACATAAGGAGAATCAATGAGCTTAGAAGAGAAGACGAGAACAAGAGTATTTACAAAGAACAACATAGTGGCTACATTCACTAACATGATCCACAAGCCATCTGAAGACCCTACACGGTTGTACTACCAACACTTCCACTTCTTAGCTAAGAGTCACCCAAATATACAACTCCCCATCATGCAATTTCTTCAACATTCACTATAGCCTTGAAGACAAGGCTACCAATGCCGATTGATCATGCCTCCTTTGTACTCAATACACTGAAAAGCAAAGGGGTCTCATATCTTGTTAACCCTCACAGACACCCTATCACCTTCGACAGACGTATATTATTTATTTGATTGAGTCATGGACCGGGCTTGTCTTGGTGTAGGTGATCGTCCATGAGAGGCGCACCACTTATCTTATTTTGACAGTATTTTTGTAAGTTTTGTACCTTTAGCACCTTCCTTCCCTACCTTTCCTACAATTGAAATTGCACCACAAAGAAGCACAAAGGGCCACTCAAGCTTAGTGTATGGCATTTCCCCGGCAACGGCGCCAAAATGTTCGCGTCTGTCACACGTGTCAATGCAAGGAACTTGCCGATAAACTGTGTGCGAGCCACAAATGGCTCCAAGCACGCAACTAGCCTAAACTAGTAAGCTCAAAGAAGACGATGGTGTGTCACTCACCACTCTACGCTTACTGTCGTGGAGGATTCCTCACCACGAAGAAGAGGGAGACGCCGTTACGCTACGCTCAACCACCTCGCCGCCGTCGTGCTGCCTGTTAAGTATGGAGCCTGATTTACCCTTGTAATTTTCTGTGGTAAAAGTGCACATTTGTAAGGCCCCCATTATGAGGAGAAGCCATCGTGCGTGAAGGAAAATCACTCACCAGAAACCAAAATTTTCACGGACAAGAATCAGGGGCAATTGTACAAAGATTACTTGGAAAGAAAACAAACAAAAGAAACAGGTGATGAGTACATGGAGCTTGAGGACGGTGAAGACTCAAGGACTGCAAACGGTGACAATGTGCAACAACGTCAACCAAATGAGGAGCCTCAACCTATTCCCCGAAGATCTACAAGAGCAAGTAGACCTCCACAAAGGTTTGTTTCTTCCTTCAACCATCTCTTCATCTCAGATTTTGGAGAGCCGAAATCATATGAAGAAGCTATGCAACATGAATCCAAAGAAGAATGGACGAAGAGCATGCAAGTGGAGATGGACTCACTACATCGCAACCAAACATGAGAGTTGGTTGAGTTGCCTAAAGATAAGCGGGTACTTCAAAACAAATGGGTGTACAAGCTGAAGGAAGAAGAAGGTGGGAAGAAAAGGTACAAGTCTAGGCTTGTGGTAAAAGGGTTTTCTCAAAAGAAAGGTATTGACTTCAATGAAATATTTTCTCCTGTTGTAAAAATGTACTCAATTAGGCTTGTCTTAAGCCTTGTGGCTGCTCATGATTTAAATCTCGAGCAAATGGATGTAAATACGGCATTCCCTCACGGTGACTTAGAGGAGGAAATCTACATGCTTCAACCAAAGGGGTATGAAGTAAAAGGTAAGGAGAAAATGGTTTGCAGATTAAAGAAGAGCTTGTATGGTTTAAAGCAAGCATCAAGACAATGGTACTTGAATTTTGATCGATGGATGTTGGATCATGGATTCACAGGATGCAACTCGGATCATTGCGTCTACACGAAGAATTTGGGAGATGGGAAGTTCATCATCCTAATGTTGTATGTTGATGACATGCTGATTGCAAGTGCTAACATGCAGGACATCAGAGACCTAAAAAAGGAGCTGTCTAAATCTTTTTCAATGAAAGATTTAGGTGTTGCAAAGAGGATACTTGGTATGAAAATATCAAGGGACAGGACGAAGAAGACAATAAAGCTATCTCAAGAAGATTACATCAAGAAGGTACTAGAAAGGTTTGCAATGCAAAACGCAAAACCAGTTTCTACACCTTTGGCTGGTCATTTTAAACTAACGAAGGATATGTGTCCAAAGACACAAGAGGAGATAGCCTATATGTCTAAAGTTCCATATGCTGCAGTGGTAGGTTCTCTAATGTATGCTATGGTCAGGATAAGGCCAGACATTGCACATGCAGTGGGAGTTGTGAGTAGGTTCATGGACAACCCAGGTAAAGAGCATTGGCAAGCTATGAAGTGGATACTTAGGTATCTAAAAGAGACAACAACAAATGCTTTGTATTTTGGAGGAACTGATATTTTTCTAGAAGGGTATGCTGATGCAGATATGGCAGGTGACAAAGATACTCGAGGGAGCACTATTGGCTATGTGTTCACGGTTGGAGGCACAGTAGTAAGCTGGGCTTCAAAGCTATAGAAAGTGGTTTCACTGTCTACCACGGAAGCAGAGTATGTAGCAATGACGGAGGCTAGCAAAGAATTATGTGGCTTCACAGATTCTTAGAAGAGCTTGGATTCAAACAAGACAATTGTGTCTTGTACAGTGATAGCCAAAGCGCTATCCATCTTGCGAAGAACTCAGCCTTTCATTCAAGGACAAAGCACATTGAGGTGAGATATCACTTCATACGCACTCTTTTGGAAGAGGGATAGCTAAAGCTAGGAAAGGTGCATACAAGTGAAAATCCTACAGACATGTTTACAAAGGTGGTCAACAAGGAGAAGTTTAGCTTTTGCTCATCTTCAATCGGCATTCAAAGATAAGAAGCCAGAATGGAAAGAAGTCACAGGTTTGGTTTGGAGATCAGTCTCCAAGTGGGAGATTGCTAAGTATGGAGCCTGATTTGCCCACTAGAAAGCGCACATTTGTAAGGTCCCCATTATGAGGAGAAGCCATCGTGCGTGAAGGAAAATCACTCACCGGAAACCAAAATTTTCACAGCCAAGAATCAGGGGCAACTTTCGCCCCCGAGACTTTTTTCCCTCGGTGGAATATTCCTTTTCGCCGGAATATTATGGCCGGACGACGGCCGGAAAGTGCTCGGAAAACAACTGTCGGTTGGCCTGTGGCCGGTAGTCGGAAGTCAATGGCCGGTGGCCCAATTCAAAAGCGGACTTGTCTTCTCAAGGGCGGCCACACATGGGCGGATTGGAGGGTCCGATTTGGACTTATTCGCACAAGGGTGGCTACACATGGGTGCCTCTCATAAGAGAGGGCAGCCCTTTTGGCCTATAAAAGGAGGCCATTTCTACACACATTTCATAGTGTGAAGTTGATGCAACAAGGTGAGTGTGAGGTGGTGAGAGTGAAGCAAGGCGAGAGCTCTATTAAGGGTTTAATCCCTTTGTAAACTACTTCTTTTGAAGTGCTAAAGCCATTGAGTGACTGCTTTCCCGTGGACGTAGCCCACATTGGGTGAACCACGTATATCGTGTGTACTCTCTCTCTCTCTCTCTACTCTATAATCTCTTGTGTGTGAAATCTATCTCTCTCCATTAAGTAATCTACTCAAATATCTATTTAGCTACGTCTTATTTCCTAACAACTGGTATTAGAGCAAGGTTTGCTCGTAGCTAAATTATCTCAAGGAAAGGATTCCTTGAATTGAGTGGGAGTTATGGCGGAGGAAGGGAAGCTTAAGATTGAGAAGTTCAACGGCAAACACTACCAACATTGGAAGATGTAGATTGAAGACTATCTCTACCATAAGGATCTCTATTTGCCACTAGGCGGTCTTGCGAAGAAGCCTGCAACAATGGCAGATGAAGCATGGATTGTCCTTGATCGAAAGGCATTGGGAACAATTCGGTTAAGCTTGGCGTCAACGGTGGCATTCAATGTTTCAGAGATGAAGACCAGGGAGGACTTGATGAAGCCACTTGATGACTTCTACGAGAAACCATCGGCATCCAATAAGGTATTTCTTATGAAGCGCTTGTTCAATCTAAAGATGGCAGAGAATGGTTCAGTTGTTGCAGAACACCTAAATGACTTTAACACAAACATAAGTCAACTTCGATCAGTGAAAATCAATTTCGATGACGAAGTGCGAGCTCTCCTTATACTATCATCTCTACCGGATAGTTGGGACAGCCTTGTGATGGCTGTAAGTAATTCTATTTTTGGCACAAATACTCTTAAGTTTGATGATGTTGTGGGTGTTCTCCTAAGTGAGGAAATACGAAGGAGAAGCACAGGAGAATCATGAAGTGCTGCACTGTCAGTGGAAACAAGAGGAAGGCCTAAGGAAAGGTTCAAAAACCAAAAGGGTCGTGATCGCTCAAGGCAGAGCAAGTCACGAACAAAGTCAGTTCTTGAATGTTGGAACTGCGGCAGAAGGGCCACGTCAAGAAGGATTGCTGGTCCAAGAAGAAGAAGGAGACAGAGTCTCAAGACAACAAGCCAACATCGGAGGCCAATGTGGCAGGTAAAGTAGAGCAAGATGCTCTAATTCTCTCATTAGACAATGTGTCTAATTCCTGGATAGTAGATTCCGGGGCTTCATTCCATGCGACACCACATAAGCAACATTTCCAAGACTACACCAAAGGTAATTTTGGGTATGTATACTTGGGAGATGATGAAGCTTGTGAGATTTTTGGCAAAGGTACAGTTTCTGTCAAAACTGCTAATGGAAATGAGTGGAAGCTTAAAGATGTTAGGCATGTTCCTTCTCTTCGCAAAAATTTGATCTCTACAGGACAATTGGATGATGAAGGTCACAACATTGCATTCGGAAACAAAAGGTTGAAGATCTCAAAGGGATCTTTGGTGGTTGCCAAGGGAGAAAAAGTCGGTACACTTTACTTGTGTACTTTTAGCACACAACCTTCAGCTTGTGCAACAACTACAGAAGTTGACAGTGCGGTGTGGCACTACCGACTTGGGCATATGAGTGTCAAAGGAATGCAAATCCTTCAAACAAAGAAGCTTCTACCAGGTTTGAAAGAAGTGGACTTAGAGTTCTGTGAAGATTGTGTTTATGGTAAACAAAAGAGGGTAAAATTTCAAAAATCAGGAAATGAAAGAAAAAATAAAAAATTTGAGTTGGTTCATTCTGATGTTTGGGGTCCTGCAAGTACACCATCACTTGGTGGCTCATTGTACTATGTAACATTCATAGACGATGCGACTAGAAAAACATGGGTTTATGTCATGAAGAATAAATCCGATGTATTTTCCATATTTCAAAGGTGGAAAGCCTTTGTGGAGAATGAAACAGGTACCAAGGTCAAATGCCTGAGATCCGACAATGGAGGCGAATATTGCAGCCAAGCTTTTGAAAGCTTTTGTGCTAGCAATGGCATTCGGAGGCAAAGGACAACCCCAAGGACACCTCAACAAAATGGGATTTCGGAAAGGATGAACAGGACAATCATGGAGCGAGCACGAAGCATGCGGCTACATGCAGGCCTACCGCTTGAGCTTTGGGCGAAAGCTATAAGTATGTCTGTGTACTTAATCAACCAGTCACCCTCAACGGCATTGGATGGGGGAGTTCCAGAAGAGGCATGGACAGGTAAACCGGTGAATTATGCATTTCTCAAAGTGTTTGGGTGTGAGGCTTTCATGCACATAGATAGAAGCCTAAGATAAAAGCTAGATGCAAAGTCCAAAAAGTGTTTCTTCATTGGCTATGGAGAAGGTGACTTTTGTTGGAATTAGGGTTGCAGAGAAACACACACAGCTTGGAGAAGACGAAGGAAGCTCAAGGCACACAATAGAGAGTGTGTTACTTAGTGTGCAATGGAAAGATAGATAGCCCTAGAGTGATGGGCGTATATACAATGCACGGGGGAAAAAACCTCCTAAAGAGGGAAAAAATGCCCCGGCGGTCCTAGTGTGTTCACACACATCACTACCACATGTATATGGTAACAAATCCCCCCTGGAGTGATGCGGTGAACGAGAGCTGGCACATGAGTAAAGGGAAGTGCCATGCCCTGAGGACAGGATCAGTCCACAAAGGGGAGTAAGCCCAAAGCTTTGCGGAAAGCTTCAAGCTTCTCACGAGACAATGCCTTTGTGAAAAGATCTGCAAGGTTGTCCTGTGTTGGCACATAAGCCAAGCTGATCTCTCCTGCTGAGAGCCTCTCCCTGACATAGTGGTAATGCACCTCAATGTGCTTTGTGCGAGCATGAAAAACTGGGTTCCTCGCAACTGCCAATGCGCTCTGACTGTCAGTGTAGATAGTGTTGGCAGTGTCCTGTCCAACACCCAAGTCAGCCATAAGGCGTCTGAGCCATACACACTCAACCGTAGCTGTGAAGACTGCCCTGTACTCAGCCTCACAACTCGAAGTGGCCACAGTAGGTTGCTTCTTGCTTAACCATGATATACATGAACTGCCAAGCATGAAACAAAAACCACTTGTGGACACTCGCGTGTCAAAACAACCAGCCCAATCTGAGTCCGAAAAAGCATGTAAGTCTGGCGGCAATGATCCCCCCTTGGGATAAAACAAGCCAAGATGTAAAGTGCCACTAAGGTAGCGGAAAATCCTCTTGATAGCCTGCCAATGCTTAGACCCTGGGCTATGCATAAATCTGCTGACCTGCGAGACTGCAAACTGAATATCTGGCCTCGTGTTGCATACATAAATGAGGCAGCCAACAGCAGTTTGGTAAAGAGTGACATCAGCAGGATCGCCAGCATCATGTAGACTCAACTTCAAACCTGTTTCCATGGGAGTGGCAATAGGTTTGCAATCCTCAAGTCCAAACTTACATAGCAATGTCTCTATGTAACTTTTCTGACACAAGGCAATACCACCATCACACTGCTTAAACTGTATACCCAAGTAATGATGCAACAACCCCAAATCTTTCATCTTGAAAGTAGCATTCAAATCAGCCTTAAATTCAGCAATATGTCTCTCATTTGGTCCAGTGATCAGCAAATCATCAACATAAAGAACCACAATGAGAAATACATCATCCTCACGCTTTACATACAATGTGCTTTCTGTTGGACTGTTACGAAAGCCTCGTTTAACCAAATGAGTGTCAGCTTTCTCATACCAAGCACGAGGAGATTGCTTCAACCCATACAAAGCCTTCTTACATTTGCACACTTTGTCCTCTTGTCCTTTTATGACAAAACCGCGAGGCTGCGTTACATAAACTTCCTCAAATATGTCACCATTCAAGAAAGCAGTAACAATGTCTGATTGATGTACATCCCAACCAAAATGAGCTGCCAATGCACATAGAAAACGCACAGTAGTCATACGACAAGTGGGAGCAAAAGTCTCTTCATAATCTATGCCTTTTTGTTGTGCATAACCCTTTGCAACAAGTCGAGCCTTATGGCGATCGATCTCACCATCCGGCTTGCGTTTCAACTTGTAAACCCACTTCGTACCAATGGCCTTTTTGCCAGGAGGCAAATCACATAAAGTCCATGTGTCATTCTCTATAAGTGCATCATATTCTGATTTCATGGCAGCAATCCAATTTTCTGAATTCTGTGCTTCATCAAAAGACAGAGGCTCCTCAACATCATGTAAACTAGACACAGCCAAAGCATAACAATCTGATGCATAAGATGCATGGCGAGAGCCTGAACGAGTACGACTAGATAAAGGTGCATCCAATTTACTGTCACGCAAAGTGTGCACCAGCCATTTTGGCATACCTCTAGCCTGCTCATTTTCAGCCCTTTCCTCATCAAGTACATCATGTACATCTGCATCAGTAATAGGCTGTTCTAAAACATTTTCAGAAACCCCCATAGGCTGTACATTTGCCTCATTGGAACTTACATTCGTATTTCCACCACTGAAAAGAGGCAACAAAGTGTCATAAATGTCCTGTGAGCTTACATTACTGTCTCTAGTACATGACAGCAAGGGTTGAACAGAATCTTCCACAAACACTACATCCCGTGAAACCAAAATACGTTTTGTTTGCGGATGATACAACCTGTAACCTTTGCTTTCAGCACTATAACCAACAAAAATACATTTGACAGCCTTATCATCCAATTTTCTGCGCTGCACTTGTGGCACCAAAGCATATGCCAAACAGCCGAAAACACGCATGTGCTCAATAGAAGGTTTTCTATCATGCCATGCTTCATATGGAGTAATAGACTGCAAAGCTTTCGTAGGACACCTGTTAAGTACATAAGTGGCACACATGATGGCCTCAAGCCAAAAAGAATGCGGCAAAGCTTGACTTTTGACCATACATCGTGCCATTTCCGTTAGTGACCTGTTTTTCCTCTCAGCAACACCATTTTGCTGAGGTGTATAAGGCACTGTACATTGGTGTTTTATCCCACGACTAGCCAGAAATGCATTAAATTCATGAGACATATACTCCCCCCCTCGATCGGAACGGAGGGTGCCCATAGTACATTTTGAGACATTTTCAGCCATAGCCAAAAATTGTTTGAAGCACATAAAAACTTCGGACTTTGCTTTAAGCGGAAATACCCACGCATGCCTGGAGTAATCATCAATGAAAGTCACGAAGTACAGGTAATTGCCCAAGGACGGAGTTTGCATGGGCCCACAAACGTCACTATGCACAAGCTGCAACCTGCATGTGGCCCTAACTGAACCATCCTTTGGAAACTTAGAACGCTGCATTTTACCCAGAATACAGCCTTCACAAACATGTTTGATAGGTGCTTCAAGAGGCGGCAAAGAAGCAACCATATCAGATTTCTGCAAACGCAGCAAACTGGCAAAATTCAGATGACCAAAACGTGCATGCCAAAGTTTTGCATCTGAAATAGCCCTTGAATCTACAACAGCATTTGCAAAATTTTGTCCACACTTGTCATACAAAGTGAGCTTATACAGCCCACGGCACAAAAGCCCAGATGCAACAATTTCATCACCAAAACTGAGATCATGAACTGTACATCTGTCATCCACAAATTTGACTACAAGTCCAAGTCTAGCAAGTGCGGATACAGACAAGAGATTCTTCTTGATCCCAGGTACATAAAGTGCATCAACAAGTGTGAAGGAACTGCCATTAGCAGCAGTGAGCACAATCTTTCCAACTCCCTGAACTGGATAAGAGGCGTTGTTGGCACAAGTGACTGAATTCCCATGAGGGACAGACTCGAGAGAGGTAAACAATTCACGATGTGAGGTAATGTGCTTTGTAGCACCACTGTCGAAATACCACACATGTGAATCTGCAGCAACTGACAAGCATGCATCATGGACAGCAGGATTGTAAGTGCACTCTGCGCTAAAAGCCCATTCTGCATCAACATCAGCATCACAATCTCCTTTCACAGAAGACTCAACAATGGCTGCATTTGTAGTGGAACCAGCATTTGCAGTGGAACCACCCTCTTTCTTCTTAGCCTCTTTGGCCTTCAACTTAGGACACGACTTGATCAAGTGATCATTGGCTTTACAATAATGGCAACGCATCTTCTTTTTGCCCTTATCACCAGAATTGCCAGACGAAGTGCTGGCAGCAGAAGCATTAGGAACAGAAATTTTGCCACTCGCAGCAGAACCATAAGAAGTGGCTGCATTACTGTTACCACCCTTTCTTTGAGAAGCAATAAAAGCCTGTTCAACTGCACGCTGCCTAGTCCTGTTTTTTCTAGAAAGTGACTCTTGCAACAGCAATGTGCATAATGCATCAAACTTGACAACTTCAGGATTTCCTTGGGTCATCAGTCTCCAAGTACTAGCAAAAGTCTGGTAGGAATCTGGTAAGGCATCAAGAACAGTCTGCACAAGGGAACTGTCAGAAATGACTTCACCTGCAGAAATGAGTTGCTCATTGATATCCTTGACACTAGCAAGGAAAGTGTCCATATCATCTTCCTCATGCATAATCTTCGACTCTAGCTCTTTACGCAGCAAAGCAATTTTAGCCTCATTGCGGCTTGCATAAAGACCTGCTAGAATATCCCAAGCCTGTTTTGCAGATTTTGCTGAACGGATGTGAGGAATAATGGTGCGCTTCACAGACAACGCAATCAATGCATGAGCCTGCGCATCCTTAACATCCCAACGAGCTTGTTCTGCTGTAGGCAAAACAACTCTAACAGCTGCAATCCTTGCAGCAAGACCTGCAACATCCTCAATATCGCCTACATCTTCAGAACCAGGACGTACATCAATGCCCTGCACAATGTTCCAGACACCTTTTGACACAAGAACGTGTTGCATCATATAAGCCCACATAGGGTAGTTGTCCCCATCCAACCTGTCCTCAACAGCAAACATCTTGAACACATCTGTGTTGTTGTTGTCAGCCATGGTAAATGCTGCACCTGATGTGAAAACTGCCCGAAAATAAGAGAAATGGAGCGGGAACAACTTGTGCTATATAGCACAAACCGTAGAAGACTGTAAGGCACCTGTTATGCAGAAAACGGCACTGACAGAAAATCTGCACAAAATGACGAAATAACCTGTGCAATACTGCCCGTAGTGGAAACGGAGGCCGAAATGAGCCCAAATCAAAATTCTGAGCACGCTTGCCAAAGCTCACTGAAATCGGAAAAAGTGAGCAGGCGTGTGCTGGAGTAGCTGGCGACTAAGCCCGGGAGGACGTGACCTGCTCTGATACCAATTGTTGGAATTAGGGTTGCAGAGAAACACACACAGCTTGGAGAAGACGAAGGAAGCTCAAGGCACACAATAGAGAGTGTGTTACTTAGTGTGCAATGGAAAGATAGATAGCCCTAGAGTGATGGGCGTATATACAATGCACGGGGGAAAAAACCTCCTAAAGAGGGAAAAAATGCCCCGGCGGTCCTAGTGTGTTCACACACATCACTACCACATGTATATGGTAACAACTTTGGGTATCGCCTATGGAATCCTAAAGATGGTAAAATCTTAAGGAGTAGCGATGTAATTTTTAACGAACAAAATATGTACAAAGATTACTTGGAAAGAAACAAACAAAAGAAACAGGTGATGAGTACATGGAGCTTGAGGACGGTGAAGACTCAAGGACTGCAAACGGTGACAATGTGCAACAACGTCAACCAAATGAGGAGCCTCAACCTATTCCCCGAAGATCTACAAGAGCAAGTAGACCTCCAGAAAGGTTGTTCCTTCCTTCAACCATCTCTTGATCTCAAATTCTGCAGAGCCGGAATCATACGAAGAAGCTATGCAACATGAATCCAAAGAAGAATGGACGAAGAGCATGCAAGTGAAGATGGACTCACTACATCGCAACCAAACATGGGAGTTGGTTGAGTTGCCTAAAGGTAAGCGGGCACTTCAAAACAAATGGGTGTACAAGCTGAAGGAAGAAGAAGGTGGGAAGAAAAGGTACAAGTCTAGGCTTGTGGTAAAAGGGTTTTCTCAAAAGAAAGGTATTGACTTCAATGAAATATTTTCTCCTGTTGTAAAAATGTACTCAATTAGGCTTGTCTTAAGCCTTGTCGCTGCTCATGATTTAAATCTCGAGAAAATGGATGCAAATACGGCATTCCCTCACGATGACTTAGAGGAGGAAATCTACATGCTTCAACCAAAGGGGTATGAAGTAAAAGGTAAGGAGAAAATGGTTTGCAGATTAAAGAAGAGCTTGTATGGTTTAAAGCAAGCATCAAGACAATGGTACTTGAAGTTTGATCGATGGATGTTGGATCATGGATTCACAAGATGCAACTCGGATCACTGCGTCTACACGAAGAATTTGGGAGATGGGAAGTTCATCATCCTAATGTTGTATGTTGATGACATGGTGATTGCAAGTGCTAACATGCAGGACATCAAAGACCTAAAAGAGGAGCCGTCTAAATCTTTTTCAATGAAAGATTTAGGTGCTGCAAAGAGGATACTTGGTATGAAAATATCAAGGGACAGGACGAAGAAGACAATAAAGCTATCTCAAGAAGATTACATCAAGAAGGTACTAGAAAGGTTTGCAATGCAAAACGCAAAACTAGTTTCTACACCTTTGGCTGGTCATTTTAAACTAACGAAGGATATGTGTCCAAAGACACAAGAGGAGATAGCCTATATGTCTAAAGTTCCATATGCTGCAGCGGTAGGTTCTCTAATGTATGCTATGGTCTGGACAAGGCCAGACATTGCACATGCAGTGGGAGTTGTGAGTAGGTTCATGGACAACCCAGGTAAAGAGAATTGGCAAGCTGTGAAGTGGATACTTAGGTATCTAAAAGGGACAACAACAAATGCTTTGTATTTTGGAGGAACTGATATTTTTCTAGAAGGGTATGCTGATGCAGATATGGCAGGTGACAAAGATACTCGAAGGAGCACTACTGGCTATGTGTTCATGGTTGGAGGCACAACAGTAAGCTGGGCTTCAAAGCTGCAGAAAGTGGTTTCACTTTCTACCACGGAAGCAGAGTATGTAGCAATGACGGAGGCAAGCAAAGAAATTATGTGGCTTCACAGATTCTTAGAAGAGCTTGGATTCAAAGAAGACAATTGTGTCTTGTACAGTGATAGCCAAAGCGCTATCCATCTTGCGAAGAACTCAGCCTTTCATTCAAGGACAAAGCACATTGAGGTGAGATATCACTTCATACGCACTCTTTTGGAAGAGGGACAGCTAAAGCTAGGAAAGGTGTATACAAGTGAAAATCCTACAGACATGTTTACAAAGGTGGTCAACAAGGAGAAGTTGAGCTTTTGCTCATCTTCAATCGGCATTCAAGGATAAGAAGCCAGAATGGAAAGCAGTCCCACAGGTTTGGTTTGGAGATCAGTCTCCAAGTGGGAGATTGTTAAGTATGGAGCCTGGTTTACCCTTGTAATTTTCTGTGGTAAAAGCGCACATTTGTAAGGCCCCCATTATGAGGAGAAGCCATCGTTCATGAAGGAAAATCACTCACTGGAAACCAAAATTTTCACGGCCAAGAATCAGGGGCAACTTTCTCCCCCGAGACTTTGTTTTCCCTCGCCAGAATATTCCTTTTTGCCGGAATATTATGGCCGAACGACGGCCGGAAAGTGGTCGGAAAACAACCGTCGGTTGGCCGGTGGCTGGTGGTCGGAAGTCAATGGTCGGTGATCGATGGCCGAATTCAAAAGCAGACTTGTATTCTCAAGAGCGGCCACACATGGGCAGATTGGAGGGTCCGATTTGGACTTATTCGCACAAGGGCAGCTACACATGGCTGCCTCTCATAAGAGAGGGCAGCCCTTTTGGCCTATAAAAGGAGGCCATTTCTACACACATTTCATAGTGTGAAGTTGATGCAACAAGGTGAGTGTGAGGTGGTGAGAGTGAAGCAAGGCGGGAGCTCTATTAAGGGTTTAATCCCTTTGTAAACTACTTCTTTTGAAGTGCTAAAGCCATTGAGTGGCTGTTTTTCCGTGGACGTAGCCCACATTGGGTGAACCACGTATATCGTGTGTACTCTCTCTCTCTCTCTCTCTCTCTCTCTCTCTCTCTACTCTATAATCTCTTGTGTGTGAAATCTATCTCTCTCCATTAAGTAATCTACTCCAATATCTATTTAGCTACGTCTTATTTCCTAACACTGCCGCAATGCTCGATCGCACGCACACACACACACACACACACACACACACACACACACACACACACACACACACACACACACACACACACACTCTCTCTCTCTCTCTCTCTCTCTCTCTCTCTCTCTCTCTCTCTCTCACACATACACACACACAAGGAGATGAAGAAGAAGAAGATGGAGATGGAGCAAGAGCACTCTTCAATTGCACAAATGAGAGAATGAGTGAATTTTAGGTTTATTTGACTTTTATAGAGCTCGCCCCATTCACACTTGGCGCCCATGCTTAGCCAACTAATCCCTTGAATGTTCCAGCTAGAGTGCGCCTCTCATTGGCGATCACTCTTACCCTTTTCCTATTGGATCGACAAGCCCGATATGTGACTACCAAATAAATAATACGGCGTCCCTCTTAGGTGATAGGAATGTGCGTGAGGGTTAAGAATAACCAAATTTCCCTTCTTGATATTTGAAGATTGATTTCCAAATATGGTCATGTAGTCTAAGTCATCAAGCTATCCCGTAGAAATCAAGCTCTTTGCTAACTTAGGAACGTGTCTGACATTGTGTAGTACAAATTCCATACCATTCAAGGGTACCAAGTGAATGTCTTCAATACAAACTATGTCAAGTGCATAAGAGTCGCCTAACTTGACAATACCTAGATAGCCTATTGCATAAGTAGAGAACCAATCTCTAAGTGGTGTCACATGCAAACTTGTACTAGAATCTATCATCCAATTTTGTACTAGGGGCCTCATGCGTGTAACAAGAGCATCTGTACAAAAATCTAAAGTAAAAATAAAGATAGCTTGCCTCATGCGTAACAAGAGAAGCTGTACAAAAATCTGAAGTAAAAATGAAGATATCTAAAACATGTGCATCAACACCATATGCACTATCACCCAAACCAACCATATGTGACTCAACCACATTGATTTCCTCAATCTTCGCTTTTCCCTTAGAGTCCAAAGAATTAAACCTCCTGTCTATTTCTTATTATCTCTCTTTCCTACATAGAAATCCCTCTTCAAATGTCTTTTCTTATGGCAATAGTAGCACTCAACATCACGTATAGAATCACAAAATTTACTGCAAGTGTTTCTATGCTCTTTGGAGTTTCCACGATCATAAGTACAACCTCTTTGCTTGTGAGAATGAGCAACATAAGCATTAGTAGATATGGTTGGCTTAGCAAATAGCCAATGGCATCGTTAAATACCAATGTGTCTTTTGGTGTTGAATTACTTATGCTTGTACAAAATGTATCCCATGAGGAAGACAAATAACATAGCAAGAAAATAGACTGAAATTTGCCATCAAAGTTGAGTCCCTATGAAATCATTGACTAATGAGTATATTGAACTCAATGTTCAAATGTATTGACACATTGCCACCTTCCTCATGTGTAGCTTCTTAATAAGTTAAACCTTATTGTTATCAGTTTTCTTTTCATAGCATATTATTTTTTCCATAAACTATGAATGGTAGCCTCACCAAAAATGATAAAGTACATGGATTGTGCAAGATGCAAGTGTATGGTAGATTTTGTCTTTACATGAAGTGATTTCCACTCTATCTATGACATATCATCACCGTCTTTTGTTCAAACATTGGTGCTAGGTGGTTCTTATGAATCATATGGAAAAGTTTTTACCATCGATCTTGTGGATATAATAAATATCTTTCTTAAAAGACGATGCCATAGCTACAACCAAGAGCAAATCTTATGGCGAGAAAATTGGTAGAATTTTGATAGATCATCCTCTGTAAATGCAATAAAATCTAAACCAATAGACAGAAAAAAAAACCTATTTTATAGTGATCATGCGCATAGAAAGTATCTATTTGACCAAGTGCATTATCACTGAACAAATCGTCAATCAAAACTGACATGCTAGGATAGCATATGATGCAGTTATTTCTCTATACATATCATATGGCAAGGTCAAAAAGGGGATCTCTAGCATACCTAATCCACCTCACACTAAGTAACTCAGCCCCACATGGCTCAACATGATCCTCACAAAAGGCTACACAAACTCAAGACTCAAACTGCCATATAAGTGCCAAATTGGCATCACAACAAGCATACTCAGCAATAACCTTCAAGATCGTACATAACTTGTACAGTAATCACTGCTAACATAAGCATGATATGCACATACACAAGCACCAAGATATATGTAAGTGTAGTATACCATAACCTATCAAAAAACTCAAGTGATAACAATGCCTTCAGTAACACATGAGAGGCGTCAAACCATATGGATTCAAATTCAAGCTCGCATCAAGAATACCATAAATTGCATATACTGCAAAGAATTGAATCAGCCTATGCACATCTGCTTAATTTGTGTGTCTCTGTTTCCTCCATTGACAATGTCGTTGCAACGTTGCTCTGATATCGTTTGAAAGGAATGATTGTGCAGGGATGGAGAGCATGAGAGAGAGAGAGAGAGAGAGAGAGAGAGAGAGAGAGAGAGAGAGAGAGAGAGAGAGAGAGAGAGAGAGAGAGAGAGAGAGAGAGAGAGAGAGAGAGAGTCCCTCCAACACACACACAATACAATAATTCACTCACATAATTGGTCTCACATACTTAAGAAAATACCCCCAAACAACACAAGCTTCATACAAAAAAATTAATGTAAAGCTATTGAAGATTGCTAAATGTAAGATGAGTAGAGTAAGCTGAACCCAAAAGGCTAACCTTGAGTTTCAAATCCTTGACATTTGAGCAGCCAAAAGCATGATCACATAGTCATTTTGCATCAATTTCTAGTAAAAAATACTTGATTTGACACTTGAGAGATGGACATCAAACTTTAAAAGTATGATCATACCATGGAGAACTCACCACAAGGGATGCATGCTTGACTAGCATAGTGAGACAATAAAAGTAACACGTTGATGCAAAAATTGGCCAAATTGAAACGTTCAAGTGAGTGTTGATTGGTTCATCAGTGATTGAGAACTGATGCATTTGGAGCTTTAAGAACACACAATGGAGCTTGTCACTTGCATTGATGCAAACTTTGACCCTTTTGATAGTGACAACTCGAATTTACTCACATGATTGAGATCCTTGTGAACACTATATGGAGAGCCCTTGAGGATACACATCCCATGCCAAAAAGGTATTCAACTATGAGTGGTAAAGCATTGAGTGAGCAATTTGACTCAATTTATCAATGAGAATTGAGAGCTAACCTCTTTAAAAACCTAAATGGGTGGGTACAAATTTTGGCACAGTGCGAGCAATTGAGGGATTTCTTCAACTCTATGGTCACAATGGAGGTCCCTCGTACTATTCCCATGGGGAGGGCTATGTGTACCTATGGAGTAGTAAAAGCCCTACTTTTAGTGATAGATTCCTACTAGTGCAAGTGAGGCTAGTGCTTGCTTATCCCAATATCTTCATAGATCTTAACAAAGCTACTTAATGCAAATTAAAAGATCATGTGGAATTGCACCTCAAGCTAATTGATCCAAACAACTACCATGTGTTTTGAACACCCAATTGAAATTCAATTGTAGCACTTGGGGTCTGGTTTGACATACATAGACAACCATGGCATATTCTGTCACAAATATAGAAGGAGAAGCTAAATATTTGAAAATAATCATTCTAAGAAAATATCACAGGAAGATCAAGCAAAAGAAGATATGGAGGCGAGGATGGAGCAATTTATTATCTAGTCTTGTTCTTCACTAACCTAGGTAATGACCAAAAAATAGAGGTGAAAGTTCTAAAAATTTTGCAAATTACCAAACTAATGATGAAGTGTCTATTAGCATAAGGGAATTGAGTGCTCAAGAAAAGTGGGTTGTTCAAGGAGAAAATTTATTTGAAGACGAAATTCAAGAGTAAATTAAGGCCACATTGGGTAGAAAAAGTGACTCACTTTTAGGGAAACAAGGGCACATCTTGCATCAAATGGAAAACAAACCATTTTAGGCCATGCCAAGTGAAGGCAACTTTGCAACATTGGAAGGTGTTGAGCAATTACTTAAAGAACCACAACAACCACTGGACTTAGGATCAAGCAACATCTAAAATTTCAAGTTTTGGTAGCATTGCACAAGGCCAAACTCTTAATTTAAGGTACAAAGTTCTACTAACATATGTTTGGGGAAGAAGAGCCTAGAGTTCTCACTCCACTAGGAAGGGGGCTACTCAAGTTGGATAACGGATCTCCAAGATGAGATAAAACACCTATATACCAGAAGGATCACTATATTGGCCAAGCCAATGCTAGCACCAGTTTGTAAAGGATGACAAACAACTATATGGGGTATAATACCATTAGGCCAATCCTATGATCAATTGGATACAACCAAGAAATAAAGTGAGAATATGATTATAACTGCATTGAGCTTATCTAGTATGTACAACCATCATGTAATCTCCATAGCATGTAGTACTGCACCACCATCAGGAGCACATATTGTATACATCAAGTGCCACCACTAAATGGAAGTTCCTTAGTATTACAAATTCCAAAAGTTTATCCAAATTTTTTGGTGTAGTTGAAGGATTTCTGCCTCATCTTTTGTTATTGACATCCCTAACATATGAGCATGATCAGTTACCACATGTGTTAACAACATATGAGAAGGAATAACACACGTAAAAATATGGTTCACTTTAGCATGACTTCAAAATCTATGGCACAATCATGAACAATCACCAAGCAACACATTTACAAAGTGTACAAGATGAAGCACAAACACAGTTTTCACCTAGAGAACACTCTAGGAAGGTGGGAGACATTATCTCCTATCCTATGGAGTTCTCAAGCGAAAATTCTTAAGATCTCAGAGTTTCAAATCATTGTACAATGGGATGAGACAACATCCCACAATCTGGGAAGCTTAGAAACCCAATAGATAAAATGTTGCTATCTTTATATGGCCTTGCATATTGGGCTCACAATTGTGACCAAAATGAAGTATTGTGCAGATAGTGTCGTGTTACACCAAAGCCTAACTTTGTAGCTACTAGAGTGCATCTAGAACTGGGCACATCAAATTTCTTTAGATGTGACTTGACTAAAGAGTATGTACTATCACTAGTCACTCCATTTGATATCAAGCTTGCAAATCTAAACAAGTGTTCAAAGATTCACAATTATAGACTTGGGGTAGAACTTTACCACCATGGCTTAGAGAATGCTTACTTTGGCATGCAAGGTAGAAAACATTAATGAGAGTCTACAAATGAAAATATGAATGGTCCAAAATGAATTCTTACTTGAATAATAGGAAATCCTCATGCACGATAATTTAGAGGATAGGACAATATTGTGTATGACCTCACCAGTGGGCTGCACTATGCCTCACAGTAAGTCTAACCTCCTCTTATGCAACTTAGAAATCCCACAACACATATCACATTAGCTTTTGAGAGAAACATGATAACCCAAGCACATATAGCTTCACATCTCTCATCAATGCCGCAAGGATACCCCATAACATGATAACCGAAGCACATATAGCTTCACATCTCTCATCAATGCTACAAGGACACCCCATAACATATGGAAGAACCTCAATTTTAAATCCTTCTTGTATGGAAAACAAAAATGAAGACTGGTAGGAAAGAGCTTCTTAATTATAAATCGTTCTCATATGGAGAACACAAATGAAGACTAGTAGGAAAGGGGCGAACCATGGCCCACCCAATAAGCCCAAGTAGGAAGATAGCAGCCCTCGAGACGAAAGATCTCTTTAGGTAAAGATGAAGTAGTTTTAAAGCTATCACCAAAGAGAACAAGCTAGATCAAGGAAACACCTGAGTACATGGCTATAGGCACTTAAGAGCTACATCTACATAAGTCCAATGGCTTATGTCTACACATAGAAATCCAAGGTAGAAAATTCCATTTGATTTCTTTTAATTAAAGTTGAAGGCCATATAGACCCACAATGTGCCAAAGCACATGCATAATTTTATCTTGAGATTTTTAGATTAATATAATATTCTCTCTTGAAATACACATATATATATATATATGTATATATATATATATATATATATATATATGTATATATATATATATATATGTATATATATATATATATATATATGTATATATATATATATATATATGTATATATATATGTATATATATACATATATATATATATATATGTATATATATATATATATATATATATGTATATATATACATATATATATACATATATATATATATATATATATATATATATATATATATATATATATATATATATATATCTATATATATATATATATATATATATATATATATATATATATATATAGAGAGAGAGAGAGAGAGAGAGAGAGAGAGAGAGAGAGAGAGAGAGAGAGAGAGAGAGAGAGAGAGAGAGAGAGAGAGAGAGAGAGAGAGAGAGAGAGAGAGAGAGAGAGAGAGAGAGAGAGAGAGAGAGAGAGGTAGACATTATTACCATACTTGGAGGTCAAATATGACCTATGAGACCCATGATAAATGTGATATACTATGTGTGGGGATAATAAGAAACTCTCAATGCTCAAGGATCATGGTGAAGATGCGGAGTAGAAAGCCCACACTGCAGCTGGGAGAGGAAAGTATGTACGTCTAGCTCATGGCTGAAAATGTGAGGGAAGCAAGTTTGAATGTGAGAAAATGATGAGCACTCTACACTTGAAGGTCTATTGAGGAATCATGTAGCAAGTGTAATGCATCCCATCACCCAAAACACCTCTTTGTTTATGTCTTGCATCCGTCGCGTGCTCAAGATCTTGATTTTGTGCATCTTTTGAGCATTTTTTTCTTCCTTCTCATGCAATTGTAGGAAGTCGATGCTAGGGGTTTGGATGCAACTTTATCATGTATTCCACAACCCTCACTTTTCCAAGAACATCAATTGGAAGAGATCTTGATCTTGCCAAGAAGAATTTGAGATGATCCTGCCGCATACTTCAATTCCTTGAAGAAGTATTGATGTCACCAATGTGTAAAAAAGGTACTTTTTGACAATCCAACATTTGATGTCCCCGTATCACACATGTTCTCAAATACTTAGTATGTTGTCTGACCAGCTTCCAAATGATGCATAGCACATTCATGCCACTTGTGATTGGACGGAACCTCAAGGCCAAGGTACTTAAAAGCTCTCAACCACTCCAAGTGTCTCATTATTGCACACAATACATGGCTTCTCCGTATTGCTAGTTGTTACAAGCTATTAACTTGATGAAGACCTACATGATGGGATAGATGTCAAAATTGTAGTAGGAACATCTATAGGAGACACTAAGATAACACTAGTTAATATTGGGGATAAGGTTGATGCCATGAACTACACTACCTACTTCAAAATGACCACGAACAAAATGGAACTATTTCAAATGAATCTAAGGACTACCAACAATTCTATATTTCCTTTCAAAATGGAACTATTTCAAATGAATCTAAGGACTACCAACAATTCTATATTTCAAAGGAAATATAGAATGAAACCATTTCAAAATGAATCTAAGGACTACCAACAATTCTATATTTCAAAAAATAGGTAAAGTTCACAAAGATGTTACTTTAGATGGAGTTGCTTGTTGAAACATATTTTATCCTTTATAGGATGCAAAGGTGGAAGAAAAGATAGTGCATTGCAAAATTCTATGCGCATTTACACCACCGACGGTCACCTTTACTTAGCTTAGTAATGAGAGGTAAAATCATAGTATTCTAATGAGCATTTTTATTCATGCTTTGGTAAAAAAAACCAATGGGGAGATAGAGAAAAAAGCATATTCAAGACAACAAAATTATAGTAGAAAATGGCCATAGGGAATAATTATGGACTGTGTTTCATACCAAAATTGAATTGCAGATTCAAGGCCTAGTATAGGACAACTCTATGATGACAAAAGACAGTTTGGTCAAAGTCTAATGATGGCCATGCTAACAAGGGACCTCGCTAGTCACTAAGTTCTTAGATTTTTTTTTTGAGTTTACCACCAGCTTCAAAATGCTTGTGGGAACACTTACGTGTGCTTGGATCACCAATATGTGTTCAAAATAACCATCGAATCACAAGATTTGGTAGGATAGCCTACAAAGAGTCATTTTGCACCAAGGCGGTAAAAACTTGACCAAAGTCCATCAAACGTCACAGGCAGGTTTGGGGACATACAAGGGCAATAGACCACCATAGAGCCAAAAAGACAAAATTAGTACAAAAGAGAGCAAACCAAAGCCAAAAGAATGCAAAAGTAAAAAATTCTCGACTCAATACTGCACCAACCCATTATGACGCCATAAAAATTATTGTGGATTAATTTGGATCATCATGCTAAGTTGGGGATCAACAAATGCATTTCAATGTCCTTGGATATAGCAGACTCCATACAAAGGATCAAAAACTCAAAAATACTGTAGGAAGGCATCACTAGATCTTAAATACATCAAGGAATCAAGCCCAGGCAAAAAATCCAAATTTTGACTAATTGTTTAGTGTCGGGGATACTAAGCTTTTGGGCCAAATTGATGATTTCACATCATCTGAGGTTTCTACACATTGGAATATTATCATTGACACCGTTTGGGGTCATTCTGGACTTATGAGTGCTACATAGGGGCAATTATTTTCAGATCAAACTTTTTTAGACCAAAATTTCTACTCAGGGCAACATCAACCTTCAAGTTTTCCTTTTATTGTATGGATGTGTTCTACATTGTGTGGGAGACTTGTGGGACAAGTTTAGATCACGTTTTGTAGCAATATTTTATATCACAATAGTAAACATTTATACATACTAAGTGGTTGTCACGTCAACAATCCTTCCTACATGGACTTCCCACTATGCTCACCCCGTTGCACATCAATTGGATCACAAAATTCCATTGAGCCAAGTAAAATTGCCAGTTTCAATGCTTTCAAACCATGATTGTACACCAATCATCACTTGGTGCTCCAAGGTACACCAACCTTAACCATACAATTGCTAACACCATCACCCACGAGCTCAACATGAGCTCCCAAAAGCTAGTGAATTTATTTGTGATAGCTTGACAAAGCTACTAATCGAGAAGGGAGACAAAGTTAACTATATTGCAGTGGAGAGGCATTGACAAGGACACAAGAAGTTTTGGACAAATTCTCACAATATTTCCCACATTGTCACTTACCTCAACATTATGAGCTTTTGTGAGGGAGGCGTCGCATACCTAGCTAGGTACGATTGGGGGTAGGGGACCGCCGGCCCGATGGGGGGGGGGGGGGGGGGGCGGTCCCCTGCCCCCAATCGTACCTAACTAGGTATGCGGTGCCTCTCGAGCAGAAGCTCATGATGTTATGCATTGTATGAAAAACACTGAGAAAGACTCGGTTTTCCTACATGAGAAAATTTCTCAATCTTCTTGTGGGATTGTTTACCATGCCTTGGGGTTGGCGGACACCCTTCCACCCACACTTGAAAAAAGTGCCTATCAGCTGCAGGTCGGAAGGAATTGGAACCCAAAACCTATTTGGCTAGAGTACACTCATCTACATAAGGAGAATCAGATCATGGCGCTGACAAAGACGATCCACCAAGTGAGGATGAACAAGAGGGGATATGCAAGCCACATTCGACAGAAAAACCAACACCGCTTTTGCAAGCCCCAAGAAGAGAAAGCTAGACAGAGTTGAGGTCATTGCTCAGAAAACCCGCTTGGATGAAGAAAAAGATCATTATGAGAGAAGCCAAGCATTGGCCAAGGACAAAAGAGGGCAGCAGAGATTGCCAAGAAGAAGAGAGCTGATGCGGATGCAAAAGCACAAAGGAAAGAAGCCAAGGCCAATGCACAAGAAGCGCTCAGAAAACAAGAGGCATCTCGAAGATTGGACCTAAAGAGGAGGAAGAAGTTCTCAAACAAGTAAAAGAACAAATTAAAATTGGTTGTTGAGGCTAGAGCCAGTCAACAAGCTGAAGAGGAAAAATGGATCAAGGTCGAGGAGGAACAAAGGCAAAGAGAAGAGGAAGAGGAAAGAAAGAGAGCTTCAAAGGAGGAAGAACATTGTGATGTATCAACACAATCTCCTCCTCTGACACAAAGTGAGGAAGGTGAACAACTCCTGATACACAAACCATGGAGATCCAACAATCATAGAGACAAGGAGGAGACTGAGGGGGATCTAGGCTTATAAGCCTCCCAAAATTTATCAGATCTTTTGGTCTACCCTTTGATGTGCCACCACTGCCTAGAGTGCTAAGTTCTCTGGCACCAACACCAAAGAAAGAACAACATATTGGTCCACCACCTTCGATGGTTAGATCAAATCTATCAAAAATGGATGTCCGATCACAAGTAGTAGAGCAAGAGCTACCATTGAAGACTTGGCCTATGGAGTACTTCAGAGGGATTTCAGACTAGCAATTGTAGATGGACAGCTCAAGGCTCTAGAAGATGCTCAATTACAAGAGAGTGTCATGTTTTTTTATATCATAGATGGAGTTTGGTCCTATCTTTTTCTAGTGTCGACTATTGTAAATCTTATTTTTATTGGGTGTATATTTGAGCCATTACTGATTAGTTTGGAGCTATTGAATTCAAGATTGTATCTACTTTGTCTATCGGCACTTAGTTTGCCAATTTATTGAACCATGTTGGAATGAGGACAAGATTTGTGACCATTAACCAAGTACAAAGGTTAGTTTTTGTAAAGTCAAACATATGTTTTATGGGATAATCATTTGAGTGTACCACTGTGTCATCTAAAAACTTGTCTCCCTCGTGTGAAGCCCTATTTCAATTCCAATAATGGCAGTGCATTGGTAAGTGAAAGCTCTGCGAGTTCATGTAATTTTTTGCCCATTTCTTGCCGCATTTTGTGTTTTGAATGTGACCTTGTGCATGTTTTTTCGGTTCATATCTGGGATTTAAATGTCCGATTTGAATTTCGAAAGTTGTTATGGATGGAGCTTAACAGTATAAATCTATAGGGAGGATATGTTTTTTACAAAAATTGACATGCTAAACTTGGGCCTATCGTTAAGTTTTTTTAAAAAAAATCTAACAATTTTGATGGATTTGTGCCTCTAGGGTGGTTCTAGATGGTCTTGTCTATCTTCATGATAAGTTTGGTTGCAATCGGATATCATATGCTAGATGAAATCCATAAGTTAGTCTAGCGACCAAGGACTAGTATTCAATATTTTGGCAATCACTTATCTAATATGTGATTGTATTGTGCTTGACTGCGTTTTTCAAGAATTCCAAAAACACTCTTGTAGCTTGCATACACTAGTCAGGTCAGCTATATCCCTTGGATTCACAATTCGTTTTGAGGTTCTTGTTAAGAATACATTAACACTAGTCCTGTAAAAAAATAGCCACTTTTGTGGCTTTATGAGGCTTTTGTAATAAAATAATTCAATAGCTATTTAGATGTCTAAACAAAAAACCCTCTTAGGGAAATACGTCCAACACATAGTATGAAGTTGTCTTTGCATGGCTATCTCTAAGGACTACTTTGATAAAATGCGTATAATTTTACTAATGGTAGACCAATACCTTTTTGAGCAGACCCAAAATTCTTTGAAAAAACCCTCATTAGGTATGTCATGAGCCTATCACACTTCTATGGTGCTTACATAAACATTGACAACATTTACTACTCGCCGAAGTTAAGTAGTAAATTTCAATTTTACGCGAAAAGACTCTTTTTAGAAAATTAAAAAAATAATATTTTTTTTGCATTTTTAACTCAAATATGATTCTCAAAGTCTTAGGTCCGTGTCACACACGTCCGCCCGGACGTGTGTGCAATTGACATGGCAAAAAGGTATTGGCTATTGTGTGCGTCTGCTGCAGCGAATACTCACTCGGCCCAGACCCTTGGTCATCTTCACCTAGTAGCAGACATGAAGAGCAGAAAGGTGAGACCTGCAAAGATAGGCGACAAATTCTTGCACGTGCTTGGAGAAGCGGAAGTGGAACCAACTAATTTGTTGTTGTAGACATTCGAAACGAGATAGCCACCGTTGTGTGACAGCCAGAGTGCCCAAGCATGGATTTTTCGGCTTTAGGACTAACACCTCACTCATTCAATGTCTTAGCTTCCCGACTCTGACTCTCATTCTATGTATTTTTAATGGTGACTTGGACATATCTGTTCATGGCAGAAACCCAATTCCATACGTTCTTGAGATTTAGGCCTCTTTCACTGTGTTGGTCTTTGGATTTTACCATTTTGTCCAGTAGATTGGCATACTTTGGCTCCTCTTGATTTGTTTGTTGTATGTTGGCACTACTTTGTGAAACAGGTCCTATGATTGTAGTAGGGACTGATGGAGCTATCTCTTTATCTCCTATGAGGAACAATTGTAGATGTGTGTGGGATCTCTGTGTTTGAATTTCCAATGGCAATTTTGGAACCCACCTTGTTGTTGGTCTCTAAGTGATTGTCTTTTGCATTTGATTATTTTTCTCAATGACTTGATGGACACTAAGATTTGGTATCCATACCTGATTATTTTCATTGTAGAAGCCTTTCTTTTGTAGTTGAAGACAAGGTATCCATATGGAGGTTGTAGCACCCTTGGTCTTGAGTGGCTGTTGTTGGCCCTTGATAGTGACTTCTTGCCTTTAAGTGGAGCCTTATGCTTCATAATTGATCTTCGTTGTTCCACATTGAGCTACTACTTTTGGTAACCATATTTGAGTGTTACCAGCATTGAATCTTTGCGTTTTGATTAGCTTGACCAGATTCATATGCTACTCCGGACATACTTGTTGGGTATCTTGGTAGAATTCTGACTTTGGTATCCATACTTGTCACATTGGTTGTTTCTTTGAAGCTCTTCTCTTGGGCCTTGTGTTGTTGTTCTTTCTCTTGATTGAGGTGCTTGTCCTTTGTTGATAGCTTGGCTTTGTCCTTGTAGAAGCTTTTGCTTAAGGTGAAAAGTTCCAGGTTGTTACTTTAGGATTTTTGGCCCAAACATGAGTGTTTCCTTGGAAGTAACCTTGAGCAGTGCTTGACTCATGTGATGCTACCCACCCTCTGATCTTTGGTCGTTGAGGTTGAATATGTGATTGGTGTATCCAAACTAGATCTTTGACTTTGATGTGCTCTTTGGATACTAATATGTGGTTGACTCTCTTTGACTTCTTCTAAAGGCTTTTTTGTGATGGAGACTGTAACATTTAATGCACTAGTAACTTGTATGTTGTGGAAATTGATAACATAGTGAGCATTTCATTAAGAACAAGTTACTAATGAGCATAGAGAGAGTACTTAATTTGAGAAAGCAACATAGCAATTTACACCTAGCTAGTTTAGCATAGACAATACTTGAAAAGCGAGAGAAATAGAACAATTGACAACAGTTGAGGACCGGATTTACATGGAGCCGGTCCCCCCTCCAAAAAGGATTTATATTATAGCTTCTTCCATCAAAGGAGACTTTTGTACAGTACAATCTTTGTGTTCCTTGACAAAACTTATTGGTGCAATGAAGATGGAAGCTTCATGCACCAAATTATGCTTGAAAAACACACCTAGTGTCCCTAGCCTCAGTCCCAAGATCTCACACACCTTCAAAAATGGTGACAGCTAGCAGGGAATGAGGAAAGATTGAGAGGAATAAGATGTATCTTACGAGAAAGAAGTATTCTCCTCACATAATTACTCTAATAGCATGCTTAGCATAGTAATTAGCATGGTAGAGGAGATGAGCATGCCATTGAAGCTTGGCTCTTGGTTGGATTTGCATTCCATAGCCAAGAGTTGTTGGTGTAGGCCTCTACTTCTCAATGCTCGGAGAAGGAGATGAAGTTCTTGCTCAACACATAAGTTGTGTGTGTGTGTAGCAAAGTGAGTTAGACTAAAAATGCCAACTCTCTCTCTACTTGGTCGACCCCTCTTGCTGGCTTCCCATTGGCTCCTACAAAGCTTAGCCAGTCACAAATTAGAAGCATTATTGATAGCCTTGTGATATGTGTCCCCCTTTTCCCTTTTGTGAGAGCTTTAGGTAATTAATTAATTAATTAAAACTCTCATTAGACCTTTTATTCTTCTGGAAAATAGGAATCAAGCAAGCCATTGGGCTGCTAGTGGATGCTCATTGGATCCCTTGGTAGACTGTCCAATAGTCTTCTAGGGAGCTTAATTGGTTCTTTTATCAAGCATTTAAAAATTGATTAGACTAATTTTACTCTAGCCTAATTCTCATTGGTCCACCTCTATGGCCATCCAATAGGATTTGAGGGGTGATTGGGGCAGCTGGCTAGGAGCCTGCCATGTGTCCATTCTTCCCTTTGGGGACAGCTTGGAAGTGTGTGTATGTGTTTCTCTCTCATCCCCTACCATTAGGGCTCACCCCCTCCTTCCTAGGGATGTAGGAAGACTTTTTAGTCTTCCCATAGGCATCCAATATTTTCCACCTTTGGCCATTCGACTTATTAGTTAATTTTTGGAACCTTAGCCTATGGAAGTCTTAATGGAGCTGAACTTTAGGTCTTTTAAGCCCCATTGAATCACATTGCTCTTTTACAGACTGTCTCTCTTTGGATCCCTATTTTCCCTCCTTTGGGATCCCTGCTGAGATCGGTCTGGCAGCCTTACCAATATTCTAGCTTTTATTCCTCTGGTACCTTCCCATATTAAATGATCACCTTAACATGAGAAAATCCTTTGGTAGAATTAGATATTAGTTTTTATGACAAAAACTTTGGTTGATAAACTTATTGCTTTGGACTTGATTACATTGTCAATGGTTTGGCTTTTGATGTAGAGGATGTGCAGGAAGTTTTATGGGGACTTGTTGAAGGTAAAGTCAACTTGCAAGGCTGATCTGCTTCAATGTTTGCTTTAGCTTTACCTTTTTCTTCTATGGTTGGGTGCTCCCTTTTTGCATGGATTTGAGATGCTTCTGGGACCTTTATTGCTGAAGCTTTCTTTTATGCTTGTTGACATAAGACGTCCATCTAGCTTTTTGTCAAGACCAAACTCTCGTTGATGTGATAGGAGTCAATTATGTGGAAAGTGTCGTTGAGCTTCCAGTACTCAACTTGAGTACGGCTTCTGCCACCTTAAAGCTAAGAATTGGTGTTGTAGAACTGATGTACACTATTTATTCTATCTCAATGATTAAGGGCTTTCCCATCATTATCCACGTGCCATGAGTTAGATTATGTGTAGCTTAAGGATGTATCACAACCAAACATGTGATTTTGAGTCCGATTTTGGCGCAAATGCTAAATTTGATCACTGTAGGAGAAAATTCATCTTTCGCCTTATCCTTGTCCTTGTTTTGATCTTGATTTTGTCGAAAATTTGATGTGGATCTTGGTAGCACTGCTTCTTCATCTGCTTTCACTTGTGCATTTTTTGGAGTCATCTTCTTCAAAATTTGTTTTGTCGATTCTTCAGTTATGTTAATGATGACGTATTATCGTGGTTGCTCTTCTTCCTTCGTTTGTGCTTTTGCACCATGCTTCATGACGTTGTTTTTCTCACCTATTCTGCTTTCATACTCTCAATTTTCATTAGCTTCCTTCAACACCTTTATCATAAAAATAAGGAGTTATGTCGTCATAGCCATCCTCATCACAAAACATCGTAGCCGTTTTATCATTTACGCACACATCTAGAGTAGCCAATATCTGGTCCCAACCAAAAGGTCCAAATAAATATTCTGGAAATGGTTCTCAAATGTAGAGGCTTTGTCTTCCATTGATCTCTCTAAGATGCAATCTTCTTTCCTCTGGCTCCCCCATTCGGGCACTCCACACATCCAAATATGCGCTTTTTCATGCAACCTAGGTATTTCATTTTCATGGACCACAGTAGAGTCAAAGTCTTCCACAGGAGTTCAATTAACATCTCTATAGCTATGGTCCTTGGTGATGACCCTCATTGTCATGCCCGTATGCCTCAAATAAAGGTAGTCATAGCCCCAATCTTGCACCATTTTGAGTTGACACATGAATGGTCTCCCCAAAATAACATCAAAGTTGTTGCTGTTACCAAAATCCACTATGGAAAAAGTATGCTCATATTTAATCCCACAAGAGGATACGCTTGTTCAAGCATACGCAAAGGTCTTTCTACTACGAATCTGTCTGCAGATTGCAGTTTCATTCATGTTTTTCTAAGAGCTGGTCTCCTCCATTTCTCCTAGATTTCTTTGGTGGCAATGGCCACTCGAGCCCCGCTATAGCGATCATTTTTATGTCTTTGTGTTCCATGGGCAAAGTGGTGTTACTCTCTTCTCCTTCACAATAATCTCCCTCCTTGTTTACAGGTATTGGTTTTGCTTTTAGTTTCTCTGATGGAGTTTTACCCATGTTTTCATCTATAGGAATAACCTAAAGAGGAATTTTCAATCCCTTCTTCTTTAGATATTTTCTCACTTCCCCCCATAGCTCGTTGTCTGTCTCATCTTCTTTTGCAACTTCATATTTTGCGAAGCGAAGCAAAGCCAACACTCAACTTTTGTTTTGAAGAGGGTCTGTTCTGCTCGATTTTTGCCATCCTAGGACTCCATGTTTTGTGAAGGCGAAGAGATGTGGTCTAATTTTCAGCAACTCTAAGAGAGAAAGTGTGCATTGTATAGGAGAAGACATCAATTTGTGCAAGCTTTTGGTATCCATCATTTTTGGTGTGGCTTTCCACTAAGATGATACCAATCTACCCCTAGATTTCATTTCATGTTCTCATATGAAAGATGACAAAGTCTGTAGAGAGTGTCTCTTTAAATGATATAGACTCAATATCTCCGTATAGAGATTGTATGTCTCCTTGGTAGAACTCATGATCCATATTGATTTTAGTGATAGGTGGCGACTGTAAAGTAGTACTACCATCTTTGCCATTTCTGCTTGTTTCCCACAAGGATTGTGGCCTTGGCTCTTCCACTTATGGAATAGGCTGTATCTCTTGAGACTTAGCTACATCCACCATGTTAGCTGCTTCCCTCATATCCAAAGGTGTTTGATTCCTAGTTTTCATTGGTTCACTCGTTTAGTTTTCATTGTGCGCACTTTCCTCCTTTTCAGGTATTGACACTAACAGTTTGGGAATATTCAATGTTTTCATTGTGCGCACTTTCCTCCTCCTTTTTAGGTATTGACACTAACTGTTTGGGAATATTCAATGTTTTTGGTTCCATTCGAGCTTGGGCTCCTCTATGAATTGCTTGCACATTTGCAATCGCCTTTTCTCGACTTCTGGATGCAGATACGTCAATCAACTCTGATCTAAATTCTGATTGTTTTTAAGTCTTGCCTCATAGGCTTGCATCATAGCATCCAAATGCTCGTTAACTTTATCTACCAAGATTGAAGCACCACATGATATTTTGGATGATTTTTCTTTCTTTGTTTGTTCCTTGTTTTCCTTTTCTTGTTTCAGCTGCTCCCTGGTTTGTTGTAGCTCGATTTCTAGAGTGATTTTGTCTTTCAGCCTTTTTGCTTTCATTTTGTCTCGTTTACCTTTCCATGATTTTCTTCTAGTCCTCACTGATAAGCTCGTAAATTTTCTTTGAACAAACAATTTGCATTCGTCCTCCATGGGTCCGTTTTTGGTAGCTTCTTGAACTTGAGCTCGAGTCATCACATTTATAGGAATTATGGGTTCTATCTCTGATCTGCTTGAAGAAGACATCACTCCTACAACATTCATTGTTGCTTTTCCCTTGTTGTTTGGATGTTTTGGACAATTAAGAATGAGATGTGTAACAACACATTCTAAATAATATCCAAAAATCTCTACATTCTTTGCTTGATGAGGACAATTTCTTGGCCAATGGTTGCCTCCACTCTCGTAGCATGGTCCTACTTGTTGCGTAGCTAGAGGTGCCACCAATGATGGATGTTCTTGCCTAGTAAGAATGGTCTTTAATCCATACTCTTGATTGGATATGAACATCAATGTGTTCTTCTCCACGGAGTAATGGTTTTTCATTAGTTGAGGCGCATACTCAACTGGTTGAATGTAGTTGACTACTACTCTACCATCGTTCAAAAGAGGCGGTTGTTGCCCTTTGCGTACATTGTGGTCTTGACTGAGTGTTACACCATGGGGTGGGTTGAACATCTCCACAAGTCTCACACCTTTCCATAGGTTGTTGTCATTCATTTAGGTTTTGTCTGTAGCCTTGGTTTATTCTCCTCACCACTTCTTCAACCACTAGATCAATGCTCAACACGGTAGGAGTTTTAAAATCCTGCTTTGCTATGGATTCGCTCATCGTAGGAGAGACACTACTAGTCACATTTTTTGCATCGTCTGTCACCTCTCCATAGGCCTTACAATTGTCAACTAGATATAGAGCTTCTCCTGTGACTTGCTCAAATGTTGTACACGCTTTCAAATGTAGGTCATTTTGAGAGTCTCATTCCTCAAGCCTCTATGAAGAGAATTGATAACCTCTCATCTTGTGGAAACTCTCGTGCGGGACATCTCTTTATGTATTGTTTGAAGAGAAAGCAATGCTTCCTTCACTTTTTTGTCCGCTTTTTGTTTAAAAGTGCAGATTTGTGACACCGTGCTGTGCTTGATCCCCCTTTTGGAGAACTCCTCTGCAAATTCACGTAGGAGTTGTTCTATGTGTGGAAAATCATCTTTGTTCAGTGAGACTGAAACTGAGTCAAGGCCTTTCCTTCCAATGTCAGCCCAAATCCCTCGTACTGGGTGTGAAAATTTGCAATCTATTCAGCTCTCAAAACTTGCTGGAAGACTGAGACAATAGCATATGGATCCCCTGACCCATTGTACTTTGTCTTGACACATTTGGCCACTTGAGATTGTCTCATTTGTCGTGGTTCAATCACTAATCTGACCAATTTTGGGTCTCTTACAAAGACGTCTCTCGCTCTTTCTTCTCATCTCGGAGAAAATCCCGTTGGAATCCTCTTTGATATATGCTCTGGCCTTGTTTTTGGATGAAAGTAAGTAGAGAATGGAGTACCCTTGTATGTATGTCTTTCTAGTCAATTGGATCAACAAGTTTGTACTCTTGTCCATACTTATCTACCATCAAAAGTTGCACTCCTTAGGCATCTGTATACGTGAATGCATAGAGATTCTTATGGTCTATCAACTCTCTAGCATTTGTTTCTACACACTTGTAGAAGGTATGTTGATCGCCCTTTGTGAACCTATGCAACTCTTCATGAGCGTAATTCATTAGAATTCTCATGGATTCATTGGTTTTGATGAATCCGACATTGGGTTTGTTGATTAATGGATGCCTCTCCTCTAGGTCTTTATCAATTATCACTCTCAAAGGTGTTGCAAGATTTCTTGGTGTTTGTATGTCTCTAAGTTGAGTAGAAAAACCTGATGGTGGATGATTTGTCATGATAAAGGCTCTCTCACTACCCTCAAGATAGTCTTGGACAAGCCCACCTTGTCTTAGTGCAACTTGTCCCTTTTTCTCCCTCTTCAGATCTCTCAAAAGTCAAGTATGTGTCACCCTTTGGTCTTTGGAAGCTTGTTCTGCAGTCGTTTTTGCCAAAATATGGTTTTCAGCCCTTTATCCCTTGATATTTTCATCCCAATTTGATGGTGATGGTTTCCTTACCTTACTCCTATGTGATGGAAAGAAACTAGGAACAAAAATGAATAAGACAATGAAATAAAAGTGCTACCAAAAAACGGTACAACACTCTGAAAGTAATGAAAAAACCTAAGAATGCAATGCTTTTGGCTATCTTGCTCACAACCCTCTTTACCTCTCAAGAATAGATCTAGCAAGTACCCGAGTTCTAGACGCTATCAAACACTAAACCTCATGTCTAGCTGCTTTAATACTAAGGTGTAAATGGAATGGAAAGACAAATCTTTACAAAAGCACGCTCTAAATACACACTATTAGCCATATTGTAAAAGCCTCGAGATCTACGACCTACACGATTAGCCTGTTAAAAAGAAAGGAGAAAAAAAGTGATACTCGCTGCTTCTCTTATCGACGTTATATTTCTTTGCATTGGCTTGGCAGTCAAAGGGTGTGTTGTGGCAGGGCTCTCTCTCTCTCTCTCTCTCTCTCTCTCTCTCTCTCTCTCTCTCTCTGAAACCCTAAGCGGGTGCATATGATTTTAGGGTGGTACCCTTTATCAGTTGATGTATCTGACTAGGTTATTGTTTGATGCCATGGCTTGGAAGGAGAATGGCTCTCAATATAACTTGTTTTGGTTTCTTAATTCATATCTCTACTCACTATTGTGAGTTTTGGGGGGAAAAAAGGCTAATAGGTGTTATGACCTTAAACAAATAAACACGGAGTTTTGGTTTTGAAATAAAGTGGGAAAACCAAGGCTCTAACCGGTCATAATCTAAGAATTGTTTTTTAGATATAAAGAAAAGCCTCTTCATTTGGGGGGTGTATAAGATGGAGCTATTTCCTCTAGATTTATATGCATATGGAGTGAGAAGGAGGTAAACTTTGGAGAAAGATCTCACATACTTTGATAAGTAATCATTAAACCTTTGAATATTAAGATTCTTTATGGAGCTTAAGAATAAAGGAAAGATATTTGACTTTTCAAAATCATTTATATAAAAACAATCCTTGAATAGTTAATCTACTCGTTTGGGTGACATCGATAACAAGTAACAAGTCTTTTGAAGCTTGCAAAATGCATTAAGGGCTAACGAACACTTTCCTAATTTTTGTATATATGTAGATGATGATCTCTCTCTCTCTCTCTCTCCCTCCATCCATCCACAGGATGGTTGTTGTTCAAAAAAGATCAAAGATCTTTAGCTTATAGATTTACACATCACTTTTTGAATGGAATTTCATTCTATCACTTGTATACAAAATCTGAAAACTACTTATGTTTGTGTACAAATCAGTTATCGTCTGTTATTATCAATAGTCATTTGAAATGGTTTAATTATTTAAATGTGGTTATCTTTGGTAAAAATAAATAAGAAAACACACACACACACACACACACATGCACTTCCATCATAAATGCTACTCTCATTAATCACCCTAACCCTAGCAAAAACACATGTAGACTCAAGAAGAGGCCAATATTTTACAAACATCCCAGCTAGGGCCGTGATAACATGCACACAAAGGAGAATGTTTGATGATGTGATGAGTGCCAACAATGTAACAATGTTCTAGGTCAGCCCGACATCTAAATGTGGCATCATAGTATTTGATCATAGAAAAAAAGAAGAGACAATTGCACTATTTTTGTATGGGTATAGTGTCTTTGAATCCATACTACCCATTGAGATTGTATCAATAGACAATGGATATGTGGAAAGCACAAACAAGGTATTCTGCATCATTCTTACCTAGATAGCTGATAAAAAATAGATCGAATATGTCGGTCCAATTTTGCAACCATTTGTTTCGTTGGAATCTCGAGAGATGCTCGTATGCTGTGAAGGGGAAAAGGGAGGGAATCGACACTTGCAGCGGGAGAAAAAGTGGGAAAACTCTCTCTCTCCCCCCTTCTCTCTCTCCGAGGAGTCAGAATTCCCGCTCAATGGTAGAGGAGCTGCAGATGACGATGATATAGGACAACATGACAGCCAAGGCAAATTAGGCACGTTGTGGTGCAACTTCTCCTCCCTCAGCTGCCCATGGTTTGCCAGGTTTCCTCTGTGCATGGGGTCAGAGCGCGAGGGAGGGAAAGTTTGCGAATGAAGATGCAAGGAGGAGAGTGAACTCACGAGGTCACATGAAGGATATAGAGTTCGTTCTGTGTGTGTGTGTGTGTGTGTGTGCAGTGGCCAAAACCTGCATGCGTCTCAAACACACGCTGTTATGCTTGTGCATGAGCTTCACAGACAGAATGAGGGGGTGAGAAGAAAGGGGAGGCTATCCACCCTTTTGTCCTGCGTCTCTCCACCGTTTTGCACTACGCATGTCTTTATCTACTTTGCTTCATTGCAAGTCGTGCATCACGCCTCATTTGGGTGTCCTTGCTTGGTACACATCAGAGGACAGATGTGGGGGGAGAATTCCAGCCACGCACATGACGAGGCTTGAGCATAAGGAGGGGAGGATGAAGGGGACCAGGGATCTATGCAGAGGCAGCAGTGAACCCCCCCCCCCCCCCCTCTCTCTCTCTCTAGCAGTGTTGCTGCATGCGACATGGACGAGAACATGTGCATATTGAGGTGGCACTGCAAACATGAAGGGTGGCATGCCTCCATTGTCATCTTTGTCGCAAAGATCTTAGAGACGAGAGGTCTGCTACGAGGTGCGGAGCAAAAGCGATGGCCGCAGGAACCAGAGAGAAGCGGTAGGCTTTACTTTTCCTAAGGTTAATGAGAGGAATCTCCAAGATGAATCAATGAATAAGTTCAAATTATACCCAGTATGTCCAATCCTTGCCACAATATGAACTAGTATGTTGGTTCCTAAGTGGCTTATAAGAATGTAGTGGAAATTATTGGAAAATGAGGTGAAAAATTTTATGGGCTTTTTTGGATCACGGCTATGTTGGCCTGCTCCCTTGCCTCAAGAGTGGGGAGTCTTGAAGGAGGAGGGTTGGCAGGGGATAGAGTTGCACTTGAGGAGAGCAATGACACGGTTTGGAGGTGGCCTCTCAACGTTGGGTAGGGATTGGCCCTTGGTGGGGTCCCTTGACTGCCCAACCTCTTAGCCTTGTGTGAGTGTTGCTAGAAGTTCTTTTTTTTTTGGGAAGCACCCCACCCACCCTCATGTGGGGTCGTCCATAGCTCAACAAGATCTTGGATCGTGGTATGACTCGACTACTGGCCAATAGAGCCTTAGAACGGCTAGGCAAGTGGTCCCTGCGGACCTGCGAGTCTAGTTTGAGTGGAAAGCATCACACTTGCCAACATAATAAAACTTCTATAAATTGCATACCGAGGAAGTGTAAAACTCCCTCATGGTCTTGATGGATTGGTTCTCCCCTCTGAACAAGCGGTGGGGTAAGCAATGGAGTGAATCAATATGGATGACAATCGTGAAGAACATTTGGTGCCCTCAATGATCGCACGGGATGAAGGTATTTTTATGGAAGACACTATGGGGAGCCTTACCAATTGGGGTGAAGGTCCTAGCTAGAGGTATTGGGATAAATAGATGCACGCAATGCATAACTGCTAGTAAGGATCTCCCTCACCTTTTCAAGGAGTGCCCGATGATATGTTGCCTGGCAAGAAAGATTTGCAAACGGGTTCAAAAGACATGGAAGATTGGCTTCTTCAATAATGATCTCTTTTTGGGTGGAAAGGTGTTCAAGAGCCAAGTGCTTCTTATCAGGACACAAATTGTTAGATTTTGCTACTTCAAGCACGTATGGAAGGCCAGGAATTGTCGACTCTTTGAGAACGCCCTTGAACCCGAGCCGCTAGGTTCACGAAGATCATACAAGAAAGCAAGGAAGAAATTGTGTGCCATTGCCATTGAAGGAAGCACAAACAGGTGCTCGTTGAGGATTTTTTGTTGAAGGAGGACCCAACAATGAAGGGGAAAGAGGTCCCATCGGTGTCGCAACTCATGGACTAAAGCAATGCTATGCTGCAAGTTGCAATGGGGAGGGTCATGGTAGAGGTGAAGCGGTTGGGTGTACAACCATTGCCACACATTCTATCCAAGATGTTCCTCTGTTGGAAGATGTAGCTCCAGAGCCAAGCCAAGGTGCGCAACAACCGCCTGTCATGGATGCTTGAGAGTCAGTTACTGCCTGCATCATCGCCTACATCATCACTAGAAGGCTCTAGAAGAATCTAGAAGATTTTGGAAGGTTTTAAAAGTATCAAGGAGATTCTAGAAGTTTCTGAAGCGTGGAGAAGATTTCGAAAGAATCTAGAAGTTTCTAGAAAGTTGAAGAAGGATCTAGAAGGTTCTAGAAGAAATAGAAGGATCAAGAAGTTTCTAGAAGCATTGAGAACATTTTGGAAAAATCTAGAAGTTTCTAGAAAGCTCTAGAAAGTTGAAGAAGGATCCAAAAGTTCTAGAAGAACTAGAAGGATCAAGAAGTTTCTAGAAGATTCTAACCTCCTCAAGAAGAACCTAGAAAGTTCTAACCTCCTCAAGCACCAGTATAAATAGGGGTCTTGGGCCACAAGCCCCTCAGTCTTGCCAACACCAAACTGGAGGCTCCTATGAGGAAATCCCTCTTCTAGTTATTGTCTTATGTTCAAGTCGTATCCTTGCAATTAAGCTCTGTCTTGTACTCGAGTCATGTAATCCAAGTCTTGTATTAAGCTCTCTTAATAACATATTAAGTCTTGTAATCAAGATTAAGCTTATCATCAAGTCCCAAGTTCTTGTACATTGTGAGCGCCTCCTCTTGATCTCTTCTAGCTCTATACGTGCTCATAACAGATTGGCAAGATTTACATCTCTTAATCTTCTCAAGCCATCATGGAGCCGATGATGGAAGGTGTCATCAACGCATTGCAAAGCATCCAAGCTCAGTTACAAGAACTTTGCAAGAGTAACGCTCAACTTCAAGTAGGGCAACCCCTAATCTTGGGACTGGCGTTGCAAAATCTTCAACATCAAATTCAAGAGCTTCAAGAGACAAGCACACATCAAGTACAAGCTCCAAGATCCAACTATTCTCAACAACATAAGGAGCCGAAGGTTAGCATGCGTGAAAAATTTGATGGAACTAGATCAAAGTTTAGAGGTTTTCTCCAACAAGTGCGTCTCTTCATTTGAATACCGAGTGTTATCCAGATGATGCCTCTCAAGTAGGCATTATTGGGACCCTCCTCTCGGGTACGACTCTCTCTTGGTTTGCTCCCTTACTTGAAAAAGAATCTCCTTTCCTTCATGACTTTGAAGCTTTTGTGTGGGAGTTTTCTGCAACCTTTGGGGATACTGATAGAGCAAGGGTTGATGAAACCAAACTTAGAAATCTCTGCCAAGGATCAAAACCTGCATCCGTCTATGCATCCAAATTTCAACATCTCACTTGTGATTTGACTTGGTATGAGGAATATTTCATTAGCCAATTTTGGTGGGGATTAAAGGATGATATAAAAGATCTTTTATTGACTATGCCAAAGGTTCACACACTAAGCGAGTTCATCTCTCAAGCAATAGAATGTGATAATCGACTATTTGAGAGACGAAAAGAGAGGCGTCTTGGGGCACCATTGAGATCCTGATCAAAAGTGACACATAATGGCTACACACCTCAATAGGGCCATGAATCAAGCATTGAGCCCATGCAAATTGATTCAACATGGTTTCAACCTCTCTCAGCCCAGGAGAAGCAAAGGCAATGCATTAATGTCTTATGTATGTATTGCGGAGAGTAGGGGCACATTGTTCAACAGTGTCCAAGGAAGAGAAGGATGAAGGATCATTGTGCAATGGCCTCAACATGTTAGGAAAACATAGACGTCCAACCCCAATAGAGACCAACCGGTTCGACAAAAGACAAGCAAAAGAAGGTCTCTCTTCCCGCTGATTCCATTTCAAGTTTTATGCTACCAATCAAGATCCATATGCTGAGTAGGCACATGGATTGTGAAGCATTACTAGATTCAGGCACAATGATGTGCTTCATGGACAAAGAATTTGCAAAAGAACAAGGCATACCACTTGTGGAGAAGTCTAATCTAGCAATTGTAGAAGTCATTGATGGTCATCCCCTCGCTTCAAGGGATGTCAGGTATGAAACTCGCCCCATAGAAGTAACATTGAAGGAGCATGTTTCAAGAATAGTGTTCAATATTATACAAAGCCCAAGCAGTCCAATTGTTATTGGGCTACCGTGGCTTGAATTAAATAATCCTAACGTCGATTGGAGGGCTTGGAGAATTGAACCACAAAGAGTCCAAAAGAAGAAGGGAAGGCATAATAGGCCTATATATCTTGGAGCCAAGGTCTTCATGCGTGCAACCAAAAAGTACCCAACTTTCCTGATATTTGCAACACCAACCGACACGTCGACAACAAAAATCATGGAGGCATTGCCACATCAATATCAAGATTACAGTGATGTTTTTGAGAAGAAGAATGCAGACCTCTTACCGGAGCATCGGCCCTATGATTATGCTATAGAGCTTCAGGAGGGAACCTAACCCCCTTTTGGCCCAATATACAAGCTATCTCAAGATGAATTGGTAGAATTACGAAAAAATATTGATGAGAATCTTGCTAAGGGTTTCATACAACATTCAAAGTCCCAGCAGGAGCTCCAATACTCTTTGTAAAAAAGGACGGAACTCTCCGGATGTGCGTGGATTATAGGGGGCCTGAACAAGATCACCATCAAGACACACTATTCCCTTCCCTTGATCCAGAGCTTCTTGAGTGCCTTGGCAAGGCAAGAATATTTACAAAAATAGACCTTCGTGGTGGTTACAACCTAGTCAAAATCAAAGAAGGTGATGAATGGAAGACAGTCTTTTGCACAAGGTATGGCCACTTTGAATATACCGTCATGCCATTTGGTCTCACAAATGCCACAACAGTTCTTCAACATTTAGTGAGCGACATCTTTTGGGAGTATTTGGATTATTTTGTGGTAATATACTTGGATGATATCTTGATATTTTCCAAGGATCAAGAAGATCATGAGCACCATGTACGATTAGTGCTTGAAAAGCTTCATGCATCAGGGCTATATGGAAAGTTAAAGAAGTGCTCTTTTCATCAATCTAAGGTGGGATTTCTTGGTTATGTTATCTCTGAAAAAAGGAATCTCCATGGATTTAAAGAAGGTTCAAACCATCCTTGATTGGGAGACACCCACCTCGGTAAGAGATGTTCAATGTTTCCTCAGTTTTGCAAATTTCTATTGTATCTTTATACATGGATACTCCAAGGTGGTTATAGCACTCACAAGGTTGACAGGCCATAATAAGTTTTTTTGGGACTCAGAGGCCGCAAAAACTTTTCAGACTCTCAAGCAAGCTTTCACGACCGCACCCATTCTAATTCACGTAGATCCTACAAAGCCTTTCATCCTAGAAACAGACGATTCAGATTTTGCCCTTGTGGCGCTATTCTATCCCAAGTAGGAGAGGATGGTCAAGTACATCCAGTGGCTTTTCATTCCCGCAAGTTCTCAGCAGCTGCAAAAATCAATTATGAAATCCATGACAAAGAGGTCTTAGCAATCATCGACTCCTTCGACACTTGGCGTCACCTACTTGAAGGAGCTCCTCATAAGATCACTGTCTATACAGATCACAAGAATTTGGAATACTTCATGGCATCCCGCTTCTTGAATCGTCGCCAAGCCAGGTGGAGTGATATCCTATCAAGGCTTGATTTTCTTATCTCTTATAGGCCTGGCCGTCAACAAGGTAAGCCAGATGCCTTATCAAGAAGATCCTACCTTGCACCTAGAGAAGGCGACGTAGCATTTGATCAACAAGAGTTAGTGATTTTGAAACCTGAGCAGCTTAAGCTAAACGCCACCATGAGCCAAGCTCCTGAAGATTCTGCTTTTCTTTCTAAGGTGAAGATGCAAATTGCCAAAGACCCACTTTCTCAGAATATTAGACAACAACTACAAGGACAAGAGGTTAATGAGGACTTTTAAGAAATTGATGGACTAATTTACTATAAGGGTCTTCTCTATATTCTGCCAGGACCAACATGCTTGGAGGTACTTCAACAACGACATAATCTCCCATCAGCAGGGCATTTTGGGGTCAATAAGACAATTGAGCTTCTCTCCCGTGACTTTTGGTGGCCTCAAATGTGGAAGCTTGTCAAGGAGTATGTAGGCACTTGTAACACTTGCAATAGATCAAAGGCCCCTCGTCATCGTCCTCATGGGTTACTCCATCCCTTGCCCATTCTAAGCAAACCATGTTCATCCATCTCCATGGATTTCATTATAGAGCTACCCGTGGATCGGTTTAAAAAAATGGCACACTTCATTCCAACCACTAAAACCATCACCGGTGAAGGTACGACCAAACTCTTTCTATAGCATATCTATCGTTATCATGGATTATCAGATGTCATTGTTTTTGATCGAGGCCCACAATTCATCTTTTGGAAAAGCGTATTCAAGCTACTCGGAGTACAAATTAGCCTCTCCTTAGCCAATCACCCACAAAGTGATGGACAAACAGAGAGAGTAAATCAAGTTTTGGAAAAGTATCTCCGTTGTACTATCAATTATCACTAGGATAATTGGGTCGAGCTCCTACTGCTAGCAGAATTCTTCTATAATAACAGTTTTCATGTCTCCACTCGTCACACTCCATTCTTTGCTAATTATGGTCAACATCCCAAACAGGATATCCACATACACCATCAAGTCAAGAATCTAGCTGCTATTCATCTTACACAATAGTTATCTGCAATTCACAAGGAACTTACAATTCATATCAAAGAAGCTCAATCCAAGTATAAGGAAAGTGCAGATCTCTATCACATGCAACATCCAAAATACAAAGAAGGGGATAATGTGTGGCTCCTTTGGCGTGATCTGCGTTCATCTCATCCCTGTCAAAAGCTCGATTATCGAAGGCTTAGCCCGTTTAAAACCTATCGACTCCAGTTGCCCTCATCCATGAAAATCCATCGTGTCTTTCATGTCTCAGTCCTAGAACCTTGTCACACATATAAGATCCCAGAAAGAGCCCTACAACCACCTCCTTCGGTTGAGATTCAAGGACATGACAAATATGAGGTCAAGAAAGTCCTAGATTCTCAACTTTTGCATGGCTGGTTATAGTACTTGGTGCATTGGAAAGGCTATGATGTCAGTGAACGAACCTGTGAACTAGCACATAATCTTCAGCATGCATCTCTCAAAGTCCAAGAGTTCCATCAACAACATCCATGGAAACCCAAGTCAAGGAATACCACCGCTCCTCGTGGAACTCGTCGCTAGAGGAGGGCGTAATGTCATGGATGCTTGAGAGTCAGTCGTTGCCTGCATCATCACCTGTGTCATCGCCTACATCATCACTAAAAGGCTCTAGAAGAATCTAGAAGGATCTAAAGATTTTAGAAGGTTCTAAAAGTATCAAGAAGATTCTAGAATCTTAGAGAAGATTTTGAAAGAATCCAGAAGTTTCTGGAAAGCTCTAGAAAGTTGAAGAAGGATCTAGAAGGTTCTAGAAGAACTAGAAGGATCAAGAAGTTTCTAGAAGCTTGGAGAAGATTCTGAAAGAATCTAGAAGTTTTTGGAATTATCTAAAAAGCTGAAGAAGGATCCAGAAGGTTATAGAAGAACCAGAAGGATCAAGAAGTTTCTAGAAGATTCTAACCTCCTCAAGAAGAACCTAGAAAGTTCTAACCTCCTCAAGTAACCTCCTCAAGCACTAGTATAAATAGGGGTCTTGGGCCACAAGCCCCTCAGTCTTGCCAACACCAATTATGAGGCTCCTATGAGGAAATCCCTCTTCTAGTTCTTGTCTTATGTTCAAGTCTTGTCCTTGCAATCAAGCCTTGTCTTGTACTCAAGTCATGTAATCCAAGTCTAGTATCAAGCTCTCTTAATAAAGTATTAAGTCTTGTAATCAAGATTAAGCTTATCATCAAGTCCCAAGTTCTTGTACATTGTGAGCGCCTCCTCTTGCTCTCTTCTATCTCTATACGCGCTCATAACACCACCAATGCAAGCTTGCTATCGTGACCAAGGAGAAGAAGCTGAAGGCATCAGGGAAGGCTCCAAAGGCCCAAAAGACAAAACAGGTAAGTTGAAGATGGGTTTACCTATTAGTGTCTTGGTTTACCTCTGAGTGCCCTATTTTACGTGTCATGGCTTTCCTACATATTTTTTATGTTGCAAATTGTGCACTCTATGAGTGTTTATGTTTGCAAATTGTGTAGGCTTTGAATTTGGTCGAAGGTTCAGGGACATCAAAGGCCAGCAGTGGCCTAAACGAAAAAAAACCAAGGACAAGGTGAGAGAAGCTTCAATGCCTCCCCCTCAAGGACAATGTGAAAGCTCTGTGACAAAGCCCAAGGATGATATGCAAGCTTTGGGGGAGGTTCAAGAAGCCAAACATAAGAAAAAGGAATGATTTGCCTGGGTTTATGTGTCAGTGCGAGTGTTTGACTATCGACTTGGAAAAAGCAATGCACTATGGGGTTTTGGCACATTTGTAGATTGTGCAGTCTTCAAAGGAAGACCAAGGCATGAAGGCTTTGCATGTCAACAAGAAAAGGGTCAAAACAATGGGCATAGACAAAGAGAAAGAAGGGACAAAGTTCCCAAGACAACAGAAGAAAGAGGTACGCTTTTGTGTTGTCCTTCTTTACCTATTAGTGCTTGGGTTTATCAGTCAGTGCATGGGCTTGCATCTCAACTACAACTAAGACATATAGAGGACAAAGCCCGGGTTTATGAAGGCTTTGAATGTATTGTGTTTGGCTTGCAAGTGCTGTGTCCCTATGCTCAGGTTTATGCATCAGAATTATGTCATAGGTGAACAAGAAAAGTGACAAGGACAAAAAGGAAGAAGGCTCGATGGTCCCTCAACAACAAAAAATGAAGAAGTCAAAAGAAGTGGGGGCCCATAAAGTGAAGATCGGGCAACATCTTTGTATTGATGAGGTAAGCTAATCAAGTGTTATGCAGGAATCCAAATCACCTTTATCCTTTCTTTTCATGGTCTTCCTCTTGTTTGATGAAATGGATATGTCAAGGTGAAGAATAAGGAGAAAAAGCATGTGGGTAAGGGGCAAATGGAGAAAGGGGCCGAAGGATAAGGCTGTTTGTGAAGAAAGATAGTGTGAAGAATAAGGCCAAAAATCCTGTGAAAGGGTTGGAGAAAAAGGCTATTGTGAAGAAAGGCTCAATTGTGGAGAAAGGCAAGGGCAAGGGCAGGTATAGAAAGGTTTGTAATACATCCCTTGGTTGGTTCTTTTGACCTTGCACTATCATTTTATGACATGTTTCAAGTTATGCTGTGCTTGTCCATAGGTGAAAGGGCACTTCATGATGATGATGATGATGCCCTTCCTCTTGTTGTTTGTCAAAGCATCCCAAGCTTCAAGTTAAAAGACCACAACATTCCATGTGTTTTCCATGTTTGTGCTATCTAGGTTATATTGTGTGCTCTTTTTCCTTGTTGCTACAACATCGGATGAGTGGGGATGTTGATTGCACAAGGGTTGGAGGATGATGAGAGCGGGGTTGGTGGTAGTGGGGAGGGTCATAATGAGGGGAGGAGTGATGGCGATGGAGATGAGGAGGACGGGGCTATGCAAGATGGGGTGGGGATGAGGATGCCAATAATGGTAGTGATGATAATGGTGGGAGTGGGGGCAGGGGTGGCAACAATGACAATGATAACAATGCCAGTGGGGACGAGGATGTCCATGGTGGGAGTGATGATGGGGATGCCAGACTAGGAGACTGTTTGATTTTGCAAGATTGGTCAAGATTAAGCTTGAACTAAGAGGCAATTAAAAAAAAAGAATTACAACAATTGAATCAAGTTGGCATTGAATGTAAAGGTAGGTACTTGATTTCATTCAGTATTGTTGGTCTTTATGTACCTTAAATCAAGTCGTAGACTAGAAAATCAGGGATTTAATTGAGAAACCAAGAGAAGAGTGTCGATTGAAGAGATGTTTAACCAAGGGAAATCCTTAGAGACCATAGTTGAAGAAGTGTCAAATATAATTGACCTCAAAGATTTCTTCCTTTTCTACTCATTCAGGCGTGATACAGTTTAAACACATATTGCCTTTTACAAGACCAACACTCCTTGGGCTTAGATTTATATGGATCCTATAATTCATTGTTGGAATTGATGACCATAGTGTTGAATTTGAAGAGGAGGTTAGAGCCAACAAGCAAGAAACCTTCTAGATGGACCAAAATGGAATACAATATTTAAAGATTGTGAATCCTAACATTGTGGACACATTGGGACTAGAAACTCATACACTCATTCTAGATATGACCACCAAAAAGGGACCACCTATTTTAGAATAAGAAGGATACGATCAAATTGATGTCAAGCCTCTATAACATATATCGACTGATAACCCACCCAAGATTAGGAGTATACTAGGATAATAATGTGAGAGATTTTCTCTGGATAGCTTATGCCAAACTAGGAAACTTAACACCCTTGAAGATCATGCATATTTTCAAAATCAGGGAGAAATGTGTAGTAAACCTTCTTGTGCACCTCTTTAGGGATTGTTTTAACAATAAATTTGTTATGATGACCCCAAGAGAGATCAAATAGACAAAATATTAGGGCTACGTGATCAAGGATATGATCATGGTAATGGGACTTGAAATAGATTAAAAAATTGGGCCAACAAATAGATATTTTGGCAATATAGCCAATCAACAGGACTATGCAACGCAGATAACCCACCTTAGTGATGAAAACTGGGTGAGAAGAGCTAAAAACACTATAAATAGAGAAAGACTGGGTGACACTAGAGATAGAAAAGGGCTAAAAAAATGACCACTACCAAGCAACTAGTTTGAAGGCTTAGATGAAGGACCACCAGCCAAGAGAGCACGTATCGAGCATAATTGAAGAGTCAGACCAGTGAATTTTAAAAAATGGGTTAAAAATTAAAGTGGACCTAGGGATCCATACAGCCACTTAGCAAGCTTCAAGAATGTGCTAAGAGCCAAAAGAGATTTTGACTTCCATACTTAGTTTGAGGGTTTTGGAATAACTTTAGAAGGCAAGGCTTTGCCTTGGTTTCAAACCATACCTCTTGGATCAATTACAAACTTACCCACATTGGCTAAGAAATTTGTTGTTTCTTGCTCAAAGACGAGAATCAAGTATAGTGTAGTAGCACAAACCTATAGCTTTAAACAATAATAGGAAGAGTTCATGAGAGACTCATGAGAGATTGTGTAGGTAATATATTGTTAGATGCCTATAGTTGAAAATTCTAGTTGAGGAAAGACTTGTCTCATTATTCCTTGAAGGTCTACTCAACAAGGAGTTGCATACTATGAAATACAACCATAGAAGCGTATATCCTTGATGAGAGAGAGAGAGAGAGAGAGAGAGAGAGAGAGAGAGAGAGAGAGAGAGATCTATGAGATTTTTTAGCAAAGAGAGCATCATGAGAGATACTCAAAGCGACATAACTACATCTACTGTGCCAGCACAAGTAGGACCCATTGTGATATCTCCTCTGAATGCCATAGAGGACATACTCAAATGAATGAACAACATGATGAGAAACATGCAAAGAATGCTAGTGAGAAGACTAGGCCAAGGTCCACCACAAGGGCAACTCATGGGACCAACTAGGCCACACAAATGATATACTATCAAGTAGAAATGGAAAAACCATGAGACTAACAAGTGTTATTACTGAACTAAGTACAATGAAAATGTTTCGTATCTACCAATGAAACTACAGGGACAACCTATGTATAGGTACTCAGCTAACATAGACCAAATGCAAAAGCCATCTATGGCTATGGAGAGACCACAACCGTGCTAGGTCAACAGTCACCACTACTTGGAAACAATGCAATACTAGTCAAGTATATGCATCCTAAGGAAAAGTGGAAGAGCAAGCCATAATACTAGCTACACCATATAACGAAGCTAGTTCATCAACTATTGAAGCAAAGGAAGAATGATATAATCAATCGTAAACTACCATGACTGAACCAATTTATCAAGCACATCCAAAAGTATCACATGTGTATTTCATTGCAAATGAATGATCAAGCCAATGTTGAAACCACGAAGAAGAAATTGCCATAAATGTGGATCAGGTGGAACAATGATTGTTCAAAGCCTGATAAAAATGCTAAGCCAATCAAGGTTTATTGCATAAAATGTGGCAAAAAAGGGGGACATTATCCCAAGGATTGTCCTAGGAGCCCAACAAACAAGTGGAAAATGGAAATAAACATAGTAAATTTATTGCGAGTTAGCTCCCGTGATAGTGAACGCAGGGTTCCAGTCAAAGTAGTGATGAGGACACAAACCAAGAAAAACAAGCCAAACTATATGAGTGAGTCAAAAAGTAGCAAAGAATTCTCAAAATTGTTCAAAAAAGGGAGACGACAATGCTATGAGCTTAGGAAACAACAATAGTGAAAAAAAATTAAAGAGAAGCTTCAAAGATTATTTTGGGAAAGAATGAAGTCAATTTTGACAAAGCTTAAGGAACCAAAACCAAAATCAAGAGGTTTGGTATTGGTGGTGGATAAAATTTATGACCCTATCAATGCGACTTTGGAAGCCTTTTAAGCAGAATTGAAAGTAGGTCAAACCATGAAAAATAAGTGAAAAAGCTATCTAACTTTTGATATGGAAGGAGAAAAACTAGAAGCCTATCAAAATCTAGTGATAATTATGCAAACGATACTTGAAGCATAGAAACCAAACCTAGAGATAGTTGGGAATCTAGCAAAAGATGCAAGAAACTGAGAACCAATGGAGATAAAGGACACTAAAGAATTGAGGGATTCTTTATTTGAAAATGAGAAATGTGAGATCACAATACCAGACAGTGAAGATGGGATAGACGGAATCCCCTTAGTGGAAGAAGATTTTCCTGAATTTCTTTAGGAAAAAAGGTGAGAGATTAACAATGGAAGCTTGACATTAACAATCAATAATGTCAACATGAGTTTAGTAAACCATAACATTGGGAGAACTGTTGAAGATTAGACCACATCTATGGAAAGATCTGCAAAACATTGTAAAAGAAGTGATAGAAGAATCTCAAAGAAAACTTGTCAAATCTATTTCGATGAACAAAGTAGGAGATTACTACAAAGGAAATAAAGAAAATACAAAAATTTTAATGGAATATAATGACGTAAATACCATGGTAGCACTAGACAGTGATGCATTGCCATAGTCACCAAAGATGTGTGGGAAGCCTGGTGGGGAAGACCACCAATCAAACAAACAAGAATAAAACTGCAATCAATAGATGGTCACATTGACAGACCGGTGGGATTACTAGAAAATGTGATAGTGAACTCGTGTGGAATTGACTACCAACATACTTTTTCATTGTAGTTTCCAGAAAGAAACTGAACTATGAGATTATTTTGGGACAACCTTTCATGAGACAAATACAATTGATACAAGATTGGGGTAATGCCTACTTGTATCTAAAACAAGTAGGATCAATTACAAGAGTGAATGTGAAGAATCATTCTTACAAGGATATCTTGAAAACACATATCCAAGAGTTCGATTCAAAAATATCAGTTGAGCCTAATTCACCATCATGGTTGAACAAAGACACGTAGGCTTCAAAAAATGATGGTTAAAAAAAAGAGGATTATATCATTGACAAAAGATATAGAAAAAATCAAGCAAATGAGCTAAGAAGAAACAAATTTGTGCTCCAAAAATTGGCAAAGCAAAAGAAAAGAAACCATCCATGATAATAACAAAAAGAAAAACCAAAATATCAAGAGTTGAAATGAACCCTAAAATAAGTTTGGACCCCAAAATGGAATTAGAAAGTGACAAAAGGAAGTTATGAATGTCCCATCACATTACAAGAAATACAGTTTACAAAAAAAAGGAATCATTATTGAGCAGCCCATTAGACAACTTAGGAGACCTAGTAACATCATTATAAAGGACGAGAACATGCCAAGAAGATTGACCTAGTTGGACTTGGGGAGGAACTAGAGCCTACATACATAGCCACTGACTTGTCTTGAAAAGAAGAAGAAATTTTCATACGAACCTTAAAAGAATATAGGGATGTCTTTGTATGGTCTTACAAAGATCTCAAGGGAGTGGATTTTGATATATGTCAACATACTATACCCATGATGAGGGATGATGCTAAGCCGAACAGAGAAAGACTCTATACGTATAATGATGCCTTTGGTAAAAAGATCAAGGAAGAGATTGAAAAGCTCAAAGAAGCAAAATTAATTTTTATGAGATTGAGCACACAGATTGGGTGTCCCCAATCATGGTGGTACCAAAGAAAAATAGAAATCTTAGAGTGTGTGTTAACCTCAAAAAGTTGAATGCAGCTACCATAAGGGACAATTAGCATCTTTCTATCACTGATCATGTCCTAAAAAGGAGGCTTATTATAACTTCCTAATTGGAATAAAATTCTCCACGTGCATGTCAATGTTTCAAATTTTGCGGATTTTTCTATCTCATATGCTAGTAGCAATTGAACAGAGCAAAGAAGAACTACACCATGACAAAAAGAGAGGGACTTGGAATAATTTATGTTGTCAAAACATTTAGGCATTACTTATTGGCAAATAAGTTTGTCATTTTTATAGATCACCAGTCACTACTTTATCTTGTCAACACACTAGATAATACAAGGAGAATGGTGCGGTGGTTGATCATCTTACTAGAGTTTGAATTTATGGTGGTTATAAAGAAGGGCACCACACATTAGAGAGATGATGCGGTTATAAAGAAGGGCACCACACATCAGAGAGATGATCACTTATTAAGAATCACCTCAAGAGAACCTCCCAAGGGAGTTGATGATTATTTGTCAAATGCATATCTGTTTCATGTGGAGATGATACCAAGATGGTCAAAGGACCTAGTCACATTGATGACCATAGAACAATTAGATTTGCAGATTCCACATCCTATAATACCAAGGCTAATTGAGCAATTGGCTATGTATCAACAATTAGCAGTAAGATTATAATAAAAAATAGAGATGGAATTCTACTTTTATGCATAAGCCTTGAGAAACAAGCTAACTACCTAAATCAAGTCCACATAATAGTAGTGGGAATCCATTATGCGATAGACCAAACCTTGAGAAGACTTACGTGGTTAGGATTTTACTGGCCAAACATGAGTGTTCATGCCTATGTGAAAATATGGCCCCACTACAAAAGGAGAGCCACCATCCTACATGCTATTTTACTTTAAATATTTATTGGACCTAAGTGGAGTTTATTGGCCAAACATGAACCAGGATGTTCATGCCTATGCGAACAAATGGTCCCAATAAAAAGGAGAGCCACCATAACATGTGCTACTTTATTACAGGTATTTGTTGTAAGTGGAGCAAGACTCTTGACAAACCGGAAATTTCTTGAAGATATGAGTAAACGCCACCAAAGAGCAATTGGAATAAAGATTGCAAATTACACCATGATTAGCTACAATATCAATGAGGAAAGGTCAACAACTGAGAGTATGTATCAATGAAGATGAATATATTCGTATCTTAACAGACACATGTTGTTCTAACAAAGGTCATTTTTGTCATTAATCCATGGATATAGAAATTCTAATGGCTGGCATATGATGTCAAACTTTGTTTGTTGGTGCTAAAAAAATTGTAAGAAAATGTGATTCTTGCCAAAGGGCTAAAATGCAAACTAGAATAGATAGCATGTCATTGCAACCAATAATGGGAGTGAGAGCATTTGCTAAGTGGGCTATTGACTTTGTTGGTCCTATACAACCACCTGCTTACAAAACTTAAGCAAAGTATATCATTGTGGCCATAGATTAGCTGAAAAGTGGATTAAAGCAAGAGCCACTAGGAAGAATACGCATGAACTATGGCTTATTCTTTTATTATATAAATGTATATTCATGAGGTACATACTTTTGATTGAACTGTGAGTGATTGAGGTACACAATTTCTCAATGAGATGATAACAAATTTGTTGAATGAATTTATGGATATCCATAACAAATTTGCACCATATCATCCTGAAGCAAATAGCCAAGTAGAGCATATAAACAAAATCCTTAGCTCTGTGCTGACAAAGATTGTAAGCTCTAGACACATTGATTGGAAGATGAATCTTCATTTATCTCTTTGGGCTTATAGGGTTTTGTATAAAATAGCTTTGAATGCTACTCCTTTCAATTTGATATATGGACTTGATGCAATACTGTCGATGGAGTTTTTACTTCCAACACTCCGAGTTGCATAATTATGACCGAGAGTGACCCAGAGTGGATGGGTCATGAGCTCTCTGAATGATTAGAAAACCTTGAACAATTACTTCCAACACTCTGAGTTGCATAATTATGACATAGAGTGGATGGGTCATGAGCTGTCTGAACAATTAGAAAACCTTGAACAATTACGCCGATAGCCATTGCACACATCTATATCCAAAAACAAAAACAAAAATTATTCTTTGAATCTCATCTATAAACTAAAATCTTCAATAAGGGGATCTTGTATTAGTCTATTCCTTGAAATAGCATATTTCAAAATTCAAGAAAAAAGGACATGGTCTGTTTGTGGTTGAGAGCATCTTACCAAGCTGGGCCGTCAAGTTAGCCATCTTAGATAGAGAAATCATAGAAAATTGGATAAGTGGATGTCATCTATGCGAATAAAATTTTCCACTAACCAGTGAATTTCTAGAACAAATGCATGCAACAAATGAACGCAGTATCAAACTCCAATAGATCATTGTCGAGGCTTAAGAGGAGGCTCGCATTTGAGTATAAAAGAGAAAGATAGTAATGAAACAAACCCTAGAACTCATGCAAGTGAACATGCTACAAGTCCAAGCCCTCCGTTTTACTCAAGCCTTTGCAAATGATGAGTTTGAAATAGATGATGAATAATTGAATGGTCTTAACATGAGAATCATGGTGACATTGAAAGATAGAGTTAAAATCAAGGCTTTAGTAGATACAAGTGCCAAAATTAATGTAGTAAGCTATTTCCTCACAAGAAGGCAACCACACAACACTTGGAGTATTGCAAAGCCAAACTAAAAGCGTACCATAAGAAATTTACTCCAACTGTGGGTATGATCAACCTTAACCTTCTTGTGCATTGATTTCTTGCTTGCTTATATTTATATGCATTCAAGATGAAGACATGAATGAAGGTATGGTACTAGGAGTTCCCTACAACAAAGAGAATGAAAGGTTGACATATGACTCTTCAAAGTTGAAGAAATCATTTCACAACACTACACCTATGCCAAATGCTTGCCATAGGATTTATCCTCATTAAAGAATCATGTAAGGAACCAGGAAATATTGGGTGCCAAAGGCTCAGCTTTGGACAAATCCTAAGCAAATTTGGATGCTCAAAGGACCAAACCAAACACAAATAGAGTACATGCAAGCCTTAGGCACCAATAATGAAACTAAAGAGCAAGCAAAGAGTGCAACCACCTAAGACTAG
>NC_140950.1:107533160-107575457 GCF_014529385.1 Adiantum capillus-veneris | reverse complement strand
TTGGACTATATTGACAAACCCAAAAAATTACAGATTCATGTCATGCTCATTTTTTGCTGAGCCATGACATCTCCATTAGCCCAAATATCGGCTAACAGGGGAGCCACCCCAGGAAGCCACATCCTTATCCTTGAGGACCGGTATCTATGGTGCCAATTAATGTGTTTCACTCGTCCGAGTTCTTCTATTTCCCAAGGGCTAATTAAATCGCCCCTCTGCTTTCATGTACTATATATATATCTCCATGAAACTAACTATTTCTATGGAGTTACTGAATACCCGATTGTTCTTGGTCTTCCATATCTATTTGAAGTAATAGAATCGAACAACTTGAGTTGCAATGATTAGCTTGTGGCTCTTGTTGGCCTTTCCTCCCAGGAAAAGGTCGTCTTTAAAGAAACCTATCTTCCTAATCTTCTGGACCCATTTGCAAACCTTCCCTGTCAGACCGCTAATCGTTGGGCAATCCTTGAAGATGTGAGAGATCTTCACTAGCCGTTTTACATTCAAAGCACGTATCAAGGCCAATCCCCCTGGCTAGGACCTTAACCCCAGTCGATAAAGCTCTCCAGAGTACCTTACAGAGAAAGACCTTCATCACCTACGGCCAAAAAAATGTTTAGAAATTCTAGTTAGGAATTCTCTATTATACCACAATTTGAGGTATCAATAGTTTCCTAGTAACCCATTAATGTGAAAATCCCCATGTTTCTTTATTGAGGTTGGCTAAATTCAATAAAATTGTCAAGGTCTCCTACAGTTACGGAAGATGGCTCGGCCATTTGACAAAACTAAGTCCTAGTCTTCAAAAGTAAAAAACATTAAAGTTAGGTCGCATGTGTAAGATTCTTCACAAATTAGTAGCAACTTAGCTACTAATTGACTTCTAGCTTTTAAAAAAAGAGGAAAGAAAAAAACTTCCAAGGTAGAAGGTTTCTCACAAAGTAGCCTTAGCTAAAGTAACATGATCTAAAATGAAAATGATTCAAAGTAGCATGATGCAGTAGTAGTGTGCCCAAAAGGACTTTTTCATTTGTTTTTATAAGAATCTAGCAAGATGCTTAAGTTCAAATTGAATACTTTGTGCATTTGTTTTAGCTTAGTTAGCCCAGCGAATTTTGCAACGTAGCGAATTTTGCAACGTGGTGTATTAGAAAGTTTGAGGGGAAAAAAGTTCCACGTGGAGAGAGAGAGAGAGAGAGAGAGGGAACTAGATATTTTTTCCTTTCTCTGTGTCGGTTGTGGTGCGTCATTGGTGGCTGCATGTAGCTCTTCAAAGCTGGGGATGGGTGATGCTAACCAAGGAGATTGGGGCAGCAGCACAAGGAGGTGCGAGACAGATGTATTATCTTCTTATCCACAGCGACTTCTCAAGGGGGTGGGGCCAGAGTGTAGAGAGAGATTGTGCACAGGCAAGCTCGAGTGCAGAGGAGGAGGAGCGCGTGAACGGCGCTGCATGGTCTTTTTCTTCAGACTTCGAATCTGGGCTGCCATGTTCGTCTGAGGTTGAAGGCAGAGAGAGAGAGAGAGAGAGAGAGAGAGAGAGAGAGAGAGAGAGAGAGAGAGGCGAGGCGTTAAGTGAACGTGGGGCTGCACATTGAGTGAGAGGATAATCGAGAGGAGGCGAGGGGCATGCAAAGGCAGCCATGGTTAGGGGCATGCAGAGGCAGCCATGGCTCTGCACAGAGGATGATAGAGAGAGGATGACAATGACAGGAAGCCTTCTTTTACCTTCGATTTAGGAGATTCGAAACGAATCTGGGTGACTAATTAATGAAAAAATTTAGAATAGACCTAGTAGTAGTAGGTAAAACACTTTTGAAAGACACATTTTGTACCTGGTTTGTAATTGATAACATCAATGATAATTTTGAATTTATACAATCGCGGGTTTTTTTTTGGTATGTGGGGAGGGGGGAGGGGGCCCTTAGGAACCATTCATATAACAGATAATAAAAAAACCTCTTTACTTACATGCTTAAGATAATAAAATGACTCCTTTTTTTTCACAACTACATTACTCAAATGAAAAAAGGCTATCTCTGAAGTCAAAAATATAGACACTTATAAAAATATATATTAGAAAAATATATGTTTGACAAAAGTAATCAATTCAAACTAAATTTGATGAAGGGCTAATGCATTAACTAATGCTATTGATGTTTTTATAACAGATAATACAAGCTTAAGTGTAGATCTTCAACTAGGACAGGAGGATTCTACAAAATCTCCACAAGCAAGTACAAAGAGGCCCAAAATAGACACTACTATGCATAATGTGATCGGCAATTCTATGCCTACTTCAACTCTATCGCTTTCGATAGAAGAGCATGGAAGGTCCGTTGAAAAAATCACACCATTAACACCTCAAGATGTGCAAAACAAAGAACCATTGTCATTACTGAGTGATGACAAGAAAGAAATTTACAAAGCCCACTCGAAAAACAATTCATATGTACAATATATTGACTTCTTGGGAGTGGATGCATTGTGAGACTTCTTGTCCCTTGTTCTCCTCCCATCATAGGTAAAAGGTGGCAAGCTTTCTCTTCAAAGCTTTTGTATACAACACTAGCAACACAATATAGGAAATTTTGTAAGAATATTTTTCCTGTAATTTCGCATCCTAACACTAGAGAAGATATTGTGGTGGATATATTTTGAGTAAGAAAAAGCGAGCAAGGTGACAACTTGTCGCATTGTTTAATGTATATGTTATTTGCGCTTGTGAGTTGTTTCATGTGTGGGACTAGTGGCAAGGGATCATGATGCATAAAAGGTTTTGTTTACTAGTTGAATGTATTTTTTAAATTTTGACCTATCAAAATATGAATATGTATGAAGTCTTCTATGTTTATTTTGCGTAACTATACTTGTCCTGTTTCCTTGATGCCATTCACTATAAAAAAAAGATTCTTTTGGACTTACAGGATCATATCTGTAGGGCAGCAAATTGGCATGCCAAATAGATTGTGCTTCCATTTCACAAATACAAAAAATGATTGAACTTTCTTTGTCCCTATTGATGCAAATATAGCTCTAATAAGAAAATATCAGAACTAGATTTTTCATAACCTTCTCCTTGAGTTTCTCAAAAGATGTAATTTCTCAACAAAAAGGAAGACCTTGGTTAAGTTGAGTGGAGATGGTGTAATCTTTGGCAAACATATAGACAAATTGTTTACAAACATAATCCCAACAAGATCCTAACATCGTGAACCTCCCATACTAGCACCCAATATTTTTTGCTGTTAAATTTTGAGCGTTAGTGCCCTACGTGCCACTAGCAGTCGCCGTTGATCTAAAAAATGTTGAGCTTTTTAATGGCAATGACAGTTGTCACATAGGCAGTAGCGTTCGAAATTTATCGTCGCCCATATCTTAGTTTAATCCATAAGAATTCCTTCAAAGGGATAGTAGCCCTAGTAGTATGTGCCTATAATCTTTTTGTCATTTGTTTTAAGAGGTATCTTGGGTGATCCTTTTAGGGTTGAAATGCAAAAAGAAACGAAACTGAGAGAATTTCAAGTTTGTTCTTATTTTGTTTGGTTAGGAAAATGTATTTTTGTAGCATTGAATAGAAGGAGAAAGGTTCAAGAAAATAAAAGAGGGATGATGTATGGATGAGGTAGACGAATGTGCAAAGAGATTTTTTTGCACCGTGCATTGCTTGCAGTTGCTAGAGACCAAAATGTGGACGAGTGTAGTGAGCAAGCAAAAGAGCTTACCTTGCGGCTCTTGGGCTATTTGTGCTAACAATTTCAAGGTGGAAGCATCTTCTCATCGGTGTTGTGTGTGTTGCATTGTGGGAGAGAGAGGGGGGGGGGGGAGAGGGGGGGGGGAGAGAGAGAGAGAGAGAGAGAGACATTTGACAACGTGACCCTGAGCTCTAGCTCCAATCAGGGCAAATGCAAAGTGGGTGCGGGAGTAGGATTTAACATGTGTAGCACAGGCATGACGGGTGAGACAATGGTCTTACCTTCGTCCCCTAGAGTTGGGTGCAATAGAAATAAATGGATTTTTTTAATACTAAAATGCCCCTCTAATTTGGAGAAGTTCCCACAATACCCCTTTGTATCTATTTTGCTTGGATTGTTCGAGATTTTCTAATCTTTATTCCATGTACTATTGTCGCAAATTGCCTTGAAAAAAACGCAATTATGTCTAAAATCAATGAAGCAACTCACCAACTCGAATTCTAGTTTTCCCATCTTGTACTGATAGACAATTTTTCTGTCATTGAACAAATATGATCTGACAACCTTAGGAATTTTGGAAAATTTGGAGGGCATTCTGGGAATTTATGACAAAATATTGGGGGTGGTTTGGGAAAGTCGAAGTTATATGCTGAACACAGAGTTGGGGCAGCTGGTAGGAGCACCGCAGGCAGGTGTTGTCCAAGGCGAGGCTGGCATGGGCGGAGGTGTGCAGACACCTACGCGAGCGCAGACACAGGAGCACCGCAAATGGCTATCCGAGATGCTCTCCCTCTCTCCTTTCCAACGCAATCGAGTGTATACTGCCTGCTCATCTGCTTTTCCTTGAATTAGCTGGCTTGGAGCGGTTGGAGCAAGACCATCTTGCTCTTGTGGAAAAGGCAAACCTGCAAGAGAGAGACGCGGATAGGTCTGCTGGGTAGCATGGACAGTAAACACGGATGAGCACCTGGGAGCGAGAGACGAGGATAGCTCTGGAGCGTATGTCGAGAGGAGCATGGAGAGTGAAGACACACACACCAGAGTGAGGGACCGAGACGAGTAGCGGACTGCATGGGAACAATGGGAGCGGACTGGTTTTGCTTTGGGAATGGCTCGAGTAGGAATCTTGCGGCCTAATTAATTAATGAAAGTTAACATGAACCTAGAAAGTGAATCTCTTTGGTGTAAAGTCACTTTTCTTACTATCTCATATGTGAGTTGTCTCAAGGCTTCAAATATTTGATCCAATTATTTAGTTGTATTGAGCTTCTAATTTGGAAAAAACAACAAATATCATCAAGGAAATTCCAAAAAATCTTTTGTGCCCTTGCAAAATTTATCTATCCTACTGTTAGATGCTGTAGGAGCATCAGCAATGGCATATATTCTAAAGGCTTTTCACCTAAAATAGGCAAGGTACAAGACTATCTTTCCATCTAATCTTTGAGGTTGACCATCCAAAAGGAAGCTACTAGGAAAAATGTATTCCAAAAATCGTTGATTGTATGACTAAAGAGTATCTATCTTCTTCTATGCCAAAATCCATTTGAAAAGTAGAAGGCATTGCTCCTCCTTATATAACATTGATCCCACCCCAATCGAATCTATAAGGCTACATCTGAGAATTCCCAATTTCATTCTAGCTTTGGATGCAACTATTTACGGAAAGAACGAGACTCGTATGATAGATTTCCTCCTTACAACATGATGATTGCGATGTTCAAGAGACTTCTTCAAAGAGTTCGTTTCTTTTCTGTGCAAGTTGTGATGATATCACAGATGTTCTCTTGACATCCACCTTAGTCGCCCTTGGCTCATCCGGTGCTATGCTACAACCCCATTTCCATTTGCACTGCCAATTCTACATGTTTCAATGGAGACATCAACCTTAAGACCTATTGATGTCATCACACTTTGAGCTTGGTAAGTTATATGTTCACTATGTTTCTAAACTGAAGTTTGAGCATTAATTTGTTTTCATGTTCACTAAAGTGAAATGGATTTTAAAGTTCAAATGGAAGCCTCAAATTTGGTAGGCAAATGTAGGTGGATAAGTGTGTGCCTTTTTGCTATATATATATGTAGACTTTATGTTGAATGTAAAGACACGAAGGATTAAAATTTTTGAATAAGTCAGAGAAACACATTGTCATGTAGCATGCAAAGGTGCTTGTGGACCGCCTGTAGCGGTGGTAGAACTCGATAAGGTGGTAGAGAGAGAGAGAGAGAGAGAGAGAGAGAGAGAGCCGAGTGTGTTTTGGGTTCAAGCGTGAGGGTGCACAAGGTCAAAGTGCTTGTTGGTAATTGAGCTAGTGTGGATAGATATGCCAACTCTATATATACAATTGCGTTACATTTATACGTCCGTATAACAAAAATTATACGTATAAAACATCAATATACGTCGTATCTCCGAATAATTACCGAATAGCCGTATAAAATATTTTTCGATCGATATATTTTTCGATCGAAAAGTATTTCGATCGAAAAATATATCGATCGAAAAAAAGTATATATATACAATCGTCGTCGTATTCGATCGAAAAGCATTGTGGACTTTCTTGGAGTTTGGAGAGCTTGGAGCTTCTAAGAGTTTGCCAGATAGAGACAGCGACTTTGATTTACAGCGGTTTTCAGGTATATTTTTTAAATTTTCAATAAATATTAACTTTTTTTTTGTGTTGTGCCAGACTTGTGTGGTGCAGTAGTTTCGGCTCTCACCACAAATTTGGCTTGCAAGTCGTAGACCACTTCGTGGTGTGTAGCCATAGGCCCATATGGCTCACTCCAGAGGTGTATAGAATATAGTTTTCTTTCCCGTGGTGTGTAGTTATATAACTCACTCCAGGGAAGGCTTAGGGTAAATTTAGATTCTCACTCGTATGGTGTAGTAGTATATCTCTCACCATAGAGATGAGTTAGGATTAGAGGTTGACTCGTGGAGTGTAGTAGGCATGATGCTACACCTCTCACTTCAGAGTGGCCTATAAAATTTACAATCTTAAAGTAAATCATTATTGATTATTCTACATACAAGCACAAAAATTAACGTTCGTCATTTTAAGAGTGTAGAGATGCATACTTTATGCCCTCTTCATCTTAATACGACGTTCGTTATTTTTGTGCTTCTATTTCTGTAGTAACATCATTGTTCATCAGCAGATGACTTGGTGTTACTCTGAACGTAGATATATACAACAATTGATTTACATTTGAGATTGTTGAGCCGTTTGCTGATGGTTGTGTTGTGCATGCCACACACTCCATTAGAAATAGCTTATAAAATTTACAATTTTAGATTAAGTTTTTCTGTCATATGTGTTACATAGAAACACAAGCGTTACCACTCGTTATATTAAGAGTGAAGAGATGCATATTTTCATGCCCTCTTCATCTTAATGTGACATACTGGTTACTCGTGTGTTTCATATTCCAAAAGAACATCATTTTTCATCATTAAATGACTTGGTGTTGTTTTGGACGTAAACACATACGATAGGTAACTTACATCTGCAATTGTTAATTTATCCGCTGATAGTTGTGTTGTGAGTTCCACACACTTTATCAGGGATTAGATTGATAAAAACTATCAATCTATTTTACAACAGCATCCAGAACTTGTGCTGAGAATATCTCACACTAGATGAGCTGTTCACATATACGATTTTCCAACCCTTTAGATGTAATTTCTTTCATCATCTCACACTTCTGCACATAGCAAGGTCCAGTTCTTGTGCTGAGAGCATCTCACACTCCTGGCCTCTCTCTCTCTCTCTCTCTCTCTCTCTCTCTCTCTCTCTCTCTCTCTCTCTCTCTCTAAATTAATTTTCATGGTCGATTCGCACAATGTGGTTTGTAATCATAAGATTTTCTCTTTAATTTGTAATAATTTAGTATTGTTTAATAAATTTGAATCATCATTTAATATATATATATAGGGTTAACACTCATTATATAATAACTATGTTACTATGGTATACAATCATTTCGTAAGATTCTTAATTTATAATTTTGTCATACAGATATGGCAAACACGAAGCTAGCGAAACATCAACAAAAGTTTGTCTCCGAAGTGATTGTGAGACACTTCCATTACTCGTCAGAGGCGGAGATTAGGCGTTGTTTAAACCCTGTCGCTCCGGAGCATTTTTATCAGCTTACAGAGACTCTAACCAAGTCTGTGTTTGAGAAGCTCCATGCAGAGTTTGCACCAGCTATTTTTGACATAGCCCTCCTGACATCAGGTGCTTTAGTAAACATGGTCAAACAAACCATTGGACAGATCATGAAAACCTTTCAAGAACTGAAAAATCCTGCAATTACTTACTTGCCAAACATAGCTGAGCGCATACATCTTGTGCAACAGCTTTACACGGAGTTCAAGAGCAAGGAAAAGTTAGAAAGAGCAGCAAAGCGTGCAAGAGTGGAATCTAGCTCTTCTGAAGCTGCTGTTGAACCAGAAATCATTCTTAGAACAGAGCCTGCAACGTCATCCGCTGCTACATTAGACCTCTCTCAACTACCACCTATTTTACACCTTTTACCCGACACAGCCGTCTTCAATATCCAGCTCCACAGCTAGGAGAGGGAAGATGGGCACATGTGAAGCATGTGGGTGTCACACATCCCGCTTTCAAAGATCAAGTGTATGTTGCAAAAGTGTTCAAAGTACACTTACATGGGCCCACCATGGAGCAACAGGTCAAAGATGAAGCAACAATTTTGGATATTTCACATCGAGGTATTATCTACCCTCTTGCCATGGTGCGCCACGTGGAGCGACCAATGCTCATTTCACGATTTTGGAATGGCGGCCATGTGGAGCAATGGATCAAAGAATGCACTGCAGACGGCAGCCAACCTGTCATCCGCGATTATGTACTCACTGCAGGAACAGTAGAGCTATTCCAGGAGAATATTTTGCAGATCATCAATGCTCTCCTCCAAACTCTAAAGTATATACATTCGCATAACTACCTCCACAATGATCTACACTCTCGGAATATGATGCTGCATTTTGGCGAAAAAGGTGTTTATGCCGGCATTGTGGATTGGGGTTCATGCACCAAAACAAATACCACAGCCGGTTTTCCTCCTCTACGCGATATGCAGATAGAAACTAGAAAACAATATGAGAGAGATTATCCATGGGCAGCCCCCGAATGTATATCTAGTAATCCTCCCTCCTGAACCAAAGCTATGGATATTTATTCCATGTGTCATACATGTAAACGCATTTTGAAGTGCTTACCAGAGCCCCAAGAACAAAGCAAGAGACATTTTTTGAGTAATGTACTTGCTCATCTTGAAACCGGCAAGCGCCTAAACTCCAAAACCCGGCCTAACGCTTTTGACCTCTCCTTATGTCTAAATGGTGTCCATAGAGTGGGTTACAACATTGTAATGACATCTGGCTTACGACCAGCTGATGATTAATGAAAACACAAGTCTCATGATTTCATCATTGTTTTACTTTTGGTGTCAGATTTAATTGTATGTTTAATTGAACAAAATATCTATGTTTTTCATTTGATATACTGTCCAATGTCAAATTAATTGAATGGGTATTTAAAAGTAATGACATGTTCACCTAATATGCAAATATGGAAGAAGAACTCAACCACGCTGAAGCTCATGCAATTTTTAAAGAAGAACAAGTTAGATGTGGACAAGCAGATCTTTCTACTATTCCGAACATTGAAGAAGATGAATCTGAGCTGCAGGGCGAACCACTAACCCTTAAAGAGTGCAAAAAGCTTTCCCCTAATCACTTTGTACGCCATCAACTATTTCAAATAAGTGGCAATGCAAAAGATACAGCTCCGTTAAAGCTCTCTGATTTGCAACATAAAGGACTGGCACGTGTATTACTGCAAAGGTTTATACGACAAGAGAGATGCCTACCAAACAACAACCAAGTAGCAATTTACTTTATCCAACAATGCTATGTTCGATATGTTTTGCTGAAGAGAGTGGATTGGTCAGATCATCCAGGCACCGCTGGCGTTGGACGTGGACGCATTGCAGAAAAGGTGGCAGCACGCAATGCAAATAATCCAATGCCTCCTCGCAAGCGTCCTATTGTTTTACTTCCTGAAGAGTCAGAAACACTGACTGAATTAGCCAGCCAAGGACAAGACCTTGCCAGCCAAGGAGAAACACCGGACATGCTTCGTGGCCATATTCTTGAGCTTGAAATAGAGTTAAGTGATGCACAAGCAAAGCTTCAACGATATGAATCATTGTATGGACCTTTGCCAGATGATACTACCACTTCACATAAAGATGGTGCTCAACCATCCACTGAGCTAGGAATTACAGATTTTACCATAGACCAGCTTATAGCAAATCTATCAAACTCATAAGTCACTCACAAGATTTTTATAATCTCAAAATTATATCAAACTCTTTTCGATTGAGTAATTTCCCAGAACCTTGTTGTAATTTCAAACCTACATCGACTTTATGTAATTGTTATTCGACAAGATATTATCGGTAATTTATATTTGTGTGTGAGTAAATATGTTATGAGAGAGAGAAAGAGAGGTTTTGATGTGAAACAACGAGATACCACTTTCTTTCATCATATGCAAAAACTTGTTAAGTATTACAATGGTACTCTCACAAATCATCTCCATCTTCAAAAACTGCAACCATATCATCTACTTCGTCCATATCTAATCATTCTAAAACTATCTCCCATTCCATATCATCTTCATCATCAACTTCTGCAGAAATATCATGCTTTGAAGACTCTATTGCTTTTGAGCGGCTCTTGCTGTTTTTAGGCTTATAAATAAGTCTATTGAATATTAAATAACATACACGCAAAAACACCAAGCAGCCGTTTAGTATGAAGTCTGTTTCTCTTTTTTCGTGTGCACAAAGTCGAATGCTGACCAATTTCGTTCACAACTTCCACTTAATGCAGCTACTGATAAAACTCTAACGTCAATGTGTTGCAACTCCACTTTCTCTCCACCATAAGGTGCACTTGTTTTGCCAATGGCATCTATATGCCACGGATCCTGAAACATACCAGTTCTGTTGCAGCATAATCTACTCGCTGATGAAAAGGTGTTTTTCCATCTTCGTGCCCTAAGAGTTGGGAGCACACTGTTTTAAGTCGGACATAACTTCTTTGTTGGCAGATTGCTGATGCATTTGAAACTTAGGATCCAATACAAAAGCCGCACCATGCAATGGCGTATGCAACTGCACCCAACGCTTGTTAATAATTGTAATCATGGTAGCTTTATCCTTTGCACCAAAACTGACATTTTCTCTTAGCTTGCGTATAGCCTCTGATATATACCAGTAGACCCGACCAAAAATAAAAGAATCTGTGTCAACTGCTCTCAAAATATCTACAAATGGCTTAGACACAGTTACTATTCTTTCTACATTACGCCAAAAGACTGGCGAGTTTACTATTTGTGCACATCGACCAGCTGCTTCCTGATAACTTGGATACTTGCTGAGCCATCCATCCCATCTTCTGTCTGCTAAGGTTTCCATCAATGCAGGCTTCAACTCTTGCAAAGCAGCAAGAACATAGTATGCCGTAGCAAACCTTGTTGTGCAAAATATTTGCAGAGCTTTATTTGATGACTTGGTTCGAAAAAGAGCATACGAAAATTGATGCTCTCTAATGAATTTCACCACATGATTTGCATCCAATAAAGTTTGCTTCACACATGCCATTTTACCAATATCTTTTAAAAGCAAATTTAAAGTGTGAGCTGCACATGGTACCCAAGAAATCTCCGGATACTTGACTTGAATAGATCTTCCTGCTCCTTTGTAGTTGGTTGCATTATCTGTGACAATAGCAGTCACATTCTTTGGTCCACCTGCCTTTGCAATTGCACGCTCATAAACCCCTGCTAGGTAGGTGATAGTCTTCTCTTTCAATGAGCTGTCAATTGCTTCCACGAACATAGCCCCTCTAGGGTTAATAAGCATTACATTGATTAAAGGTTTTTTCTGACAATTAGTCCATCCATCCAATGCTATGGTGCATCCATATGCTGGAACAAACTCTAGGACTGTGCGTTTGAGAATGGCTTCAGTACTGTCTTTGACTTTATCAAGATATTCAATTCGCATCTTGTTATAGTCAGGAAGCACAAATCCTTTTTCGGCTGTACTCATCAAAGCATCTTGAAATATTGGATTGCGCATAACATTGAACAATATGCCACACGCAACAAATGCTTGTGTCCATTTTAAATGCAACTCAAGCAACCATTGTTTACCTAATGCTTCAGGCATTGTCTGTCCATTGGATGACGCTCTGCCGGATTTGCTTGTGCTAGGAACTCCTCCTGATGTAGAAGCATGTCCATGAAGAGGGTTCAATTGAGAACTTTGATCATTTACTTGAGTGGTACACACCTCTTCTATTGTCTCATTGCATACAGATGGTTCAATATTTGCATGAATATCTTTAGAAACATCACCTTTATGTTTAGCTGCAAGAATCAACTTTACTTTGCGAGAATACATGGCAAATTTTTCATGAATATCTTTTGGTGGTGCCCGGCACTTTTCAACATTTCCAGGGACTTTAAACAAATGCTCTTTAATTCTGGTTGCATTACCACTGAACTCGTGGCCACAAGATTTACATTTAAGTCGAGATGTATTTCTCCCAGCTTTCAACTCATGCACATAACTCCACTCTTGTCCTTTCACCATGATGCACAAAAATAGTTTGCTAGTAAAAACAAAGTCAATGATCATTTTCATAAGCAAAATCAATTAAAACATTAGATTAATTTAATTAACAATGATTGAACGAAATTAAAATAATTAAAAACAATGATTGAACAAAAATACAATAATAAAAAACAATACCATTGGATTACATATAAATTGCATCGATTTATCTAAAGTGCAAGCTTGTATCTTTAACACATTACGATAATCAATAATTACAATTAAATCAAGTATTAAAATGATTATCATTATAAATTACTATACATACAAGAGCTATAAGTGACATTTTTAAATGTCAAAACGATAATCACTTACAATACTTGATAATTATCGTATCTATGTAAAGTGCGAACAAAAAGTTCTTACACTTTACCATAGATTTTTAAGCGATTATCTATCTACAATGCGAGCATATGTATGCTCTCACACAGTACGATAGATTTTGCAGTCCAAATAAAGATAAGAGAATATCATTATTTTTGGACATGTTTTTCCTAAATTTTTACTCTAGTGAGAGCATAGCAGTGTGAATAGCTCTACACAAAACGTAAAAATATAATCTTGTTTCATTATATTCATTTTGAAGTGAGAGAAAATCTCTACACATCAAAATTGAACTTTAAATTACATAAAATTAATTTTTATGTAATTATATTTTTAAACTAATTATCTCATGTGAGAGTACACTCTACACACAACAATAATATCTTACTTTTTTTTTATTAGTCACTTTCAAGTGTCAATTAATTGAACACATTGACAAGTGATTCTTATAATTACAATTTGTATCAGATTTGTATCAGGTGAGAGATTAAACTCTTCACAAAATACAAACTTTCAACTATTTACTAAGTTTTTCAAAACATATTCATATTTGAATCACAAAACTTAAAATTCTATTGAATTTTAATTTTTATTGCATTCAAATTGTTTTATTTTTTTACAAATTACATTTTTTGATCGTTTGGTGAGAGTACTCACATGGAAAACACTGACTTTGAAAGCTGGTATGAGACCTATCGCGTGTTGCTATATATACTAACATATTCGATCGTTATAATTTTAGATCGAAAATACTTTCGTTCGAAAATAATTTCGATCGAAAAATTAAGAAGTTATACGATTGGCCGTTTCTGCTGATGTGGCACCGTATAATACGGCCGTATAATTTAGATAAACGAATAATACGCCCATTATTCGCGTATTATACGTCTCCCGAATAACGAATAATGCAACTTAGATATCCAAGATTTGAAGTGTTGTTCTCGTAATATTATGCATTCAATGTGTGATGCATTGTGAACTCTCTATGATCCCTCGAGTGGTGAATCCAAGTTCCTTAAATCCTTCTCCCTCAGATATGGTGTAGAACATGGCGTCATTACATTTGTATAGTAGAGAGAGAGAGAGAGAGAGAGAGAGAGAGAGAATGGACAAGTGACTTATCTTGGGGGATTCAATAAGGATTAGGGAAAATTACCAAAATACCCCTCTAATTTGTGAAAATTCCCAAAATACCCCTCAAATTTCAAAAACCCCCGATATTTTGTCACAATTTCCCAAAATACCCTCAAATTTTCCAAAATACCCTGGTTGTGAGATTAAATTTTTCTAAAGGTTAAAAGATTTGTACCTTTCATAAGAAGACTGATTGTCTATCAATACAAGGTACTAAAACTAGAATTTGAGTATAGGTTATGTAGGCTTTGGACATGAATTGCTTCATTATTTTTAGATATAATTGCCCTTTTTTGCGAGGTAATTTGTGACAAATTACATGCTAAGCACTCAAAAACGGATCTTGATTGGCAGAAAAGAATAAAGGAATCATAAACTTGAATAATTCAACCAAAATAGGTACAAGGGTATTTTGGGAATTTTTGAAATTTGAGGGGTATTTTTGGAATTTCCACAAATTAGAGGGTATTTTGGTAATTTTCCCTAAGGATTACCATATGGTATCACATAAGTGTACAATTGGGGGTTTTGAAAGGCAAAAAAGGAAAATTTTACCAAGGGAAGTTCTGTATATAGGGATTAAAAGGGCAGTTTTGACGCAAGAGACACCTACCGAGTCCTACTAGCCAATCCCTTGGGCGACTCATATACTCATAGATTGGATCCTTTTAATGGCTAGTTTGGTTAACAAAAGTGAAAGGTGATACCTTATAGCTACAAGTGTAGTACCGATCTAATTGTGGCTCCATATCCCGATGCTTCAATCCAAACTTAGTCGCAATCTCTAGAGGGATAATTTAGCCTTTTTCCATTATTGAAAAATATCATGCCCTCTTGGTCCTTGATCTTTCCCTTGGCTCTACATAATCTTGAGGACCGATCTTTGTGATGCAACCCAACCATATCTAGAACTGGACCAATTGAAGTCTTATCATTTGTTTTAGGTTCCTCTAATCTTTGGATGTCTCTACTTTATTTGCAATATGCCTACTAATTAGCAATATCACACTTAGTACTAAATAGAGACAAAATCCTGTGTACATTCTACTTGACATGCTCAAAATAACATGCAAAATTAAAAGAGTAGACCCATTTGATATAAAACATCACATATGTCATAACATAGAAGTCATCAGGTATAGTAACGCCGGCTCAGTAGCCCCAAAATTTCAAACAAAAATGCATGACTCTATTCTTTGTCTCTATTGATGTGTGGCAAGAAAATGGGGTGGATCTCCCTCTAGTGCAGTAAGCATTGCACCATACTCAAGAGTTGAATCGGCTCAACTCTTGAAATGGTTGCTATCAATGTAAAAGCCTCTAGGTAAAGCTCTAACAACAGAGGAGTTTCTCCCAGTTTTCTTCCTCCATTCAATTTATATCAAGAGGGTAATAAATGTTGGTAGTCCCATGAGCAAAGCATTGTCTTCCTGTGTAAGGGCCATTATCCTTTGTATATTAGTTGTTCTCTACTTAAGGTAGTATCTCTGTAACCCAAATGGTGACTCATAGCAATAACTCTCCATCTGCTCCTCCTAAACCATTTGTTACAATATACGGTAAATTGTCAAATGTATGCATTCATAAGTAGTTCCAAGCTGTGAGGATTTGTGTCAACTCCAAGGCAATCACCCTAAATTTATATCCGGAATCATGTGTGGCTAAGATACAAGGTGGCCAAGATTTGCCTAGATCTTAGAATAAAAGATTATGAACCTTGTGTACAAGGATGAGGGGGCGAGTTGGTAGGGGTGGCTGCCCTGATAGCCGATGTAAGTATGGTCCCTAGATGATGTCATGGCTTAACAAGAGCATGACAAGACCTTGTAATTTTTTCGGCTATTCAATTTAATTCACTCACAATTGTGAGTTTTGCTTTTTTTTTTAAAGATACAAGGTATTTCAAAATATATCGGCATACATATGTATACATACTAAGGGAATTTAGAAAAAGGAGCTTTTTAAGAATAAAAAGAGGTACGAACTATGCTAAATTCAAAAAAGAAAAGGCCTTCTAGATTACATGAGGAGACATGGACCCATTGTAGATGGGGGATGTAGCTATGAATCACATTTTTATTGTAAAGGGTATATTTTCTATCACATTGTTAAGGGTAGTAACCTTAAGTGTGTTTCTTTTAATAACAAATTGTTGATTTTTTTTTTTTTTTTTAAACAGGAGGCTACACAAGACCTCCACAGGACATACTCGTAAGAGGCTACACAAGACAAGGCTTTGTTGTTTTCATTGTAAGTAAATGTTTGTACAGCTCAATATTATAGAATGCATACATTATAATTTATGAACCAAACATGGAATGTGATCCATGTACCCTTAGAGCAAAGTTGTCAGGACTTGGATGCAAAGTGATTATACAAGTTAAACAATTTTCACTCTAGTAGAGATTGGGATGGTGACACATCAAGGACATAGGGGTCATGCCACGTCTCCTCTAGCTAACCCATTGCTCCTAGATATGATTCGAAGTCAAAATAGAATTTAAGCTATATGTGAACTGTTAGTTTTTTTTTTTTTGTGTGTGTGTGTGTGTGTGTGTGTGTGTGTGTGAGAGAGAGAGAGAGAGAGAGAGAGAGAGAGAGAGAGGGGGGGGGGGGGGGGGGGGGGGGGGGGGGGGGGGTATTTCTTCTAATGCAAGTGACTCATGGAGAGGGACAAGTAGCAAAAGTCCTCAGGCAAGAGAAGCAAGACAAGAGGGTGTGAAGGAACGTGCTCATGGAGCAAGATACTATCAAGCTAGCAGCAATATCTTACAATGGACAATGATTAGGTGAGAGCTAACCGCTCTTAGTCATCACATTTAGATGACAATGACAATCATTAGGATCGTTTTTTTGTTTTACAAAAAAAGACAAACAGGTAGGTCAAAAATTGTTATCGGTGTCAAAAATTACAACAAAAACTACCAACTTAACACAGATCAATTGTTATGTTTAGAGATTGAGCCATTTGTTTACATCTTTTAATTCCAAAAACTTCAGATAGCGTCTCCTTCGTAAATTGGATCAATTTTCAAAAGTCCAATCTGAAGACATCTCATTCGAGACCCCCAGATGAGGATTAAGGCTCTTGTAACACACATAGGACTATTTTCAAAGTAAATTACTAATATTAGTTTGAAGAATTATGCATTTATCACCAAAAAAAGTTATCATCAAAAAGCACTTTACAATTTTGAATTCACCACTATATACTTACCTTCACCAAGAGTGAGTTCCTATATAAGATAGAAGTATAAGAACTTTGTGTCCTACACCATGTTCATGTAAATTTATTGTTGCCAAACATTTTAGTCAACATTAGTGTAGCATCTTGAACCCAACAAATTTGTGAAACTTGAGCCCTATATATATCACCATTAAAGCACCATACTACGAGAAGTTTTATTCATGAGACATTGTCAATTCTCAGTTTGAAAGGGATGAGACTACAGCCAACTAAAGTGTACTATTTAAAGGTTAAAAACAATGAAAAGTCAGCTCAATGAAAAAATCTCCGCCAAAATTTTGACAATTTTCAATTGATTTCAACTAAAGATCTATCTTGCTATTGATGAATCATGCACCACATTTTAGATTATCCACACGGCACTGACACATTGTGATTTGAAACATAGTTTGAGTATGTTAAGGTATGTTTTACACCTCATTTGTACGCTCCAAGTAATCTCGGTCATCTATCGTAAGTGATGTACTATGTGTATGCGTGTCTGGTGTTTTGTGAGTGAGAGAGAACCCCATCATTTAGGCAAGCATAGTCAAGCCAGAAATAATGAAGAGGACCTGTGGGAAAGATGGTTCAAAACAACATCTAACCAACAATGAGCAAAAAAGATCAGAATATCTCATCAAAAAATTTCAATCTAGATTCAGTCAAATGCTAGCCTATCAAATGATAACACTGAAGCCCAAATAGTTAAGCTGAAGGGTCAACTTCTACCACTAATATTTCCTATAAAAATTTCACCAATTTTTTGTTTACATTTTGGCCTTATTTTCAAAAGTCCAGCCATTGCCATCTCCTTGGAGATCCTCACTTGAGGTTTACAGAAAGTAGATCAAAAGTATGTCCAAAAACCCATATATTCTATTGATTTCACTGTAGACTTGTTTAAAAATGAGAATCACTTACAACATCTATATGTCCTATACAAGACATTTTCTGAATACACGTGTATACAACTTGTGTAAATGTAAATGCAAAAATTCAAAAGTACTAAGTAGGTGCATAAGCACCTGCTGTTTGTTGATCCTGATGTGGTTAAGGATCATCTACTCGATGAAGATATGCCAAAATTTGGACATCCAAATATTGGAGCTTATGGGGCAAAACTTGCTCAAATAAGAAGATCATTGTGTGTTGCCGGAAAAGTATTTAAACTCTGCGAGAAAACCATGATCCTCTTGCCCTTGGTTACAACATTGTGTAGAGAGAACAAAGATGGATCCCTTATGTAGGTTGCTATGATCCGAGATAATTGTGATGCCGATATAATTGTGTGTGTGTGTGTGTGTGTGTGTGTGTGTGTGTGTGTGTGTAGCTGTTTAACTTAAATAATTAACACACCAATGAACAAGAAGTTCAAAAGGACGAGTGGCTAAAGATGTCTATGTAAAGATAAGTACAGAAACAACTTAGTCTTTGAATCATAACTGCACAACATAATAGGAATGAAGTATCATTCCAAATGAATTTGTACACAGGTATCAAAACTGTCACAATTGAATCATAAAATGCTTCTGAAGTCGGACTACAGCAAGCTAAACCTCTTTAAGCCAAGATAGAATTCTCACCTACATTCATATAGTCAAGACAACAGATATGTTAGACTTGGCTACGTATGGCAGGCTTCAAAAAATCTATCAGTTGTTATCCATGTCAAACTTAATAAGATTTAGACTAGCTATTGTCCTGCATATTAAAAATCTCCATCATATTACAAATAAATTTAGCTTCTTGTTATATAATATCTGTTAATGTAAAAAATGTCAACTATTCCATATTATTGTAAGTAAAAAGCTTTTTGCAAGCAAAGCTAAGCTAGGTAATTTTATTCTAAAAATGTGTTCCGATGTCGAGCCCTTCCAAGCAAAAAAATAACCATGATTATCTTTTGACCAAGCAAGCCATATCCAGAGACTTAGGTAAAAAACCAGAAGAGTATACTGTAAATCTCTTATCCCGCCACATCTTGGCAGAATCCGTAATACTTATGACTAACAAATCATCAGTAGCAGTTGGGTTAGTTTTCCAAGTATTCCAAGTACTATCATATTCTATCAAAGCAAAACACGCTAGGACCAAACAACTATCATTATCAGTTGAGAGCAACTATATAACCGTTATCTTGAGTCATTTCCTAAAGTAGCTTGAGTTAGTGTCGGTTCTAGGAAAAGAACCTACCAGAATGTGACCCATATCCTTTTGGTATCATAACAGCAGTACCACCAAGCTTTCAACATAAAATTAACTAGGGTTATCATTCATCCGAAACTTAAACCTGGTGTCAATAAGTTAATCAATAGTATGCGAGAGGTAATGCATTTTTTATATATTTCTATAAGGAGTTTCTTTTGAAACTTTAGTAAGACCTGAATCCTTAGTCCAGAGAAGTAACCCGAGAAGTATCAGTCCGAGCCTTATTATACTGATACGGTCAGAATCACAGAATTAAGCCAGGCAACCAGGTGATAAACACAAGCCAGCAAAAAACCAGGTAATAGGATTGTAAGTCATCATCAGACCCAGATCCAGCTATCCCCAACCATACCCAAGAGAGTAGGATCTTGTTAACAAATAAATTTTCTACATTCAGTGAGCAGGACTGAAAGCCAGCAAAATAATCATATTCTTTCACTATGCCGAAGTAAAAAGCCTGTCCTCATTCTCAATATAGCACTAGATTTCTAGACCTCCTGAATTTTTGAAGGAATGTGGAGCTAGTGAGCAGTAGTAAACTCACAATAGTCTCCTAGGAGCTAAGATTAGGTAAAAATCCAGTCAGCTACAACTATAACTACCAGAATATGTGTTAAGGCGGTTACGCCGCTAGCGGAAGCTAAATAGCGAGAACTCAACCAACAACAGAATTTGTCAGACGAGGACGGAGCTTGACCCGCAGGCGCATGGAAACAACTAGGTGGGTGTCAAATCACCTACTCGACCTTCTAATGACAATCACTACTAAGGAAATCAAATCTAAGTTCTAAAATACGCAAGTGACTGAAATCCGTACTACGAATGAATGCTATACGAAACAGGATCTAGAATCATTGAATCGATCTCAAACTCAAGGGGAAGTCTATACACTAGGTAAGAACAACACCCTAAAGACTTGAACTGCAAAATCAACCTATAACCACTTCGTGCGGTAAACGCGTATGAAGACAGGCCGAAAAATACAGGTGACCGAAACTTGACCCCGATGGTACTAATGTGTAGCTCTACTCGTTGTGGTTCTATAGATATGCTGCATGCTCAATTCCGACACACGAGTTGGAAGAAAACTCACACCGAAGCTCGTAGGAACTTACCACACATAAGCCGATAGCACGCACTCTTGGTATCTGTGCGTAGCTCTCGCCGTTGCTAACACAATGGCGGTGTCGCTTCTCCAATGGCAGCTCCGTAGCTCACGTAGCGAGTAGATAAGACTCTCTCTCTCTCTCACACACTCTCTCTCAGACATAGTCACGGCGCTCAAAAACTCACCTTGATTAATAAAACTGAATCCCCTTAGGTTACAAAAACTTTGGCTTATATACCTCAGCCTTGGAGGTGAGAACATCTCTAACTAATTACATCAGCAAGTGAAATTACTTCGGGATTACAAGCTGGAAACTCAATTGAGTCCCGTTACTTAATGAATGGCTCAAATCAAAATTAATGTCGGAAAGACATTTATTACAATCAATGGCTACAAAATGATGAGTGTGAGCAAAATTGTGGGTGTGATCCTCTGCTGGCTCAACACTCCCCCCTCCGCGTTCATGTCGTCCCTGACATGACTTTTATGCTTCGTCAATAAAGTCCTGTCGTCTTGAGCATCTGCAAATGTGATTCGTATCGTAGGTTGCCGATGGTCAAGGTTGGGCCGAATATTTTGCTTTCGTGGGTGAAAAAGCCGGTGTAGAAAGCTTCTTCGAATGTTTGCATGTGGAAGCTAGGAAAAAACAAAATCCTTTGGTATAGGAGGTGCAACACTTTTGGAGAAGGCTGCAATGAAAGATCATATATCATATCAGTCACTGTGTCGGCCGTCGATAGTAGACTCGAGGTCGTGGCTTTATCTGGTGCGAACACTTCAATGCAAGCTAAGAGAGTCCTGCAGATTTTCTTGAGCATCTGACACGAAAGGTCAGGAGAGCCAGTAAAGAGCTTGATGGTGCCCGTTAGGGTTTTCACCATGTAGGCTTTACCTATTCTCTCTCCTGCCTTTGGTCCTGGCATCCTGGGATAATTAAGCCAATTTGGCTTCTTTTCTGCAATCCTGCCATGCTCTTTCCAGTTTCTGACTCTTGGCACAGGGCAGAAGGTTGCATTCTCCCGAATCTCCTTTGGTGCCTCCACCAAGTAGATGAGGTAGGCTGGGTATTTGTTCAGCCAACCTTTCCTCCATCTAGGTTGTGAATCTACTATCTTCTTTGACTGTTCCTCCTTTGTGATGTCGCCTTCGTAAAGAGCGACATACTGCTCCTCCTCTATTCTCTTTTTCATCTTTAGCACTTCAAATTTCATCAAAGGGAAAGGCAGGCTGGGTTGCATCCACTCTTCATGGAGCACTTTTGTGTCTAATCCCTGAAGTCTAATGGAGATGAGGAGTCTCCTCTCCCACTCCATTTCCGCCTTGGCACTCTCCTCTACTGACTTTTCTATTTGGTCATGGAGCTTTTGTTCTTCTTCTTCAGAGATTCCTGAAGTCGAGGCCACCTCTTGAGCTGGGGCTGGATCTTCAATTGTGGTTGCCTCTCCAGTTTCTGGTAGCTCTATGGCTGCTCCTCCTGATTCTTCATGTGGTGTCTCTGTCTCTCTTCTTTGTTGCTCTTGTAGATCTTGGAGCTGTTTGCGGAGGGCCTCATTCTCTGTCCTTAGTGTTTGATTTTCTAATGTGAGCCTCTCCTCTGCGGCCAATGATCCCTCCGCAATGTGCAACCTTTGCACTTGCTCTAATCTCAGCTCTCTTTGTAAGCTTTGGATCTGGTCTTCTAAAGCTGGTACGAGAGTTCCTTCTTGTTCGGTTCCTGCTCTGCTAGCTCTAGGGGTAGTCCTGAGTCTAGTGATTGTTCTTTCTTGGAGCTCGACTCTTTCCCTTAGCTCTATGAGCTCATCCTTGGCTGCCTCCAACTCATCTTCTATCTGCTCCTTTGCTTCATGTGCACGTGTTACCTCTCTTGAAGCCTCGACTAGCTGGATTATTAAGCCGTCTCTCTCGTTTTCCGCGTCATAGAGTGATGCTTTATGACTTTCAGATTCAGTCATAGCATTCTCTAATTTCCTCTGCAACTCTGCTTCCCTTTGTTTGGCTGTCTCAATCTCTACTTCCTTTGCCCTGGATCTTTCTTTGATCTTGCCTAGCAGTTCATGCACCATGTGCATGTCTTTTTCATCTTCATCTGTCAACTCTAAAGCTCTTTCTGCCACCACCTCCACTGGCTTCGGCTCTTCTAGTACGTTCTATTCATCCAGTTTCTCTTCACTTTCTTTTATACTCTTTGTTTTTTCCTCCGTCCCTCTCCGATCATCTTGTTTTTGTAGGGTGATCCCATAAACTGCCTCAAGGGCCTCTGCTTCAGTGTACCAGATCCTCATAATCATTTCTCTTTTGCTGAATTGGATCTATCTCCTTTTCTTTAGTCTCGGCCTTCGGCTTTTCCAAATCATCTATGTCCATCTCTATTGTGGTCTCTTCCACGATATTTTTCGTCTTCTTCGGGCTTGGTACATCAGTCATAGAGGGGTATCTGTCCTCAGCTTCCTTAGCTTTCCCCTTGTCGGCTTGCCCGTCTTTCTCTTGAGATTTAGTAGACTCATCTACTTTCCCTTTCCCCTTGTCGTCCTTTTTCAGCTCAGCTTTTAAAAGCTGTACCTCCTCTTCAGTGTATGGCTCGACAGGTTGTTGCTCCAGTATAGCCTCTGACTCCTCATAAGCTTTAATATATTGATCGTATTGATCAACATGTGGCCTGGCTGAGCTAGTTCCGACTTTGGTGGGGTCTGGCACCCACTTTTCTTCAAAGTCACCCTTTAGAGCTCTTTCTGCTCTAAACTGCTCCACTAGTCTTTCCATTCTTGCCATTTTCTGACTTTTGGTTTGCTTGGGAGCAACCTTCTTCTTTACTTTCTTCATAAGCGGCTCGTCCACCTCCTCTTCAGGTTCTGAAACTATTTCTAGTTTCCGACGTGCTCTTGTGGACGCCCTCTTGGATACTTCGGGTTGTTCTTCCTGCTCGTCGGCTTCTCTAAGCCACTCATTCTGGGAGGAAACCTTTGGCCACTGATCTCTAGCTCCAATAGCTTCATAAACTATTCTTGTCATAATTTCCGCTCCTCCTATGTACTTTGGCTTCTCGTTGTGCATGGCAATTACTTGCTCATGGATGTGTTGAGCGTAATTCACCTCTTTTGGCATATTGCTCTTCAATGCCCATGTGATGGTAGTTGCAATGGCATGGGGTGGTGTCGTATACTTTTGCAGTCTTTTACTGCAAATATGGAGAAACTGGTTGTACAGTCGGCAAAGGGTTGCCGCTCTTTGGTCTGCCATATCTCCATAGGTTGCATTCTGTTTCTTGGACCCATAAACCTCTATAGCCTCCCTTCTTTCCCTGACAGAGCTCCCTTTGTTGTGCAGCTTCAATGCATCTGCAATGAGCTGTGGAGTGATCTGTACCTCTACTTTCTCTCCATCTATTGCTGTCAATGTGGCTTTCCCATCCTTCTGAATGGAGGTTGCCAACTCATACACTCTTCTTGTATCTACACCTGATGGTCTCGAGGTGAAGAATCTGTGCAAGTCTGCCCTTTCCAGGTACCTGCTGATGTTCTCTGACCTGCTATAATCCACCAATTCTTGTGGGATCATCGGTATATCCACTGCTTGCCCTTGAGGATCTCTGAAAGTCCCCTAGTAGATCTTTATTCCCTCTTGTTCCAGTACTGCTTCCTCCACCCAAGTTTTGGTTGGCTTGAGGGTTTCTGCTGGAATGTCAAAGGGTTCTGCTTCTACAAGAGCATCTTTGATTGTCGGTCTTTTTCTCTTTGTTGCTGATAACTTGGCAAAATCCATGGATCCTGTAACTCCAATTTCAGAAGTTAGCGTCTTTTTAGTACTGAAAGCCGAAATGAAGCTTTTAACTATTCAAATGACTTGAAAATTGAAACATGAGCTATTCAGGGCCTAAGGATGCAGGGTAGGTGAAAAAATATGCAAACTGGGCTCAAAATCATGCTGGAGACATCATACGCGTATGATGTCTTTTGTGTCAAAATGACTTCATATTGGTTGTGCTTGTAGCTGATAGTGTATACATGAGTATCATATGCTTGGATTTGAGTTTGGATCCCATTTGGTCAAGTTTTGGCAAGTTTAGTCCAGTTCAGGCTCTTGGCAAAATTTTGAAAGGGAATTGGATTTTATGATCCAAATTGGATAAAACTTGGTGGTTCACCTTCAAATGGCATGTAGATCACTTCTGTTTGGTGGTTGAAGCCCTGAGGTGCAAAAATCACATAGTGAGACATCATACGCGTATGATGTCTTTTAGTGTATTTTTGGACCAAATTTCTCTATAAGCTTGGATTTGGCTTTAGATAGGCTTATTCAGTGGATTTATGAAGTTTGGATAGATTTTGGGCTAAAAATGGCTCTGGAGACATCATACGCGTATGATGTCTTTTTTCATCAATTTTTCATGGGAGTGGTTCTGTGGACTCCCCATGTACTAGTGAAGGACTGTCCCTACTCAAATCTTGGTTTGGACTTGAGTATGTTGGATTTGGGCTAAAATAGGCTTTGGATGAAGGATTTTCCCTCAATTGGGCTAATGGGGTGATCCACTTGACCAAATGGTTCAAAACTTCATATGTAGCATGTATTAGATATATATAATGGATGTATGATGTCAAATGAGCAGTTTTGGCTCTGTAAGTGCAAATAGACATCATACGCATATGATGTCTTTTGTGTCAAAATGGTGCTTTTTGGTTCCAGATAGCTTGTAGATGTGTTAATCAACAATCCTACAAAGTTTCAATGAGTTTGGAGTTATTTTGACAAAATTAGGACCAAAAATCAATTTTATGGCCTACTTTGCATCTTTTTGGTTTTCCTTGGGTTTTCTAACTCCAATTCTCATGATACTTGGTTCATAGGATGTGATTAACATGTGGAATGAGGCTATGCACTCAAATGTTGAAATGGATGTGAAAATCATGCTGTGAGACATCATACGCGTATGATGTCTTTTCTTGAAATGTTGGTCTTTTTGTGCAAAGAATGCTTTGTGCTAGTGCCCTAAGCCCTGCTAACTAGTTTTCAGCTTAAAAAGTCATCAGTTTAGCTAAAAAGCCCCCTTATAGGCATTTCAGTGTCCGAAGTCGTCTTTTTGCCTTGGAGTTGAATTTCTTCAACTTTTCTTCTCGAGAGTTGCATTTCCAGCTCATTGGATATGTTGTGAAGCCATCTATTTGGTTGGACTTGACTTTGGCTCCCCGTTCTCCATCTTTCTCCATTTGGTTGCCCGAAAGCGTCTTTTTCACCATCGGTAAGTGAATCAGCTTTCTTTTGGGTTTTGCTTGCAAACATAAGTCATCCATGTATATTTGAAGCTGCTTGTGAAGTTTCATGTCATTTGGTCGTCAATTTTAGCCGTTATGCCAAAATGACGCTTTGTGTGTCCGCAGCCGAATCGGTTGTTCCGACCTACTTTTGGTGATCCAAACCCGGAGATACTCCATGGTTGCATTGCCCTCGATGTTGTTAAGCTTCCTGAGAAGTTTTGTGTCGTTTCGACAACTTTTTCCTGTTTGCCTCTTGCAGGCTCTGTTGACCTAGGGTTTTTCAAGTCGTTCTTTCTCGAGCTTTGAGTGTTAGAAACCCATCTTCTATACTAGGGTAACCCACCTATAAGTTCTTGCAAGGTTTGATTAGGCGGTTGTGCCACTACCTAGCATTCTTCCCCATTCTCCGTCTGCTCTTGTTTCTTGGTTTTGGTCAGTTTTCGCGACAAAAGTTAACGATAAGCATCAAAAGCTTATGGCAACGAGTCTACCTCTCATGTCTGGTGTCCTCTGAGCTCTCGTAGCAGTCGTAGAAGGTGGTAGAAGGTCGGATGCTCCTGTGTGCTCTTTGCTCTCTCCAAGAAGGTAATAGTGGAAATGAGCTTGAAAGTGATGTGAAAAATACTTAACTTCGGGCTTCCCGGATCACTTGTTACCAAATTTGACATGTGCTCCTATCTCGTCGTGAAATGCACTTTAGGATTTGAAATTTCTCAATTTGGACTCCGTTTAACCTGTTTCTGAGAAATCTGTCCACTTTGCCAAAATTCTGTCATTTTGGGCTTTCCGCAACTTTTTCAGAATTGTACCCAATTTTTACCATGGGTTGCCCTTGTCATTAGGACCATCACCGTCTATTCTTTTCTTTTTTCCGATCTCATTTCACCTGCTTTTTTATTTTTCTTTTACTTTTATTAAGAAAATCATAAAAAATAAAAGAAAATAGCAAATTGAAGCCAAAAAATTCCAAATATACACGATAAATAGCTGGTAACCCTGTGTATATGAATATACACTTATTTGTGATTTCTGGATTTGGATTACCACTTTTTAGCTCCAAAAGCACTCTTATTTAGTGATATTTACATGTCTAGAGACCCAAATTTATCATTTGATCTCTTCTTATTGCAAAACAAGGTATATAAGGGCATAAATATTATCAATATCCGCAATCAAACATAAAAATTGCAAAATCATGTAAGACACTGCCCTTGTAATATAATTTTTGTTGTTTTTTTTTTGTTATTTTTCGCTTGTAGCTGCTCTGTAGCTCCTATATACCTGTATACATCCCCCCCTCCTAGTCTGAGTCCTCCCAGACGACTATGAAGTGTCTGTGGACGAAGCATTGTAGTTGTTTTGGTCATAAGTTCCAAATGCAATTGTAGAGCGACGATACAACATCCTTTCCAATAAAGCTACTCTTTGTTTGATTGAAAGATTGTTGGTCGGGTTTCGGGTTGGTTTTGGCACTTTGGTAGTAGAATCAGTAGATGGATTCTTCTTTACCTTGTTGTTCTTTTTCACAATCCAAATCTGCTTCCGCTTTGCTTGTGCTTGCCACAAACTCTTTGCGACCCAAACCTGCTTTGTTCTTTGTGTTGATTTCCTCGCCTTGAAATACCTAGGAGTTTTCGTTGATTGTACTGAAGGGAGTTCCTGTTTACAAATCTTTGGGATCCAAATTTGCTTGCTATAGCTTTGTGCCGTCATGAACTTCTTTGGAATCCAGATCTGTTTCACTGTCCTTGATTGTCTGGAATCACTCTGTTGTCTGGTATTGAAGACTCTGTTTTCCACCTTTGTTTTCTCTGGCACAACCTTTTTTGGTCTCCATACCAACTTTGACTCCGTTTTTTCCCAAGGTTGAGCTGTTATATTATTGCTTGTCTTCCTTATCCACTGTTGAGAATTCCTCGTCGAAGAGTAATCCAGTTGTATAGAAACTTTTGGTTGCCATTGCTTCTTCTTTTTCTCTGGTTGTTGTTTACCTTTGTTCTTGGATTCTTCCTTTGGAGTTGGCTCTGCTCCTTTGGTGAACTTAACTGATTGACTTTCACCTTCGTATTTGATAAGCACTGATTTAGAACTCCAGTCAATCATTGCATTGTATTGCTTCTGCCATGGTTGTCCTAGCAATAATGGATGTTGTGTAGCTTGGTCTTCAACCACGTAAAACATATGAGGATACACATACTGGTTAATCTGTATATGTAAAACTGTGCATCCGACAGTTTTGATTGAATTCTCAGAGTAACTCTTTAACTCTTGCTTGGCAGTTTGTAGTTTAGTGTCATTTGTCAATTGTCTATACAAACTGAGTGAAAGTAGGTTAGCTTGAGCTCCTGAATCCAATAGTGCTCTGGCTTTGATTTGGTTGGTTCCTACTTTGCATTCAATGATGGGTTCTTCTTTGTCATTATCCATTTCTGTTATACTGACTGCGTTTATTCGTATTGCTCCTTCATTGCGCTGTTTCTGACGCAGTAGTCTTCTTTTTCTCCATTCTTTCCTTCGCCTCGGCTTGCGCTTCCTCCACAATCTTTTTCTTTTTCTGGACACGCAGCTTTTCTTGATGTATTTTGAGAAGCATGTCTTGGGTTAGCGGCAAAAGATACTTTTTCACTCTGCATCCACTAATCCAATTGGGCATTTCTTCTCCGTCTAATGTAGCAAGCTTGACGGCTCCACTTGGTGATAGATCTTTAATCACCAGAGGTCCCATCCCTCGCTTTTTAAGCTTCTTAGCATGCTGTTTCAGAGTGTAAACTAGGACATAGTCCCCAACCTTAAACTCTTTAGTCCGCACATGCTTATCAAAAAATTCCTTTTGTCGCCTTTTTTGAGCGTAGATAGAAGCTACTGCTTTTAGGCGAAGCTCGTCTAGCTTTTCCAGGTCATCTATTCTATCAGAAAGCTCGTGCCCTGTCCACTCTAGATCCTTAGCCACCCTTAAGGTTGAAATCAAGAATTCTATTGGTAAGATAGCATTTAGCCCAAAAACCATGTTATATGGGGTCGTTCCTATTGATGTTTTATATGCTACCCTATATGCCCATAATGTTGAATGCAACTTCTGGTCCCAGTCAGTTCTCGACTCAGATACAATCTTCGTAAGGACCGTGCATATGGTTTTGTTTGTTGCTTCAGCTTGTCCGTTTGCTTGTGGATGATACGGGGCTGATTTCCTATGGATTACCATGAATTCATCTAGAAGGATCTCTATCACTTCATTTATAAAATGTGTGCCTCGATCACTCACAATTTCTATTGGCAATCCATATCGTACAAAGACGTATTCATATAGAAATTGTGCCGTGGTCCTGGCATCTGCTTTTTGAGTTGCCTTTGCTTCGACCCACTTTGTTAGATAGTCTGTAGCCACAACGATGTATTGTGCATGAGTCTTATATGCAGGAGGTGAAATGGGTCCGACATAATCAATCCCCCATTTTGCAAAAGCTCTTGCCCCCATCATTGGTCTAAGCGGCATATCATCTCTTTTAAGTGGTACTTTGGTCCGCTGACAGTCATCACACCGTTTAACGTATTCCTCAGCGTCCATATGTAATGTTGGCCACCATATTCCTGCGGCTAAGACAAGTTTTGCTGTCTTATCACCTGAGAAATGGCCTCCACCTACTCCTCCATGAGCTTGCTCCAGGATTATCACATACTCAGACTCTGATGCGCAAATCCTAAGCTGGTTGTCTTTACCTCTCTTATAGAGTTGATCTCCTATTAAAGCGTAATCTCTAGCTTCTGTCTCTACAGATTTCTGACGAGCTTTTGACGTTCCTTCTGGGAAAGTTCTATTTGTGAGATATTCAACAATATACTGACTCCATTCTGGAGCGATCATTATCTGATATAATGTCGAATACTCTGCTGGCGGTTTTGATGAACATACAATACATACAGTGACATATTCATGTACGCTTTCTTTCATTCCTGGCCAATAGACTCCCAATTGTAACAAATTCCTATATGTGTTCCTTCTTGAACAATGAAATGCACATTCCTGAACATGTGCTTCGCGCAGATATATATTATATTCCTCAGGATTGATGCATAGTCGTAAAACATGATCATTTCCCAATTGATACAACCTTCCTGCAACCAATTGAAGATTCTTGGATTGCTGAATAGCAATATGTTTCTGGTTGTATTCTCTTCTATCGAACTCTCCTCCATAGGTTAATAGGTTAACGACATTTTGAGACCACTTCGGTATCATTTCTATGTTGAACAAGTACGCGTCTGGCATGTCGTCATCTACTCCTATAGGGTCTTCTCCATTCGTCAATCGCGAAAGATGATCAGCTCTAAGATGTGTTTTTCCTTTCTTTACTACTACCGTGAAGTCGAATTCCAGTAAGATAATGAACCATCTCACTATTCTCCCGGTATTGCATGGTTTATTCACTAGGTAGAGCAAGGCTTGGTGATCCGTAAAAAACACAAACTTGTTGGCTAGAAGATAATGCCGAAATTTCTTCACAGCATATATCATTCCTAATCCTTCTCGCTCTGTTGTGGTGTAATTCTTCTCTGCATTGTTGAGCTGTCGACTGGCGTAACAGATAGGAAAATCCATGTTTCCTTCTTCTGGCTGAGCCAGAATGCATCCTATTGCATATGCCGAAGCATCTATATGCACATGGAATATCTTCTCCCAATCTGGTGATTTCAAGACTGGAGCAGTAATGAGTGCCTCTTTCAATTTCTTGAACGATTCCTCACACTCCTCTGTCCATTCAAAGTTCACTATTAGCCTGTAAAGTGGTTGGCCTATTATAGCGTACATGTAAATGAATCGTCTATAATATCCGCAATGTCCCATAAAGCTCTGTACTTGTTTCGCATTGGTTGGTCTAGGCATATCCACTATAACTTTTATCTTCTCTAAATCCGTGGATATTCCGTTTTGTGAGACAATATGTCCCAGAATTCTGCCCTGTCGGACCATAAACACACATTTCTCAGGATTGAGACAAATGCGATATGTCCTACATTTCTCAAATACTTTTCTTAGGTGTTCTAGATGCTCATCTCTCAGAAGAGAATGTACACATAAGTCATCCATGTATATTTCTAGAAACAACCTTAAGTATTCTTTGAAAGCATGCGTCATCAGCCTCTGGAAGGTTGCGGGAGCATTGGTTAGACCAAAAGGCATAACCCGATAAGCATAAATTCCCCACTCCACTCCGTTGCAAAAGCTGTTTTATGTTGATCTTCCAGTGCTATGGCTAGCTGGTTATATCCTGAAAAACCATCAAGAAAAGAGTATGCTGTTTTCCCTGATACACGCTCTAGAACATGATCAGTTATCGGCAGGGGATAATTGTCCCTGATTGTTGCAGCATTCACTTTCTTTAAGTTGACACACACTCGGAGTTTTCCGTTCTTCTTGGGTACTACCACAATCGGAGATACCCAATCGGTGTGTTCAATCTCGTATATGAATTCAGCTTCCATTAGCTTATCTATCTCTTCTTTGATTCGCTTAGCAAACGTATCATTATATGTGTATGGTCTCTGTCTGCTAGGCTTTGCGTCTTGTTTCAGTGGGATTGTGTGTTGGCATATCGATGGGTCAACTCCCTTTAAGTCCTTATAAGACCATGCAAACAATCCCTTCTAGACTACAGTACTCTCTTCCTCCCTGCAAATCTGCTGTGCATGATCCTCGTCCGTGCTCACTCGAGCTTTCATTTCTCTTCATCCTCTCCTCTCTTCTCTCTTTCTCTCTCTGGATAGTGCTCCTTGTGGCTGTATTATTTTCATTTGATCGTCATCGTTCATTATAATTCGTTCTCCTCTCTCTCTCTCGAATAGGTTGGGTTAATACCACCTTCCTATCCTCTATTGTGAATTTCCTATAGTGAGAGGGAACATCCATGTTTTCCTTGATTTTGGCGTTTTCGTCCTCTCCACTCTCAATTTCTGTCGTCCAAACTTCTTTCAGAGTTTTCTTGAGCTCTCTGTACTTGTTTCTACGTTCTAACTTGGACTCCGTGTGTTCTCTGTTGCGCTTGTTCTTTTCTGATTTTTCTGTTTCAGTTTTCGTTCCATTCCTTTGAACTTGATTTCTTGAGCCTCTTTTGTCTTTTCGTAAGCTCTTTTGATCATTGCCTCTCATTCTTCCAGAAATCTTGTCCTTAACACAATCTTCCGCCTTTACTAGCATTAGGAATTGATTTTTTCCTCTTATTCTAGGCATCGGATTGGTTCTAAACCCCTTTGTTTTTCTCTTTGCTCTATAGCGTTTCTGGCGTTGTTTAGTTTGGTTCGGAAAATCATAAAATCGGACATCCGTTATAGTTTCTTCGTTTCCGCTTGAATTGTCCGTTGACTCGTTGTCTGCTTCATTTCCCCACTCTGGATGATCGGGAATGTCGTGAAACACCTCTTCTTCATCTTCCTTTTCCAGTGTATCGTTCTTTTCAGTTTCTTTTTCGAGTACAGTTCTCAACATGAAGTACGGAACCACGTCGTACCCGTCCTTGTCGCAAAATTTCGTTGTGGGACCATCCGGAATTGCACAAACATCTAGGGTTGCTAGAATGTGTGTCCATTCTAATGGTTCAAGCGTGTCCTCTGGAAAGGGTTCTCCTATATAAGTTTCGTCTTCGATAGCCCTTTCTAAAACATATTCTTCTCGCCTCAGACTTCCACATTTCGAGGCTCCACACATCCATAACTCCTTGGGCTTACCTAACCAAGCTGGAAATTCGGATCCCGCCAAAGTAGCTGAATCAAACTCCTCTACCGGTGTTCGGTTCACATCTTTGTAGCTATGGTCTTTCAGGTTCACACGTGTAGTGGTTTCCATATTTCTCAGGTATATGTGATCGTAGCCCCAATCCTGGACCATTTTCAACTGTCTCATGAATGGTCTTCCCAATATGATATCATAGTTATTCTCCTTGCCAAAATCGACAATAGCAAAAGTATGTTCGTATTCAATGCCGCAAGAAGTCACTACGACTTTCTCTAATAACCCCATAGGTTTCTCCATGTGTCCATCTGCTAATTGGAGTTTCAACCTAGTCTTCCTTATTGCTGGTTTCCCCCATTTTTTCCAGATTTCTTTTGTAGCAATGGCTACCCCAGCTCCGCTGTCTAGTATTGCCATCGTGTTCACTCCTTGGAATTCAACTGGTAAGGTTGTATTCCCCTCTTCACCTTCGCAATACTCTCCGACCTTGTTTAAGGGTACAGGCTTAGCGTTCTTTTGTGGTTTGCTCAGCTCTTGTATACCCTCTTGCAGTCTCGATGTTGGGTCTTTTATCCCAAATTTCTCCAAGCATTTTCCTACAGTGGTCCACATATGTGGTCTTAGCCTCAAAAGCTCAGCTAGAGTGATAGTGCATGTCACTGGTGTTGACAAGATCTCTATCAATCCTTGCGAGTCCATGACTTTTTCTGATGAGATTCTTCGTGAGGGAAGTGCTCTAATCTCGGATTTTGCTTCATACTCTCCTAAGTATGAAGGTAAGGTATTCAGTGAATGAGGTTTGCTCTCCATTGTTCTAACAGAGCCCCCATCTCCCCAGTAAGATTGCAGATCCAAGTCCACTTGAGATCCTGCCTCAAATTCCACTATGGGAGGATTCCTGATGTCCTTTTCCCAATTTGTCTGATTAGCTTGGCAACTTAGCTCGTTTGCAAAGTTTGCCTCTCTCACTTGTTTCCAAAATTCATTGTAATCCTCATCTCTTCCGTAAGACCTCTGTATGACTGGATGAAAACTCTCTATCTCCTGATCGGTTGTGTTCAATACTATGCGGTCATCCTTGTGTGTATTTTCAGGCTTTTGTGCACTGGGAGTCTTTTCAGCTACCCGTGAAACGATAGTCTCTTGCTGAATTGGGTTTTCCGTTCCACAATTCATTGTTTCTTTTGGTGGTTCTAATAAGGCTTGTGCAGTCTCGATCATTCTCTGGCACATTTCAAGTCTCTGCTTTTCCAATTCCGCGTTTGGGTATGTCATCCACCTCTGTTCTTGTGTTTGGTTGTTCTTTAACCTAGCTTCGTAAGCTCTCATCAGTGCGTCCAATGGTTCGTGTACTTTGTCGACTAGCACTGATCCCCCTGAGCTTAAGCTCGTTGTTTCTTTGATACTCTTTTGTTTCGTTCTTTCCGGGCTCATCTCTCGTTTCCCGTTTTGACTCTCAAGTTTTTCTAATCTATCTTTAGTTCGCTTTAGTTCCTCAGCTAGAATAGCGTCTTCACGTTCTTTTCTCAACTTCATGCGTGCTTTTCTAGCTTTCCATGTGTTTTTCTGACTCCGCGGTCCTTGACTAACCACTTCAGTCGCTAACTTTCCATTCTCAGGTTCTCTAGTGGTTTTCTTAGCTTGAGCTCTAGTAACAACTTGCGTTGGTATCAGAGTTTCATTTTCAGACCCACTGCTGGTAGGAATAGTTTCTAGCATATTCAATGTCGTCTTTTGCACTTTGTTTGGATTCTTTGAACAATCCTCAATGAAGTGAGTAACCCCACACTCAGTGCAATAAGCGTTAATTCTAATGATTTCCGTATGTGGACAAACATTCATCAGATGGTCACCTCCACACTTGTAACAGGGTCCTAGTGCTGGTCTTGGTCCCATTTGATTCGTCCTTTGTGGATAGGATGGTCTTTGTCCTGTTAACCCTCCATGAGCTATGAACATCAATGTTCTTGCGTCCAAATTGTATCTCTCTTCATCAGAAGCACTTGTAACTGTTGGTATTCCAACATTCCCAATCATGCCCCATGGTTCTGGTTGTTTGGGTTCTTCTGGTGGGTAATACACAGTTGGAGACATGTGTGCACCAGATTCTTCATAATAGGCTTGAACAGGCACTAAGGCTTGTTCTTCCTGATTCTCTAAGGTTGGTGCATATCTAATGCCCACTGGTCTTGCTCCTGGTAAAGGTGGTTGTTGTCCCAATACCGGTTGCGGTCTTTCTATCCCCATAGGTCCTGGTACATTTCCCGTTGGGTATCGAGGTACTGGATGTACTTGAGGTGGTGCTAATTGAGCAGGAGGTGCATACTGACGCTCCCTTACATACCCTTTGTTGTAATAGCACTCCTCTGTTGGATGGTTTGTCCATTTTTGTTCAATAGCACACCATTTCAGTGTTTTTGGCAATGGTTTTTGGTATGGTGCCATCCTTTTTAGAGCATCTTCTATCATTTGCTCTACATTTGGCATGGTTGTTGTTTGAACATTCTTTTTAGTGGTAGTCTCGCTCGCTACGGAGGAGGAGCTACTGGATGCAAAATCTGTATCCGCTGACACCTCTCCATAAACCGTACAGTTATCCACTAAGTACAATGCCTCTCTCGTTACTTGCTCGAAACTTGTACAAGCTTTCAAGTGCAAGTCCTTCTTGAGAGTGTCGTTTCTCAGTCCCTCAATAAAGAGAACAGATAGTCTGTCATCTTGTGGTCGTTCACGTACTGGACATCTCTCAATGTATTGTTTGAAGCGAAGTGAAGCTTCCTTCACTTTTTCGTGTTCTCTCTGTTTAAAAGCATATATTTGTGAGACCGTATTGTGCTTAATCCCTCGTTTTGAGAATTCCTCAGCAAACTCTCTTAGCAAATGGTCAATGTCATGGAATCCCCCTATGTTCAGTGGTTGAAACCATGTCAATGCCGTACCTTCTAGAGTAAGACCAAATCCCTCGTATTGTGTATGGAAATCTGTTATCTGCTCAGCTCTTAAGACTTGCTTAAAGAGTGACACATGTGCATACGGATCTCCTGAACCACCATACTTCTTTGGCATACACTTGGCTACTTGAGATGGTCTCATACGTCTATGGTCTGCTACCAATCTCATTGCTCCTGTGTCCCGGCTAAAGCTTTCTCTAGCATCATGGACTTCATGGGTTACCCTTGTCGGTTCCCCTGCCCTGAATCTACTACTAGGAGGTAAATGTGATGGTTCCGCTTCGAACCTTGGACCTGGAGTGGTATATGTGGGGATTGGAACTGCACTACCTCGATTCGTATCCATTGACTCTCTGGAATGTAATGATCCCATTGGTCCGGGCTTCGAGTACTGAGGTTGACTGAAAGAGTCAGCAAGCCTGAGTTCTTTGTCCTCCTGTTGTCATTGGGTTTTGCACTCCATTTGTTGGTGCTGGTCTTTGTGAGCTAGAAGTAACATAATACTGATGTAGTGGTCCCCCAAAGTATGTATATCCTTCTAATTCTTTCTTGCCCATTGTTGAGTATTGCCTCCCATACTTGTCGTAAGCGGCAATTTTCACTTCCGATCCCTCTGTGTAGGTAAAGACATAAAGTCTTTTTTGGTCTGTCAACTCTCCGGTGTAGGGTTCTTCACATCTATAATAGAGATCTTGCTCCCCATTATTATATTTGTATAGCCCCACATAGATGTTATCAGTGTTGATCCTTGTAGTTTCATTCTCTCTTCTTAACCTCGCATCAGGGAAGTTCATTATTGGTGCTTTCTCCTCAAGTTCTTCATCTACTTTGGCTTTGGTGCCCATCAATCCCCACTTGTCCACAATGTTAGGGTTTAGGACTACCAAGTACATGGTACCCTCGTCATCTAGATATCTATCTCCGCTATAGCTCACAGGCACTAAGTCCTTGAACTCACTAGGTCTCTCTTCTATCTTTACACAATAGCGGTCCATTCCATCTTTGTAGATCTTGGCACCTTGCTCATTGTCGTACTGGTATTTTATGAACAATAGCTTCATTGTGGCGGAAGGGTTTGATGATCCTGCTGCCATATTTTCTCTGTTGTTCAGGTTCAAGTGTTCCAAGTGTTCGGTGAAAATCTCGTAAGATCTCTCCGAAGAAGTATCAGAAACACTTCCTTCAAAGATCGGCTCTAATGGTTGCACCCAACTTTGGTTTACACTTCCCTCGGTTGATATGACACTTGCTTGTTCCCCTTGTTTTGGTTGGTTATTCTGGAGATTCCTGCCCGATCTCAAATTCATCAATTCCCCTAAAGGACTTTAACTTTTCCGTCTCGGCAATTTGTTTTCCTCCAAGTTTTTGTGGTCAGAATTGATCCAAACTGATTGATACTTGGTCAATTGTTTAATCTTGTCAGTTGGACAACTTCTGTTTCATCAAGTGAGAATTTTGTTGCAGTTATGCTGAAAAAGACATTATACGCGTATGATGTCTTTTTTCACAGATTTAGACTATTTTGGTTATGCTCACTCTCAGTAGCCCCCTTATGCTCTGTCCACTCACAAAATTCAGTTTGAACTCTGTTTGAGCAAGTTATGGCTAATTTAGGCTTTTCTTGGCAATTTTCCGCTTTTGACTTGTTTTTGGGTCAATTGTGATCCAAATGGGATGAAACTTGAAATATAACCTCTAGACAGCTATTACAATGGATCTGTGTTGGCAAAGTATCAAAATATGTCCAAAATTAGGTCAAAGACATCATACGCGTATGATGTCTTTTTCATCAATTTGGGTCAAGACTTGATATTTATGCTTTCTACAGTGTTTGTAACAATCTTGTCAGGTCAGATATCAAAAATAAGCAGTGGATGTGCAAAAGACATTATACGCGTATGATGTCTTTTGTCCCAGATTTTGACTATTCTTGGTTTTAAGCCTTCTCCAATGTTTATAATTGAGTTTCAAGTGTTTTTGTCAGGTTTGAATGTAAAAACAAGATCTGAATCCAAAATTTCCTATTCTTTGCGTTTCTTGGACTCCGACTTGTCTTTTTGGGTTTCTTTGAGTGTTAATGCTCTTGTTTTAAGTTGAAATTAGGGTATAACCCCCCTTTTGAACACTCTGGTAAAGTCAAAATTTCTGTTTTGGTCTCTGTTTGGTCATTTAGACATCATACGCGTATGATGTCTAAAGTTGCAGATTTCCAGTTTTTTGGCACAGAATCCTTCCTAAAGCTTTCTCAAGTGCTCAGCAACTCCAGATACACAGAAAATTTCTCTGACTTTTGTTTATTGCAAGTTTCACTACTAACTCGACGGTTTAGTGATCTAACATGCAATCAACCATATCAAGCAAATACTCCAATGATTACTAGCTCTAGATCAGGATCAAATGAAGTCCTACCTAAGCTATTCCTAATCATAAAATGGGTTTGGTAATTGTGATTTTAAAGAGATCCACTGCCACTCACGGACTAGCAAATTCTTCTTCTATCAACAACTACTCAACACCAACAAAACAACAAACAAATCTAAGCTAAACTAAAAATACTGTCAACACGGAAGACCCAGGAATACCCCACTTCCTAGTATCTCTCGAGATCTTCGGAGTCCACCACTCTAGATCTTTTCTAACTAAAGTATACAAAGTAGTTTATACGACTCACCTCGTAGGATTAGTCTAAGGTCACCTACTTAGGGCTCTCGTCCCCGGCAGCGGCGCCAAATGTTAAGGCGGTTACGCCGCTAGCGGAAGCTAAATAGCGAGAACTCAACCAACAACAGAATTTGTCAGACGAGGACGGAGCTTGACCCGCAGGCGCATGGAAACAACTAGGTGGGTGTCAAATCACCTACTCGACCTTCTAATGACAATCACTACTAAGGAAATCAAATCTAAGTTCTAAAATACGCAAGTGACTGAAATCCGTACTACGAACGAATGCTATACGAAACAGGATCTAGAATCATTGAATCGATCTCAAACTCAAGGGGAAGTCTATACACTAGGTAAGAACAACACCCTAAAGACTTGAACTGCAAAATCAACCTATAACCACTCCGTGCGGTAAACGCGTATGAAGACAGGCCGAAAAATACAGGTGACCGAAACTTGACCCCGATGGTACTAATGTGTAGCTCTACTCGTTGTGGTTCTATAGATATGCTGCACGCTCTATTCCGACACACGAGTTGGAAGAAAACTCACACCGAAGCTCGTAGGAACTTACCACACATAGAAGCCGATAGCGCGCACTCTTGGTATCTGTGCGTAGCTCTCGCCGTTGCTAACACAATGGCGGTGTCGCTTCTCCAATGGCGGCTCCGTAGCTCGCGTAGCAAGTAGATAAGACTCTCTCTCTCTCTCTCTCTCTCTCTCTCTCTCAGACACAGTCACGGCGCTCAAAAACTCACTTTGATTAAAAAATCTGAATCCCCTTAGGTTACAAAAACTTTGGCTTATATACCTCAGCCTTGGAGGTGAGAACATCTCTAACTAATTACATCAGCAAGTGAAATTACTTCGGGATTACAAACTGGAAACTCAATTGAGTCCCGTTACTTAATGAATGGCTCAAATCAAAATTAATGTCGGAAAGACATTTATTACAATCAATGGTTACAAAATGATGAGTGTGAGCAAAAATGTGGGTGTGATCCTCTGCTGGCTCAACAATATGGTAGCTTTCCACAGTAACCCAAAAAAATCCATGCATAACCAGCACCAGCACCAGGCTTTTAGCCTCTATTATTACCATCTGCTTGAAACCAAATCAAAATAGCCTTGTATGATAAAATTTGATGTGATATTTACTCAGTAAACCAAACAACTGGGAGTAAATATATGTAATCAGTATCATACAGAAAGAAAGCCCCATTTGTGAAATCATGTATATCAAACGAGCTTTGTTTAATGGAAGAACCAGAACCATCTACTATTCAATCACACCTGATTTAAGCCTGAAGATGTAAAGTCCAGCTAGACCAGACCTGGTATAAGCTCCCCCCTTTTTTTAATGAATGTAACATATACCCACTACAATCATCAGAAAAATGACTTGTATCTTCCTTTAAACAGAAAAAAAACATGTATAACCAGCACACCCACCAGGTATTCAAGCTTTATATTCACCATCAGTTGTCAAAACACCAAAATCATCACCATATGTAGAAAGTTTTTTTAATCATTTTCTAGTACAAAAATCCATCTAAAAAATGGTCCCAACCTGTGAGGCATTGAGCATCAATACCCATGTAATCAAGAGATGCATCATAGAACAAGCATCATTCCTTCCCAAACCAGCCGATGCAACCCAGCAACTAGAAATGAAAAGAACAGAACAGAACCTTGTCTAAGTGAGGGGAAGAGCCCCTCACCTTATATGGTAGAGGAGGCAGAGAGGATGTACTCATATGCGGGAGTGTTGTATCAGCCCGAGAATCTCTCATCCTTAACAGCTACACGTCCCTCTAGGTGAGGTAGGTAGAGACCTCGAGCAAGGTAACCCTAATCTCCAGCTCGGTTTAGCAAAGCAGGTAATATACGCGCCACGATATAATGATAGAAATGCATCTAATAAATCACCACACGCCCAGGTAAGGGCCTAAAGAGGGCATTAAGTGAAACTGGCTGGAGCTAGGTAGGAGCCGATATCCATAAGGTAGACCTTTTATCAAACCATGCACAAAGTAGGTTATCAGTACCAATTCCGAGTTCTTTTTGGAATCCTTTAGGTTATGATAGGTATACTATGGTCAACTACTGCTGTGATAAAGTGGTGTGTGTGTGTAGTGTGTGTGTTGTGTGGTGGTGTGTGTGTGTGTGTGTGTGTGTGTGTGTTTTTCAGCCCTTTACTCAGGGTTCGAGGGCAAACATGATGTGCAAGTGAGCAAGAGGGGTTGTGGGTATTCATGCTAAAAGAGACAAGCGATAAGCATCACTCCCACGATTCAAGAAAGAGAAAATGGTTTGTCATAATAACTAATATCTAATTCTCGTAAATGATTTTCTCATGTTAAACTGATCATCAATATGGGAAAGTACCAGGGGAGAAAAAGCTAGATTATTAGTAAAGCTAGCAGACTGGTCATAGTAGGGGGTCCACAGTAGGGATCCAAAGGGGTACCATCTGCACAAGAGCAATGTGCAATGAATGGGCTCCAAAGATCTTGGGTTCAGCCTATTAAGACTTCCAAAAGGTTAAGCTCCAAAATTTCAAAATGTAAAGTCCAATGGTCAATTGTAAATGGAATTGGATGCTTTGTGTTGGTGCAAAAGGCCATAAGCTAGAGGACAAAAGGAAAAACTTTTTGGGAAGATGACAAAGCTTAATAAGGACTACACACACACACACAACAACACACACACTATACACCTAAGCTTACCCTTCCACAAAGTAAAGAGGACACATGTCAGGCATGCAAAGAAAACCCCAATTCTTGCCTGAATCCTATTGGATGGGCACAGAGGTGGACCAATGAGAGTTAGCTAGTGTAAACTAAAATTTTATTTTTATAAATGCTCAAAAATAACCAATAAGAAATAGTCTCCCTAAAAGACTATTGGACAGTCAAAAGGGTCCAATGATAATTAAGCAGTTCCTAAAATTGCTTAATTCCTATTGGCCAAAGGGACTAAAAGGTCCAATAGCAAAGCAGATAATTAAATTAATTATTTGGCATTTACAAAATGGAAAAAAGGGATGGGCACTTGTCACAAGGCTCTTGATTGGGCCTCTCAAAGGCTATTGGCCAAATTATTTACGGGCCAATAGGAAGCCAGCAAGAGTAAAACTCATACTCAAATACTATTGGCTAGGCTTTTCAAGGGCCAATAGGAATGCAGCATGAGTAATTGGCAAGGGGGGTCAACCAAGAGAGAGAGGGGGGCTGTTTTGGAAGGGCATTATTCCACACACACTCACACAACTCATGTGTAGAGCAAGAAAATCATCTCCTTGTCCAAGCTTTAATGGAAAGCTCATCTTCTTCTCCAAGTTTGAGAATGGAGGCCTACACCAACAACTCTTGGATATGGAATGCAAATCCAACCAAGAGCTAAGCTTCAATGCCATGCTTCTTTCCTCTATTATCTAAGTACTAAGCTAAGCAAAGCTACAAGAGTAATTAAGTGAGGAAATACTTCTTTCTCGTAAGAATACTCCTTCTTCCTCTAGATTCTACTCTCATACCCCGCTAGCTCTCACCATCTTCGAAGGTGTGTGAGGTCTTGGGTCTGAGAACCAACGAGTAACTGATGTTATGTGTTTATCACATGTAAGTGTTGGTGCATGAAGCTTCCATCTTCATAGCACCGACGAGTTTTACCAAGGAACACAAAGAATTGTATTGTACAAAGTCTCTCTTAATAGGAGAATTTAATACAAAATGCCTAATGGAGGAGGGACCGGTCCATGTAAATCCGGTCCTCAATAGTTGTCGATTGTTCTTATTTCTCTCTCTCTTTCAAGTATTGTTATGCCAAACTAATTAGGTGTTATGCTAATGTTGTTATCTCACAAGCACTTCTTGTATGCTCATTAGGAATTTGCTCTTAATATAATGCTCACTATGTTAAGTTATTTTCCGCTATTTACAAGCTTTATAGACCAGTAATTGTTACATTGGTATCAGAGCTATCGGTTTCTCTTTTCTTGCTCAAGAACAGAGGTCCTCAAGCTTGCTACAAACGGTTGGAATTTATTAATTGCATGAGGGTAAGGAGAACAGGGATTTATTATCCTTGAGGTGCTCCTGCTTTGTGCAGTTAACGCGGGTATCACCGTCGAGAGCTATTTCTTAATAATGGAGTCCCAAGGGGCTTGCCTACGGCTTAACCATTATTGAGCTATTAGAAGCTTGACAAGAACCGGTGCCGACTGGGCTATGATAAAACCCTCTCTTCTATTACCTTGCAATTAATGATATTCCGAGCCACGGGTAT
>NC_140950.1:107426586-107532960 GCF_014529385.1 Adiantum capillus-veneris | reverse complement strand
TTTTGTACTTGGGTTTCTCAAATCCATGAAAACATGATTTGCCTATTTCACATGGGAGGAGGAATTGTCAAAATTTTTACAAGCACTATTGGGGTTGTACAAGGATGTTCATTGTTGCCAACTGTCTTTGGTCTATGCATTGACCGATCGGAAAAAATGATACTAGACTTTATGCAAGACTAAGGCATTAACACTAGGTTGGTAACCTAATAGGACATAAAAGTGTCCTTTCAGGGCTTTCAAAAAAACCTCCAAAACCATAGTAGATCCACTCATTTTGTAAAATCCTTTCATGAGGTTATAGTTCAAGGCCGACTACACATGGAAAAAAAAAGAAACTTGTAAAATTTCTCATCTTTTGGTCACACCAAGCCTCCAAAGTTGATGGACCAATACATTCTCATCAAAATAGTCATTTCTTACGTTTTGTTGCATAAAAATAAGATTAGGGATTTTTGTAGGACTTGAGATATATGATTGCTTCTCACGCACTATTTTTTGTTTTGCCAAAAGAAATAGGTACAAAAAAGTTGAATGTTTACCATTCTGCAAACCTATCATCAAAGTTTCTATAGCCACACTCAATACAAATAATATATGCATGTTTTCTTAGTTCCCTGTTGTCCTTTAGGTTCATAAGGAGCCATGGAGCATGTCAAAAGAATGATACATCTCTTACCAAGTGAATCTTGGGGACAAAGATGAAGTGCTAAATACAGCAAACATGAAAAAACTGGGATCAACATTATGAGTTGTAGAATCCCATAGAAACTATTCAATATCTAGCCAAATTTGATCCTTATGACTAGATATGGTTACTACCTAAAAAATGCATGTAGTTGTCACAAGAAACTAACAATATTGAAAAAGCTATACTTGATATACTAGAATGTTTCGTTTTCTTCTATAATTGAAAAAATCAACCATCGTTCTCTACTATGCAAAATAGGGTATTAGGTGCCCCAAGACTCAAGGAATATTAGCTTTATGTTACAATATGCGACATAGAAAATCAAAACTGCATTTGGATATCATGAAAGCCACCAAAAAAATCATAGAAGAGCTAAAATCGGCTAAAAAACAGGATTTGACAATTTTTGTAATTTGGTCATAACTTACAACTTTAACATTTATTTCTCCCTAGAAGCATCAGGACATGTTGAGGACTACTAAAGATAGTTTTCTAGCATTATAGACCTCACAAACATGAATGCTAGAGTGGTATAGTTGCAAAAAGTTGAAAAAAGCCAAAAATAGGACCCTTTTTTTCACACAGTTTAGGTTGTGAAATGTTGTGCAAGGACAAGGTTAAAGATGGAATTGATATTCCAAAAAAATGTCGAGGTTTTTTCAGCTCATGAGACAAATTTCTAGACAGATAGCACCTCAAAATCCATTTTGAATACTCTTGACATTATTCAAGGAAAATGGTCACTTCGCAGGACATAAAAGTGTCCCAGCACATAAAAGTGTCCCATTACCAACCTAGTGTTAAAGAGGTCACTATTTTTGCAATGCAATGATCTTGTTTTCATTGTATGTGATGACTTAGTGCTTCTAGCACACACTTTACAGGATGCACAAAAGCTTATGGTTGTCCTTGAGAACTTTTGCTTGCATAGTGGGCTGATTGTGAATGAATCAAAGGTTATGCTTATGAAAACCAACCATAAGAAGAAGCCATGCATTGTGTACAACAATGAGACACTTGAAGATTTTGAGAGCTTTAAGTACCTTGGCCTTGAGGTTTTGGCCAATCACAAGTGATAGGAATGTGTTATGCTTGTTTGGAAGCCGAAAAGAGAGCATACTATGCATTTGAGGAAAATGTGTAATGTGGGAAATATCAAATGTTGGGCTCTCAAGAAGTACTTTTTTGACACATCTGTGACATTGATTCTTCTTTTAATGGAGTTGAAGTGTGGGTGAGAGCATCTCAAAGTCTACTTGGAAAGAGTTTGAGAATGTCCAAAAGTATTCCCTTACAAAACTTCTCCAAGTTAAGACACAAACATCATATATGCTCCTACTTCTTGAGCCAAAATCTCTTTCAATTGAGGTTATGGGCATGGAAAGGGTTGTGGAGCACATGATTAAGATGTGTCAAAACCCCTCACATCAACTTTTCATGGGAAGCGAGAAAAAAATGTCAAAACATGCATAAAGGCAAGATCTTGATCATGGTGGAAAGGGGAACACACCTGAAACACAAACTATTGCCTCTCTATAGCCGAGTGTGTTTTATTTGCGAGCTTTCAATTTCGAGCTTTTGCAACCAAAACCGGTTTTGCGAGCTATTTTATTTTAGATTCAGAGCCTTTTCTAACAACACATAAAAATTAATCCAAAACAAAAACATCAAATATAATTGGCTTAAGATTTTGAGTCTCTTTTAATGATACACACCAAAAACATGTACAAGTTTCCAGAAGCCCTAGTTTTGAGCTTGTACAATTGTCTAGACAGATACCACAAAGCATGCTTATCTTACTAAAACGAATTCAAATAAAGTCTCATGTGTCTAGAAAAGCTACTCCACATCTAATACAAAAGAGAAATCTACTTCAATGCATACCTCTACAAGAAATTCTCTAAGATTTAGGTTCACTACACCACATGCTTTATCTTGCGGGTCTTCGCTAATACAAATGTAAGGTCTGTGGGAGTTAGTGCAGGGTAATGAATGAACATGTGCTCTTTTGGTTGAAGTGTAACATTTAATGGCCTAGTAACTTGTGTGTAGCGGAAAATAACATGAACATAGTGAGCATTTCATTAGAATAAATTTCTAATGAGCATAACAATAGTGCTTGGGTGGAGAGACAACAACAAAAAGCATAACACCTAGTTAGATAGGCATGAACAATACTTCAAAAGAGAGACAAATTAAGCTATTGAAAACGGTTGGGGACCGGATTTACATGGAGCAGGTACCCCCCTCCAAAAGGCTTTGTATTATAGGTTTCCCCCATCAAGGGAGATATTTTACAATACAATCCTTTGTGTTCCTTCCATAACTAGCTAGTTTAATGAAGATGGAAGCCTCAAGCACTAAAACACAACATCAATTTCCTGATCACGGTCTCAGACCCAAGACCTTACACACCTTCGAAGATGGTGAGAGCTAGCACGGTATGAGAGTAGATAGAGAGGAAGGAGTAGTCTTACAAGAAAGAAATATATCTCCTCACATAATCACTTATAAAAGCTTAACATAGCTTAGTAATTAGCATGGCATAGGAGATGAGCATGCATTGAAGCTTGGCTCTTGGTTGGATTTGCACCACAAAGCCAAGAGTTGTTGATGTAGGCCTCCCTTCTCACAAGCTTGGAGGAGTTGATAAAATTTCCATTAAAGCTTGAGAATGAGAGAGATATCCACACATGAGCTAGTGTGAGTGTGTGTGTGTGTGTGTGTGATAATGCCTTCACAAATCAGCCCCCTCTCTCATCATTAGGAAGAGAATGGGGTCTAGGAGGGCCTCTTTATTTGGCAGTTTAAGGAAGTCAAACCTTTAGTATTAAGAAAGTAATCAAAGGATAGCTTTTGAATTCAAATAGGCAAAATGGCTAGTTTATTTGAATTCAAAGTTTCCCCCCAAAATAAAATTTAAAATCTAGCGCGTAAAACCATATCATGTAGCATATCTATGGAAAGATCCCCACACATAGATTATAGATCTATGATCTCCACTCAAATCGGAGATCATATGTGAGAGTTATGGAAGGCCGAAAATCAAAAAATTGTCCACCTCCTTTTTGGGGGGCAAAGTGCATCCTTTGACCACTATTCAAATATTTCATGAGCCTTAACAAGCAGGAGCCCCATGGATGTCGTTTTTAGAAGGTAACAAAGGCTTGTGCCCATAAAATCTGATCATTGACTCTTGGAGCTTCAACAAGTCAACATAGACATTATTGAACTCGCTATAACGAAAAGATTTGTTCTCTTCTAGTGGCAGGACATCCTCCACATATTGACATCCACCCAACAAGATTGCAACATCATTATTGGTGCACCTTTTTGAGACGCTAACACTGTAAGGCATTGGCAACAACCTAAACAAACCTTTTTCTTTGTGACCTAGTATGACAAGCCTATACAAAGCCTCATACGCCTTGAAACTTATTCCAATGCTGCTACACACCTCCATCATCTCTTGAGGTGAAACAATGTTCTTCAACCCAATGAAATACTTTTGGTGCAAAACTTTAGCAACACCAACATTGGATGGATCATCCAATAGCTCCACCAACTCCTTTGGTTTGATGATATGCTGCAGCAGAGTATGTCCGATCGTTCCAGCATTGGACTCGATTCCCATCATTGTCCAAGCCAAGTTCCTACATATTGAAATAATATTACAGACAACCGACAAAAAATGTACAAAATTAGAAGCTTGCATTTGTATTCCTACCGAGTTTGAAAGATACTTTTCTTTTGAGCTCCACCGCTTGAAGATAGCATAGACATCGCATGTCTCTTGCACTTGCGAATGTGATAGCCCAATGGAATGCGTGTGAGATGATCGATTCGCCGGTGCATATTACGTGCAGTGTGTTGTAGATGAACATACGTGTGTAGACGATGCTCTTGTCCATTTTTTGAAGCTCAAGTTTTGTAATAAGCTTTGACATCTCATCATTAAGCTGCTTCCTCTTCTCATTGTCTTCCTCTCTGATTTGTTGAATGTCTTTCACGTACTTCTCTTGCAATGAAGAATAGGCAGCACATAGATGTTTTCTTGCTTCCCTTTCATTGCAAAAAACTGAATATAATCTCGAGCAGTAGCCAAACAGTCCGTCTCTCCCATCTCCAATAAATCAAAGTAGCTCAATGACATTACGAAAAGGCGGTGATACATTGATCATAGGATTGTCGAGGTAAATATGGCCATCAACCCATAAGTTGATTGCCTTGCATCCATGGTTCGGTAGCTGGTCTCCTGCATTGGGATTAGATGTGCCAAGTCGCACAGTTGCATACTCTTGCTATAAATCAACATTTAATCGATATCGTTTTGATTTGTTAGTGAAGTCTTGGAGTGGTAGGGGATTGAATGACATTGTGTTAGTTAATCAAGAAAATTAGGGAGAATGTGTAATGGTGACTGCTACAAGCAGGTGAAGGTGGCTATGGAGGAAAGAAGTGGAGAGTACTCAGAGTTAAGAGAAAAAGATTATGTTGTGGACGGAAGAAGGAGAGGGAGTGCAGCTCAATCTCCTTTGGATTAGAATAGTTGATCATGACTGTAGAGAGAAATGCTGCAGCACACAGAGGTAATGGAGTTTTACATTGCACTTAGCTAGAGCTGGAGTGGGAGAAGCATGAGAGAGAGAGAGAGAGAGAGAGAGAGAGAGAGAGAGAGAGAGAGAGAGAGAGAGAGACAATAAAGGAAGAGAGAGTGGGAGAGAGGACAGATTTGCAACCTTGGAGGATCTGCAATTTTTCAGAAAGAGACAACCAAGAATGTTCCTTAATGATTGGAAGAGGAAGTGACATGAGAGAAAAGGGGGGAAAGAGAGAGAGAGATTTTCCTCACGTTTTAGAGAGAGAATGTAGTGAGAGAACGTGAAAAATTTGCTTTTTTGGCAGGGGGCAAAAAAGTGCCTCCTTTAATGAGTTCTAAGTGAGAGAGAGTTTGTTTTATATTTTAGAGAGAGAAGAGGGGTGGGAAAAGGACATTTGAAGATTCATTTACCCCTCTCTCTTTTGGGTTACTAAATAAACTATTTTCAAATTCAAAATATGGAAATGGATTTTTAAAAAATCTTAGCATAGGCCTTTTTTCCCTCTCTTTTAGGCTTGGTCAAATTTGGATTAAGATTTAAGCATTCCCTTAAATTGCCAAATAAAGAGGCCCTCCTCCCATTCACTTCCTAATGGCTATGATTTGAGTGGGAAACCTTTAGAAGATGTCCTTCACGCCTTCTATGTCAGATGTATGTTCTTGCCATCAAGAAATATGTTGGCATTCAAAGAAGATTTTTACACAGGATTCTTCACATGGCATACAAAGATTTTTGAACCAGTAATCAACAATCTAACAGCAAGGTTCATCGGATATTCCGCTATCAAACTCAAAAATAAAGTTACTATTCCATTTTTGCAAGTCCCTGAGAAAGAACGACGCATCAGATATGAAAAAAAGCTTCAAGAACTTAAAGACCGCCTCACTAGCTATCAACCCAATGACTATTGCGATCCATGAAAAAATGTGGATGTGTTTCCTTACATCACTCTTATCTTATTGCAGACATAGCAAGAACCACGAACATAAGTGTTAATCCATGGGAGAAAGCTGACTCTCGACTAGTGCATACAGGCTACAAGAGGGTGTCAATCTCTTGGTAAACAACAATAAATCGCATCTAACACAAGCTACACTCAAATGACCTAAGTCATCAAAAGCTAGTCACTAATCGACAGCAAACCATGATCAGTAAAGCATCAACAAATGTCATGAAACTTCTATCACAAGTATATAGGACCTAAGCACACATGCTTATTGTCTCAAATCTCACTTTTGATGAAGTGAAAAAAATGCGATTATTAAATGTAGTGAGATTTTGATCTAGTCGTTCTTGACCCCGAATGCATCTAAATTCTTAGCAATGATGTCCCAATACCCCGCCTATGCTTATTTTGTGATTTCCTAGTTTAAATTCCTACTTATGATAAAATTAGGCCGAGGGTTGGCGACACCAAAAGCTACGATTTATCATGATATATTTACATCAATGCGTGGAGCTCTTATTTGTGGTTGCAATGCAACAGACGGTACTCTAATGTGACAACCAACAAGGGAGATGTAAGCATGATAAGGAGAGAAGTGAGCGCACGCTATGTATTTCTTATCCAAAAACTTAATAATAACTTTACAAAATTGGCTTTTATACCTTAACCAGGGTTTCCTTGGTCATATACTAATCATCTAGGAGCTCTAACTAAGAATATATTGATAGAATCTGGAAGCTTATAGCTTCAGCTCATAGATTACAATATCCACTTGGCAAATAGGAGTTACAATATTCCCAATTTATCAAAGAAATAAGTGTTTTTATAATAAAGCTCCCGAAAAATGTTACGTGGGTTAGCTTGCTGCTAACATTTCCCCCCTTCTCAACTGTGTAGTTCCTTGACATAGTTTCATGGACTAAAATAGCCTTTGAGTTGATGGTTGGCGAGCCGGCCTTTAAGTGCTTGAAGAGCTTTTTGATATTTGATGTGTCGTTCTTTCTCAGGGACTTGCAGAAAATGAATAGTAACTTTATTTTTGAGTTTGATGGTTGAATATCCTATGAACCTTGCTGTTAGATTGCTGATTATTTGTTCAAAAATTTGTGTACACCATGTGAAGAATCCTATGTAAAAAGCTTCTTCAAATGCCAACATATTGCTTGATGGAAAGAACATACATCTGGCATAGAAGCCATAAAGGACTTCTTCTGAAGGTTGTCCACTCAAATCATAGCACAAGCCTTTGTTGCCTTCTAAAAAGGATATCCATGGGGCTCCTTTTTATTCAGGCTCATAAAAGACTTGGATACATGTGAACAACATTATGCAGATTTTAAATAGCATTGTATATGAGAGGTCATGGAGGCTCTTGAAGAAGTTCATGGCGCCCATACATGTTTTCACCATGTATTCCTCAACTGTCGGTCCTTGCTTTGGAGATGGAAGTTTTGGGTAATTGAGTCAAGTTGGACTTTCCTTATTTAATGCTTCGTGTGCTTTCCATGTCCTTACCCTTGATACACATGAATGCTGGGTCTTTCTAGACCAATGCAGGCTATCTTGTAAACAAAATGAGATACCTTAAGTTTTTGTTGATCCAACTCTTACTCCATTTGGGGTGAAGAGCATTTGACTCCTCTTCTTGCATATCCTTGTAAAGTCTTGCTTTTGAAGGAAGTAGAGTAGATCCACCTTTACCAAAGGATAAGGCAAGGACTGTTGATGCCTCTGAGAATTGATTTGATTGGGAGTGAGCCGAGTTACACTGACAAAGTGAAGAAACCTCAACTCCCAATCCATAGGTGCTTTCCATTCAACATCCACTTCATGAACAATCTACTCTTTAAGGGCATATTTTCCAGCTTTAGAGAGTTGTACCATTGACATTTGTTCGTCTTTGGTTACTAGTACTTGGAATTCAAAACCTCCTGTCTGTCCTACTGTTGGCTATGTTTCCATTTTTGCAAAGGAGACTGATTGTATCTCTAGATTTGGTTGTTTAGATGTATCTACCTCCTCCCGAGCTTCCACATTCCCTATCTTTGCAACTGATTGGCTCTCTTTGAGTCCTCTATCTCTTTAAGTAACTTCTCTTCTCTTTGTACACACATTAGGGCAAGGTCCCTTCTTTGTGCCTGTTTCAACTTCAACTCATGTTCCAGGTCTTTGTTTCTCTTTTCCAAAGTCTTGTAAACTCCATCTATCCCCTTAAGTGAAGCTACTGGTGGGTTTTCCTTGATTTGCTTAAAAAATGCCGCTTGGTCATTGATTCTCTGCTCTGAGTAATGTAAAGAGACATTAACTATGTTTAACTGTACTTGGAGATTTTGTATAGACTGAGTAGTGCTCATCAATTCATTTGTTACTTCAGTCAGTTATTGGTTTACATGCATATGATATCTTTGTGAGAAGATCCCCTAATTCTTCCATCTTCGTTTGTTGCTTTTCCTTGATGCTTTGGTGTTTCTTTGCTTTTTTCTTGAGCTCTTTGATCTACAGTGAACTTGTTTGATGAGGACGCGGATCTTTATATTTCAGATGTTTGTGCAGAGATTTTGGGGCGTAGGAAAAAGAGGAGCAACACTGAAGAGCGCACCACACCAAAGAAAAAAGCTAAGGTTGCATCCGAGCCTCCAGATCCTATTCCAGGAGGTAAAAAATCCAAGGAGCCTTATCTGCTCGGAAAAAGACTAACCTCCAAGAACCCAACCTTAAACCTCCCAAACCACTTCTAGCTTCCAACAGAGTTAAACTAAAAAGAGTGGACGAGAAGTTGTGGATCTACTACCGTAGAGATGTTGAGAAATTTGTTTGGGATTTGAGGCAAATAGCAGATGCAATGATTTGGAGCACTTGTACTGCTGCTAGCGTTGAGCTAATCCTCAGCTCATGTTGGCCAGACATATGGGAACATATGACTTATTACTTTAGGGATCTCTTCTCAAACTGGCAATGTGAGAAGTGGTCGTATTTTGAAGAGATTGCTGGAGCTCCAAGAGACCTTGCAGGTGAGCCTGTGTCTTTCAAGCCCCTTTACCATGTCTCGAACAAGTTTCCAGAATATGACTCCTCTCGGACATTGCTGGTAGATGACTCTAGATATAAAAATATGCGCAATGTTTGGGACAACTGTATATGTCCACCCACATTTGATCCTCTTGATGAAAACCAAGACCCTGATTACCTCACGCGCACACTGTTGCCATGGCTGTGCAGATGGGCACTAGCCCCCAATTCCCTGGAGTATACAAAGGCAAACCCCATCAGCAATCCCAAAAATGAACTTTCGAGTCTAGTCTTTGAGCACTTTGTTATAAATGGAGATGAATGAGATTGTACATCCGTAATTTAAGAAACATTATATATTGTACATTCTTGGTGATTATGTAGACGTTTATGGACAATTGTTCTAATATACTTTTTGTAATATACAGAAGTTCTCGCACTTTACATGTCACTGCACTATACCTGTCTCTACACTTCTGAATGTCTTAGAAACACTTTTTAGTGGTGCTAAACCCCTAAAACGTGGTTAAAGTTTTATTGTGTTATTGCAACAGTTTTTTAGAAACTGCAACACCATTTAATGGTGATGTTCGGGGGGAGTGGTGAAGCATTCTTAACACTAGGTTGGTAACCTAACAGGACATAAAAGTGTCCTTTCAAGGTTTTGAAAAAAACCTCCAAAATCATAGTAGATCCACTCATTTTGTAAAATCCTTTCATGAGGTTATAGTTCAAGGCCTACTACACATGGAAAAAATAAGAGACTTGTAAAATTTCTCATATTTTGGTCACACCAAGCCTCCAAAGTTGATGGACCAGTACATTTTCATCAAAACAGTCATGTCTTACGTTTTTTTGTATAAAAATAAGATTAGGGATTTTTGTAGGACTTGAGATAAATTCCCTTGTTAACTTCAATGGGTTGGTGATCAGAACATATAATTGCTTCTCACTCACTATTTTTTGTTTTGCCAAAAGAAATAGGTACAAAAAAGCTTAATTTTTACCATTCTGCAAGCCTATCATCAAAGTTTCTATAGCCACGCTGAATAAAAATAATATATGAATGTTTTCTTAGTTCCCTATTTTCCTTTAGGTTCATAAGCAGCCAAGGAGCATGTCAAAAGAATAATACATCTCTTACCAAGGGGAATCTTGGGGACAAAGATGAAGTGCTAAATACAACAAACATGAAAAAAATAGGTTCAACATTATGAGTTGTAGAATCCCATAGAAACTATTGAATATCTAGCCAAATTTGATCCTTATGACTAGATATGGTTACTACCTACAAAATGCATGTAGTTGTCACAAGAAACTAGCAATATTGAAGAAGCTATACTTGATATACTAGAATGTTTTGTTTTCTTCTATAATAGAAAAAACCAACCATCGTTGTGTACTATGCAAAATAGGGTATTAGGTGCCCAAAAACTCAAGGAATATTAGCTTTATGTTACAATATGGGACATAGAAAATCAAAACTACATTTGGATATCATGAAAGCCACCAAAAAAATCATAGAAGAGCTAAAATTGGCTAAAAAATAGGATTTGACAATTTTTGTAATTTGGTCATAACTTACAACTTTAACATTTATTTCTCCCTAGAAGCATTAGGACATGTTGAGGACTACTAAAGATAGTTGTCTAGCATTATAGACCTCACAAACATGAAATTGCAAAAAAGTTGAAAAAAAGCCAAAAACAGGACCCGTTTTTTCACACAGTTTAGGTTGTGCAATGTTGTGCAAGGACAAGGTTAAAGATGGAATTGATATTCCAAAAAAATGTCAAGTTTTTTTCAGCTCATGAGACAACTTTCTAGATAGATAGCACCTCAAATTCCATTTTGAAACTCTTGACATAATTCAAGGAAAATGGTCACTTAACAGGACATAAAAGTGTCCCAGGACATAAAAGTGTCCCATTACCAACCTAGTGTTAACCACTTTTTAGTGGTGCTAAACCACTTTAGCACCGCTAAAAAGTGGTAAACTTTTATTGAGTTTTTCTGGAACTGCAACACTTTTTAGTGGTGATGTTTGGGGGGGGGAGGGGGGAGTGGTGAAGCATTCTCAAAAACCAACATGTCAACTCCATCGTACATTTACACCAATTCCATCATGTTCAATCTATCACTAGATGATATAAAATCAGATTTGATTTACAATTCAAAGGGCATGCTATTGTATATTGCCTCATGGTTTTCATTGCGAAGTTCGAACACTTCTCCTATGCCATCGAGCACTACAGGCTCCATAGGGAACTTTATTGCCCTTATCAAGTGGGAATATATGAAAACTACTCGCTCGTTATCCCACAAATCATGCAAGTTTGCTTGTAGGGATTTATACCAATGGCCCATGACCATATAAGTATGCTTCTCTGTCTTGTTGCCCCATGCATCAATTTGCTCGTTAGTTGTTAGGACCTTAGCTACTACACACTTCAAAATGTAGAAGTCAATAGCCTCCTCATTATTCTCTTCAGAAGTGACAGCAAAATTGTCTTCAGGTGTGAGATCATCGCTTAAGGAGTCATGATGACTTGCATAAGTGGCACTATGGAACTCCTCATCGTCTGAGTCTCCGTATGACTGGGAATCATTAGCAAGTGGCTCCAAAGTGTGATATTGCCACATCTCCACATGTGATCTATTCATACACCTTCTCCAATGGCCAAGCCTACAAGGAAAACAAAAGCATGACAAACGTTTTGATCGCAATTGACAAGTGTTGTTCTCAGAAATAACCATTCACACAGTGCATTGCTCTTGAGACCTTCAATGGTTTGCAGTTCCATTGATGGGATCGCTGAACATCGCCTAGCTTGACCTCCCAGAACACACTATTGACCTCCCTCTTTTGCTTGTCATACATAGCAGTTGCTCCAGTACTGAGATGCATTCTCAAAAAAGAGACAACTTCAAATTCACAAGTCAACCACACGCTATTTTGCTTCAATTTCTCATGAGTTAGAGCCCTTTTAATGACAGACCCAACCCCATCATGTTCCCCCTTTCCATGTCTTGAGCAATAAAAATTCCAATTCATTTCCATGCCAGTAAGGCTCCCATATCTAGCAACAAAGTAAAATGGTTGCTTTGCTTTAAATTGTGAAGCTGTGCCATCTTACCAAACCCAATGTTTTTTAAAGCTTAGCCCTTGATCTCTCAACCATTGAGAATGTAAGAGAAAAGCATGCTGCACAAATAAGGTGTCATGTTGTTTATCATCTGAGACAAAAAAGTGCATGGTCTTCTTTATTGCACCTGATGCGATGCGGAAATAAGTAATTAGGACAAAGATAGTGACCTGCTTAGTGTACCAATGCATTCACTGGATCTCATTTTGCTCCTTGAAGGAGTAGTTCTCTGCAAAGTCAACGACGGAGACAACCACATCATCTGGAAACAAAGAATTGCAGTCCTTGAATTGTTGTGCTTGCCACCCATATATAATAATATTGTGAGTGACATACTTCTTCAAGTGGTCTTGGTACATTCACAAAAGTTCTCTAGTTAGCATTTTCTTGTGGACAATGTCTTTCACAATGCTCTTTCTAGCTTCATTGTTTAATCCAGTAGCACCCACTATATTTTCCAAAAACTTCACAGATACTTGCTTACTCTGCTTAACTTCTTCTCTTGGACAAATATAAATATTACATACACCGCATGCATTGCATGTTCCCATTAAGCATTGGTAGCTATGGAAACTATGTTCTGCAAGTATAGGGCAGAGTATAGACTCCAACAATGAAGCGGTACTCATACTTGCATTTTTGTATGCAAGACATCCATGGTTGAAAACTTCACCATGATGAAGGCATATAGGGCAGCTGCACATGCATCAAGAACCATGAAGATCAAAACTTGGAGTCTGCATGTAATTTACTGACTCTTTAAGGAAAATCATTTGTACATGCACAATACAATAGCAGGTGTAGCGATCCCGCAATTTTCGGACAAAGAACGGTTTCATAGACTCGAAGCAACGTTGCAAAATCTGAATATCTGCATACTTTCTCTTGAATCTTAAATAAAGCTCCACCTACAATATACATGTATACAAATGTTAAAAATAAACTTAGCATTCAAAACTGGTTAAATTGTTTCAAAACATTAAAAAGTGATTCTATATCACTAAAAATTGGTGTGCACACTAAAAACTAGTAATGATACATTCAGTAGTATTGTTTTACCTATGAATATAATGCACCACAAATACAAATTAGTGTAGAAACTAGTAACCATACAAAAAGGTAGAGTATTAAGAGGTTGTGTGAGGACAACTTAATAGTGGTGAGAAACCGCATTCAGCGTAAGTAAAAAGTGGTTTGGAACGACTTAAAAGTGAATTCAAACCACTTGACGGTGATGAACCGCCAATAAAAAATGGTGTGCACTGCTTGAATATGGTGGGCAACGATTTAAAAGTGGTGAGTAAGGACATGAAAGTGTTGGGGATGTTCAGAACTAGCACTTAAAAAGTAGCTGGGAGGGACAAAATACTAGGCGACAGACCATCATTAGCACTAGATAGTAGTCCAACACAACTTGAGAGTGGAGGAGCTCTTGTGAAAAGTGTTTGATGACCACTTTAGAGTGGTGGAAACTAGTTCAAAGTGGTTAGTCACCAATTAAAATCTAGCACTTACAAGTAGCTGGGAGGGACAAAATACTAGGCGACACACCAACATGAGAACTAGATAGTGGTCCAACACAACTTGGAAGTGGAGGAGCTCTTGTGAAAAGTGCTTGATGACCACTTGAGAGTGGTGATCAACTAGATCAAAGTGGGCAGTCACCACTTGAACGCAGACTCTGGTCATTGGAATGCGGTGTTTGGCCACTTGAAAGTGGTGTCTCACCACTTGGGAGTGGTGTCTCACCACTTGCATGGAGTGATGACTAACATAGTGACTTTGCACATGAAAGTGGTGTCTCACCACTTGATGACCACTTGAGAGTGGTGAGAAACTAGCTCAAAGTGGGCAGTCACCACTTCAATGCATTTTCTGGTCACTTGAATGTGGTATCTGGACACTTGAAAATGGGAACTTTCTGCTTGATTGTAGTGACAAGGTTTTAGTTACTACTTGAAAGTGGTGTCACACCACTTGGGAGTGGTGTCTCACCACTTGCATGGAGTGATGGACTGACATATACTTAGCACATGAAAGTGGCTTCTCACCACTTGAATGCGGTCAGACACCACGTGAAAATGGCTTTTATATGTGTAAGTATTGTGTGCACCGCTTCATTGTGGTGTTATAGCACTTGTAAGTGTTTACTAACAAAATGTGTTCATACTCCACTAATATGGTTCCGGTTACCATCATAAGGTGGTGGGCACCATTCGTGCAGCAACAGTAAAAAATCTATGGCACTACTATAACTGTTGCACCATGACTAAAAGCTGCTACATCACTTGGAAAAAGTGAGCTGCACCACCAAAAATTTTTGCACCTGTAACACCCCTACGAGTTTGTAAAACATGTCTGTTAGAATTGGGTAAACAAGACCTTTTAGTGGTGAAAACCACTTTGTAGGGTTTACGGTGCAATGTTGGTGCATTTCTAGTAAAAACTGTTTCTTAAACATTATAACCTGCTGCAAAACATTAAAAACTGGTTCAAACACACTAAAAAGTGGTGTGGAAACACAAGTAAAAGTGCTTCAAAAACATTTAGAACTATTGATCAAATTTTAGAAGTGGTTCAGATACAATTAGAGACCAATATAGTAATGTTTCACCACTTTTTAATTTTGCAGCACCACTAGAAAGTGGTGCAAAACGCCAAAACAAGCTCTAGCACTAATAAAAAGAAGTATAGAAACATAATGTTGTGGCAGTAATGAGTTGTAGCACCAATAAAAAGTGGCATAGAAACATAATGTTGTAGCAGGAATATGAGTTGTAGCACCAATAAAAAGTGCTAAAAAAATATATCAATTACGTGAGGCTCCTCAAGAAGGTGGATTGGATGCTTTACATATGAACATCTAGCTAGTCTCTTACTGCAAACATCTTTCTTGTTGGGGGACACCCTCGTCTCATCCGTCCAAAATTGAAAGACTATGTCTTTAACAGTTTGAGTGATGTGAGTTCTTCGTGCATCATCTCTATGACACGCAGATGTAGGGAACGAACCATCGGATTCACTTGACACTATTAAGTGATGTTTGGCTAAATATAAGTTTCTTTTGTGGATCCCTATAAGCTTGGAAGCTTGCGGTATGCTCATGTCAGTGTTTTGCTCCTTGCTTCCACCATTCACCAACATCAACATTGCTGATTTCTTCACAAAAAACTCATCTGAAGATCTTGGGACCTTCACATGATTCAAAGTGTTGCAAATGTTTCTCAGCATAATTGCTTCCAACTCTTTGGATTTACTCTGCATAGTAAGGAAGAAAGGATGTTGAAGAAGTTCATCAAAGATTTCCTTTCTACCACTTGCATCTATTCCCACGATTAATGTATCAAAGTGTTGTACCATAGATTGACATATCCTTCGTTTCTTTCTTTCATCCATCCCCCCCGTATTGCTTCTCGTCACAAAGTTGACCGTTGCCTTACGTTGCTTTCATTTTTGAGCAGCCCGATATTCCTTTGACCCTCATTAATTTTTTGCACTGAAGTTGAGCTTCTCTACTCAATGACAATGAGCTGATAGATAGTTCTTCACTATGCTCCATTGTTGCAGTACTTTCAAAGGATTACTCTACAAGAAATACAATACAAATCATAACTACACACTATACTTTTAATTAATTCATGGCACTTCTTGCACTAATTAGCAAGATACTAACAAAGCATAATATGTGTTTACATACCTCAAGAATCATCAAGTAGAAGAGGAACCTATAGAGATAGAGTTCGTGAGAGAGAGAGAAAGAGTGTAGAGAGAGAGAGAGATGAGCGTGAGCTCAGACACAAGAGGAGCCATGCTTAGAGAGAGAAAGAGAGAGAGAGAGAGGGGGCTAAGCGATACACAAAGCTCAGCAAGAGCTCTGTGAGAGAGAGACAGAGAGGAGCTAGATAGAGCTCCAAGAGAGATCTCAGAGACAAAGAAAACTCAAAGCAGAGAGAAAGCTCAGACAGGTTGTAGCGGAAAAGAAGAGGCGGACAATAATCTAGAGTTCAACAGTAAATGACACTTAGTCTCATTAATTGTGGTACGTTAGGAGACTTAATTGACGTACCTTAGGAGAGTGATATTCTTTTTGAGATTTGAAGCACTTTTAAAACACCCACTTTTAAGCGCAAAAAAGCAATGTCCTTGACATTACTTTCCAGGCCACCTATACATGCTTTCACCCACATATTTTTAAACTTCTAAGAATAAATTATGTCATGCTCTTATGCAAGGAGGGGCTCACCTTTGGAGCCACATGAAAATTCAACAAAAGGAAGACCACTGAAGACTTTTTTTGTGAAAAAAATAGGCATTTTGGTGGTATTTTTTATATCCATCTCCACTCCAAATTTGAAGCGGTGGCTAGAAGACAAACTATGGACCAAGACATGAATAATCACCTCAAACATTTTGATAATTTTTGGATCTACCACCAGTGATGTATGATTTTTTGATTGGACCCAAGTCTGCCCAGGTTTGCCCAGTTTTCTCACAAGTAGCCCATAGTCTTCTCTCACCTCTTTCCACACTTCCACCCACACGCACACACACACACACACACACACACACACACACACACACACACACACACACATTCCTCTCAATCCCTCACTCAAACTTTCACCTTCCATTGTTTCTCTCACCTTCTTCACCATTAACCTCCCCTCTTACTTCCATATCTCTCATATGAGCTCTACATGTACATACACCATCTCTATGCCTCTCTCTATTACTTCCAAAATACAATTCCATCTTACCCCTTCTCTATATACATAAAATTCAGCATATAAACCATGCTTAGCCTTTGAAAATTGAGAGACCTCATCAAACAAATTGCCATTTTCATCGCAATATTCAACCTTGGTGGTGGTGGCATAAAGAAGAGAACAAGAAGAAGAGGATTGATAGTCATTTTGAGAACCTACACAAGTAAGTCCAAAAATTCTTCAAGCTTCACCAACACAGGATTTCCTCACTTTATTCAACCATCTTACTTCAACCATCCATCTCATTCTACCCATTGTAAATATATCATTAACTTTCTAGTGATTACTAACACTAACCACTAACATTCTAGCACAAAATAGTCATTGACCTAACGATAAAAGACACCTCACCTCAAGACATGTGCATATGAACTCTCTCTCCATCTCTCTCTCTCTCTCTCTCTCTCTCTCTCTCTCTCTCTCCTTCCTTAAAACTCTACTTTCACCTTATCTACCATCAATAATGCTCTCCTTTGAGCCCACATCCATGATTCAAGCAGACAAAAAAGCCCTGCAATGTTTTGATATTTAGAAAAAATCATAATCCTAATTTGCTAACTTATAAATTAGGATTTCTTATAATCTTAATGAGAGGTCTCCAACCTATAAATAGGTCCCTCTCATTCTTGTAAATAACTTCCAATATCTCACATAGCACCCCAACACTCTATGCGTGAGGAGAGACTTAGGCGTAGCAACCACTTTGTGAGCTTCACTTTTGGTGTGAGAGAAGAAATCAAGATACACATTACAAGTGAGAGAGCATGAGTTCAAAATCTCAAAACCACTATTGTATATGTTCCTCCACCATCAATAAATTGAGGTTTGGTGTATCAAAGGCATGAATCGACGTTCAAATCTTTTTCCTTCCACGTGCAATACGGTTTGGTGAATTCAAGGTGACTTGTGTATTTTAGGTTTTTATCATTTGATCTTGTGTTAGTGTGTTTTCATTGCCAATTTTGTGTCCATTGTAAGAGGGTATTGTGGTGATAGGTCTCCCACACCCTAAGACACTGTGTGTGTGTTGGCAATGTTTAGCATTCACTAAGCATTGAGCTAGTTTTATACAAGCTCTACGATAGAATTAACAAAACATCTCCATTTGCAAGTCACAAATAAGGTATTATGCAAGTTCCATTCCTCTCTCTCTCTCTCTCTTCCCTTTGCTTTAGCTCGCTCTGCTCCATTTGGTGTATCTTGGGATGAGATTAATTGTGTGTGTTGTGGTGCATCTTCTTGGTTGGGACAAAATCTCTCCTGCATCCTAGTATGCATACCATCACTAGGTGGTGCCCCTTCACATGTTTGGTTGTGGGTTTTTTGTTTTTTGTTTCTTGCTTGTGGTTGCCCCAGCCCCAATTGAGCAGCAAGTGAGCATTGAGGGGTGTTTAGAGGTCACCTCTCTTATTGCCCACATTGGAACGCCTCAATTTTGGTGCCCCCATGGAGGAGGGCTTGTGTATGTTGTTGTGAATACTCAGCCTTTAGAGTAATCAAGTAGCTTGCATGAATCATAAAAATTTGTATGACCTATTTGTTCCCATTGCAAGGCAAAAGGTGCATCTCATTGTAAGCACAAAATTACAATTTCAACGAGTAATTCATAGAATTTTGGGCCCTTTTAGGTTGGCTGAGATAAACGCTTCAGTAAATTCTTTTATTTTTCCTCTCATTAGGTACGACCTTAGTTTGGACGTCTATATTTTTGTTTTGTTTTAAGCACTAGGTCATGCATAGACCATGGATAATGGCCCATGAATAGAGGTTTTCCCTTCCATTGCACTCCACACATAAGAATAAATGTTGTAATTAGTAGAAAGATCCATTTTCAACAACGTATGGTGTTCATGTTTGGTGCCCAGAGAGCAGGAGAAATTATCTTGTCACCAAACCGTGTCATCCTACCTCTTGTTGACTATCATAGATCATTTGATGTGCATATTTTTATTTTGCTGTAGAATAGATTACAATTTAGAAAACATTATTGTGGAAATGTTTTAAGAAAGAAAAAAAACGTGTTGTCACTTTGAAATCGATTCAATGGAGGCCCAGCACCAAATCTCAGGATATCCTGTCTTTTTTGGAGAGCCTAACGAGGATGCCAAGATTTTTCTAGCAAATTGCAAAATGGCTTGCAGCATAAAAAGAGTGATAGGAGATGGGGAATGCTTAGAAATGTTTGAGGTAGTTTTGAGGAAGGATGCTAGCACTTGGTTTGACTCTCTATCTCAGGAGGTTAAGGGAAACTATAACAAAGTTGTTGATCATTTTAAGCGATACTTCTTTGACCCTCAAAACACTCAAAATCTATGGGAAGACATCGTTTCTCACAAAAAAAAAGACTTAGATGACTACTACATGTATAAACAAGAGTTTCTACGTCTTTGGGCTATATAGATGAGAAATGTTACTAACCTTGTTGATGGTTCAAAGTTCCTAAAGAAGGAGAGGTTCATAGCTGGTCTCTTTACCACACTCCAGATAAAAGCTGAGGCATGTGCACTTGCTACCTTTGATGCAGCTGAAACTAGGGCTGTTGAGAAGTATAGGAAACTCAAGTGTCTAAGAGGAGAGGTTCCAATAGAGGTTCCTAGATAAAAAGGGAAATTGCAAGCATCAACATCCAGAGAGATTCCTGAGGTAATAGCTGAGGTGATTGAGAAACTAGATGAATCCTTAAGCAACTTAGCACAGACTATAGGTCCCAACTGACAAGTAAAGAAGTCATAAGAGAGAGAGCCACCACGACCTAGGAGAGTCTTGCAATGTTGGAATTGCGGAGAGTCTGGACATGGGATGTATAAATGTCCTTGGCCTCGTGGGGAGCTAGGGAGACCTAGCTTGAATTACCTAGTGATGAATGTAGGTGAAGGAACTAGTCAGCAACCAAAGCTTCTACAAAGACCAAATGGGGCAAGAGCACCTCCACAAGGAGTGGAGTTCCACCTTTGCTAGACCTTGTTAGCAGCGGCTAACATAGTCTACATCAAATATGCATCATGTGGGAGATATGCTATGGTTGTGCATAATATTTGTAGCTCACTTTGTATAAGTCTTGGGCTCATTGGGAGTTCCAAAGTTGTATATGCTAGGTAGATGGCTCAAACTTAAACCCATAGTAGAAGGGATTGTTGTGAAAGCCTTTATGCAAGGAGGCTTCATTCCTGAGGATCCACTTATGAGAGCTCTCTCTCTCTCTCTCTCTCTCTCTCTCTCTCTCTTGAGTGTTCATTCTATGGCCTAGCCTTGAGCTTAATGCCCATGCTTAAGAGGTTAGTGCTAATCCATTGTAACTAGAGTAAGATATTCTTGATTAGTCTAATCCCTATTTTTTGACTAGTCTACTTCTTCTCTATATTTCATTATGTCATGAAGTAGTATTACACTCTCATTATTCTAGATTTGAGAGAGGTGTGTACTTCTTGCTATTGACCACTCTTATTCTTCTATGAGCATTCGATTTGTGATATTTAGCATCACTAATTAGGTTGATTAAGGTGGTTCTTAATCTTGTAATTAGTGTGTGTGTCCTATTGTTTGCTTGTGTGTGGATAGGTTTTATGAACTTTAGCACCATTCACCTCGTGTCTGTAGCTATTGATGAAGTGCCGTGATTGGCATGTGGGGATTGGAGAGGAAAACACCAATGTAATTAGTGCTTGCTTATTATTAGTGTGCTTGGGGTTTCTAGTCTATGGTAACTTCGTTGAACTTGATGTGTGTAGGAGTTGATTGATTAATGATTAGAGTTAGTCTTGCCATGGCTAATATCTACTTGCATTGGAGAGGTGTTCTCTTGAATCCTCTATTTCTATTCATCTGATGCTCATGCTTCCATGCCCTAGCCGGGTTGCCAATCCACGGATTTGATAATTTTTTGCGGGTTGCAATTAGGTCGTTGCTACAATGCCTCCCAACATTTGGCGCCATTGTCGGGGATTGCTAACCTAAGGTAGTGAGTATAGGATGTGTAGAATAGAGTAATTTCACTACTAATTTCTCGGTTTTTGAGTGTTTGTAACTCAATTTTGGTTTGATTTGATGATGTGGTACAAGAAATTGAAGCTAATTGTCGAGTTATGAATACCTCAAACCCTGAATTCCACCCCCAATTTCGCTAATTTCTCAATAACCATTGCTAATTTCGCTTCATCTCCATGCTAATTGTACTAATTCCATGCTAATTTTGAGTGTGTGTAACTCAATTTTGGTTTGATTTGATGATGTGGTACAAGAAATTGAAGCTAATTGTCGAGTTATGAATACCTCAAACCCTAAATTCCACCCCCATTTTTTCTAACTTCTCACTAACCATTGCTAATTTCGCTTCATCTCCATGCTAATTGTACTAATTCCATGCTAATTTTTACTAATTTTTGACTAACTTTGCTAACCTGACTGCTAACATTGAAGTGTAATGTATGTTAAATCCCTTTTTAAGAGGTGGAATCATCACTCTAATCAAGTTAATGGTGATAATGTATGCCTAATTTGATGGTTTTGAGTGTTTGATTTTTGGCTTAGGATGGTCAATTTTGGAGCCGATTTGATGGTGCACACACTTGTGTGTGCAATGATGCATCTTTGCATGGAGCAAAGGAATAGCTTGGAGTGTGATTATAATGTAAGTGCACTAACTTGCTCATGTCAATTCTTGATTGATTAATGTGGTTCAATGTGTGCTAATTATTTGCTAAAGTTAGGTGTGCAATTCAATTGACCTATACTTTGCACCTAATTTGATTCACTTGGAATGAAATTTATGGTCAATTTTTGAATAATGAACCTTGTGTGTATCAAAATAATTCTTATTATCATCAAGAATTCACTTGTGTGTATAAAAATCATTGTGTGTGTAATGCACCAAAGAGGAAAAAAAAATTGTCAAAAATTTCAAATGTGTGTGCACTTAATCTTGAGTGTGTGCATGCATATAAAGTGATGGAATTGATGGTATATAAGTATGAAATCATGTAGTTGATGTGTATTTTAGGCTAATTCAATCATTGGATAAGCCTAAATGCCAAAAGATTGAGCAAAAATCGCGTGTGTGTGTCTATCCAAGACCACTTGATTTTCAATGATTGATGGTCAATTGGAGCACCAAAATGATTTTTGATTATAAAATGTTCATTAAAAGTGTGTGCAATCATCAGATGTAAGCCTAAATGCATCGCCAATTGAGACAAATTTGATCATTCGTGCTTAATTTTTGAGTGTGTGCATTGCCTGATTGGGTAAAAATAGTGCTAATGTTTTAGAAATTAAGCATGCATGCATTCACTTATGCTTGATTGAGTTTTCAATTTGAGAATTACGATGTGAAATTGATGGATTAATTGCATAATTTTTTGGCCAAAATTTGGGTGTGTGTGCCTACTCAATGGCATGTGCAATCCGGTGCTTGAATGAATAATTGGTATTTTTCACCAATTATGATGATTAATTTGGCCAAATAGTTGATATATTTGTCACAATTGTCTTGGGCAATTGGGATAGATCACTCAATTGGTACTCAATTGTGTAGATTTCTAGTGTATTCCATGCTCATAATGAATCAATGTGATGAACATGGAAAAAATGCAATAAAGTGTGTGCCTATGCAATGGTGCTTGATATCCGATTTGGAATGAATGATTTTGGTGTTGTTCATTAGTCATAATGATTGAATAGACCTAAGCCTATGTGTGTATGTCATCAAATTAATTGATATGAATGACTCAATTTCACATAATTGAGAATGATTGTATTATCATTGAGTTGTATGCCAATTCAAATGGATATGATAAAGGATTTCAATGATTTGTGCATTCAAAAATGCTATAACCAATTGTGTGTAAGCGTACAAACCAAATGACAAATCTGATTTGATTTGGATGATTAGGGCTTTGAGATATGAGCAATCAAATTTGCAATGTAAAAAACCGGGTTTAAATTGACCAATGTTTTGTGACAATTTGGTTTGTGTAATTGTGGATATCCGCGGATATGAGCAACTTAAGTTTCAATGATTAATTTGCTTGTGCAAATGAGATGACAACCCTGATTAATTTGATTATGATCATTTTTCAATTGAGTAAAAAATGCATCAATGTCAAATTTAAATTGAATTTTTGCTCTTGATTTCGAAGCAATCTCGATTAATAATGTAGATTTGGAATTAAGATGCATGACTCAATTTTCACACAATTGACGATGATTTGATGCAATAATCATTGCATTGTAGCCAAATTGATCGAGCATGAAAAATATGCATTGATTTGTATTCCAAATCATGTGCATGATGGACACTTGTAATTGACCTTTATGTTGTAGATACTTGTGTCCACTTGCTTACTACTATCACATTACCATATGTCCATATGTGTCTCTCCTACTCCCTCTTATTCTCTTGCACATAGCTCCCAAGGTTACTCCATGCGAAGAAGGCCCCAAAGCCCATACACACACACACAAAGGCTGCTTCCTTGGCATTTTTGCAACACACACGCTTTTGCACAAATGACAAAATTGCTGCCTTTATGGCACAATACAATAGTTTGCTGCCTGGTCCCGCCTTGCTCGCCGTGTGGACACTCACACACATGCTACAGCCTGCTGCCAAATGAGCATAAAGACAAACACACACATACACACACCCCCTTGATCCTGCAGCTCCTGTTGAGTCCTGCAACTCTTGCAATCCCGCACCTGCCCGCTACTCACTGCTTGGATCACACACATGCAACACACACATGATATCACTGGCAGGTTCTCACTTTAGCTCGCAAAACACACACACAAATCCGTTATCTCTCTTTGTTACTGTCCACGGGCCATAGCCGGCACTCTCTATCGCCTGCGCATTGGCATCAAACCAAATGAAACAAAAAAATATATATAATGGTAATAAAATAAAAATATTTTGGGGGTTTGTTCCCAACCGTTCCCTTGTGAAACAATGGGGGAGCTCAAAATAAAAATTCAATCGATGTTTTTTATTTTTGTGATGAAAGACACTAGTTGTCTGTCTACAGCTACATGAGGGCAATGTGATCATAAAATTTGTGCATCCACTGTCAATCAAAATGAATTCTTTTGAATGGATTGAATTAAAACCTTGAAACTTATGCAATTATAGTGCTTGGATTGACAAAGAATTTTATCCTTGCACTAATGATGAAGTTTTTGTTGTTCAAAAGTCCAACATTGGGTTTTTATTGATGAAATGAGTTCAAAATTCACCCTCTCTCTTAGGCTTTGTATGCCATAATTTTTGTATGAGACCTAGGATGTGGACATGTGTAGTGTTTGTGATGATTGTATATGGAATTCCATGCATAAATGATCTTCAATGCACAATGTTTTTGGTATGAGCATTCTTCTAGTGCTTTGTTTGATATTGAAGTTCTTATTGCACTAAATGGAAAGCTCTTTTTGAAATGCATAGGAGCTTCATGTGAGAGTAGCACAGTGGATAACAAGTGGTGCTTTATGCTTGAGCTTGGCATTGCTTGATACATTTTTAGTGCTTGAATTGAATGTAAAAAAACATTACATAGAACTAGAATTTGAGCTTCTTGAATGATCAAGAGAGAAATAAAAGTTCGGGCTCTGATTGTGCATGCTTTTAGTGCTTGTATTGGATGCTCAAATGCTTAAAGCACTAGTAATTTGAGTTGTTTTTAAAGGGGTGTGGCAAGGTTGAAATTTCATTGATCCAAGAAGGGGTCATCATTGCAATATATTGTAGAACTTGGCTATTTAGAGCCATTCCAATTCTTTGGATTAAAAGTTGTATACATGCTAGCTCATAGGTTGGTCTAAAAGTTAATTTTTTTCATTTGAGCTAATGTTTACTTAACTTTTTTGAGAGATTTCAAGTACAAATTTGGATATTGAGAGCCGTTCACTTTCATTCCACTAAAAGTTGAATTCATCTTTAGCTCATAGATTGCTCTTAAATTGTAAAATATCATGTGAGCTAGTTGTTAGCCAACTTGTTTAGAGCTTCAAATTATAAATTTTGGCTTTGAAGAGCCAATTCATTTCACCAAAGTTGCATGCTCTTGGCTTGTTTTAAATTCCATATCTCATTCATCTAGAAACTAATCCACTTTGAATCATGCATGAGAGATGGGTTGCAAAATTTGCTTATGTAGAAGCATTTTTATCTCTCTCATCTTTGATATGTATGCATAAATTTGCTATCAAAGAGCATCATGTGCATAACCAAACGAACGTTTTTCCTTTGGGTTTTTCCCCTTTGGCAAATTCGGGTATGCAGGACCCTAGCATTAGGATTTCATTAATGTTTTTTGTGTACTTTTGGATTTCAATAGAAGGCCTTTTGAGCTTGTGTTCACACTTAGCTTCAAATCACGTTGGATTGTAGATAAAAGGATCAAGAGACTTCTCTATACAAAGGGTGCTCAAAAGAGCATGAATAGATGTAATCCGTCCATGATATTGCTCTTTTATATCTCTCCATTGTGTATGCTTGGCTTAAATAATTTTGTGCTTCTAAGCTATGGTTCTTTTATGCATACTAAAGTTTCAATACTTTGATTTTTGAATATTAACTTGGTTAAGGTAGGTTCATTTCTCCTTAGTTCTAGACTCTTAGTAATAGTCTTAATACTCCATTCAGTTTTAACATGACCTAGGGCTATGATTAGGCTTTACTCCTTTAGTCCATTTTCCATAAATACTCTCAAGATGGAAGAAATAAAAAAGTGCTAAAAAATGAAACAATGAAGCAGAACTGTATCAAGTAAAAAAGTAGAAAAAATGCTACTAGACACGTGAAAATAAAATTTCTATGTTATGTTGTGTCTATGTGCGGCTTAGTGTCTTATTGGCACTTGGCAGGCGAGGAGAATCACCTTGGCTTGCTTGGTCAAGGCCCTAAATCAATGCCTTGGGCTGATAGGGGTTAGCCGTCGCCTTGATATGATAGTAGGATTTTGGAGCACATTCTTGAGGGTTCAAGGGGCTGAGCGTCGTACCTAGACTTGCCTTGCGGTGGTAGCCTTGTATTGTGCTTTACTTTTTTCTATGAATGACAAAAAACAAAACTTCCATGAGATTCAAAAAGCTGTGACAATGTACTAATAGATTAGGAGCTTTTTTATAGCCCGTAGACATGATAGACTTGAATGATTCATTATTACTGGTCACATAGTTTTCAGGATAGTTAGTTTATGAACTCGCATTAGCCTAGGGTCATAATTGATTTCTTATGTTTCATGCATAAAACTGAAATTTCAAGTGGTTTAATCTTCATGACTGTTTGAGTGTCTTTTTTGCTTTATGTTGTCTAGTTTTTGACTATGATTCACCCATCTTTCAGAAGCAAAAATTTTACTTTGCATGATTGTCCATTGTGCTTCATGTTTTTATCCTTGTTGGCCTTTGATGCTCATTACTTGTGCTTATGATTTGCAACTCAATATTTCTTCCATGGACTTTCTTAATACCATGTCTTCGTGTCTTGCTTCACTGGCACATGAGAACGTGTGCCAAATTAGGAAGGGGGGAGCGTTAGCAGTGGCTAAAAAAAGTTACACCGAATATGCATCAAGAGAGAGGTATGCTATGGTTGTGCATAATATTTCCAACTCCCTTTCTATAAGTCTTGGGCTCATTGGGAGTTCCAAAGTTGTGTAAGATAGGTAGAGGGCTCAAACTTAAACCCATAGTAGAAGGGATTGTGGTGAAAGACTTTAAAAGGAATCCTTTATGCAAGGAAGCTTCATTCTTGAGTATCCACTCTTGAGGATCCACTTTTGAGAGCTCTCTCTCTCTCTTGAGTGTTCACTCTATGGCCTAGCCTTGAGCTTAATGCCCATGCTTACGAGGCTGGTGCTAATCCATTGTAATTAGAGTAAGATATTTTTGATTAATCTAATCCCTATTTTCTCATTATTCTACTTCTTCTCTACATTTTATTATGTCATGATGTACTATTACCCTCTCATTATTCTAGATTTGAGAAAGGTGTGTACTTCTTGCTATTAACCACTCTTATCCTTCTATGGGTATTTGATTTGTGATATTTAGCATCACTAATTAGTCTGATTAAGTTAGTTCTTAATCTTGTAATTAGTGTGTGTGACCTATTGTTGTTTGTGTGTGGACATGTTTTATGAAACTCTAGTACTATTCAGCTCATGTGTGTAGCTATTGATGAAGCGCCGTGATTGGCATGTGGTGATTGGAGAGGCCAACACCAATGTAATTTGTGTGTGCTTATCATTAGTGTGCTTGGGGTTTCTCGTCTATGGTATGTTGGACTTTGGTGGACTCGATTTGTGTAGGAGTTGATTGATTAGTAAATAGAGTATGATTAGCGTTAGTCTTGCCATGGCTAATATCTACTTGAATTGGAGAGGTGTTGTCTTGAATCCTCTATTTCTATTCATCCGATGCTCATGCTTCCATGCCCTATCCAGGTTACCGATCCACGGATTTGTTAATTTTGTGTGGGTTTCGATTAGGTTGTTTCTACAACGGCTCCCAACAGGCCCAAATGTGTATGTGATAGAGGTGAAAAATTCAAAAGAGGTGGACATGGAAGCAGATGGCATTAAGCGTGGACGAGGAAAAGGTGAGGAGAAAGAAGGAGCTATGCCACAAAGTAACCATGGACAAGAAAAGAAGGCAAAGGAAACAAAGGAAGCTAAGAGGACTCTACATCATATCAACCTCCAAGACTTCCCTCTTGGAGATGGTATGGCTCCATACAACCTGTTGGAAGACATGAGAGGTAAGGGTCCTGATATCTCATGGCCTCAGTTTCTTGCATTATTATGTCTACAAGTTCTAGGCACGCACATCCATGAGACACCTGAAATCAAAGTTAAGATGGCAAACAATAGCAAGGCTAGGTGTGTAGGCATTTGTAAATTTTTTTGTGTGGAGGCCTTTGGCATTAAGAAGGCAGTGGATTTTTATGTTATGTCAACCAAGGGAAGTGGCTATCCATTTATCCTAGGAAGACCATGGCTAATGAAAATGCAAGCTTTGCAGGATTGGGAAAATGGAAAGTTGATATGTAGGAATGACAATCATAAGAAGGTTGTATTTGACATGCAGGAGAAACGTCAAGAGGAGCTCCATGAAGAATCATCTCAAAGTGAAATGGAGGAAGGCTTGACTAATAGCACTTCAGAAGAAGAAGGTAGCGGTAGCACTATGGAAGAGGAGTTTTCCATTGAATTCATGGGGGTAAGGTTTAAGCCAAACAACCAAGAAACCTCTTGTCAAGGTTTGGAGGAGGTAGGTTTCCAAGAGAACCAAAATGTGGAAGATGAATGAATGTTAGAAGGTATGTTGTCTGCAACACTTACAAAGAATGAAAGAGACGAGTTCAAATGTGTGCTAAGGAAGTTTCCTAAGCTTTTTGCTAAAGACTACACTGACGTGCATGGAGTAGATGATGTTCAACACAAGATCAAGCTAAAGTGAGAGGCCACACCTAAGGCTCAAAAGCTACAAAGGCTAGGAGTCATCAAGGAGTAGGGCTTCTCGAAGTAGATTTCATTTATCAAGTGGAGAATTCAGATTGGGTATCTCTTGTTGTTATCACTCCCAAGAACAACGGAAAGTGGAGGGTGTGCGTGGATTATTGTCCACTGAATGAGGCAACAAAAAGAGATCACTTTTCCCTCCCATTTCAGGATGAGATGCGAAATGAGGTAGCTGGTCATGAGAAGTACACTGTGTATGATGGCTACTCGGGCTATCTTCAAATAGGTATCGCATTAGAGGATCAATTGAAAAAAACCTTCATCACTTCGTGGGGTTGTTATGCTTTCATAGTCATGCGATTTGGCCCGACAAATGCTCCTGCAACTTTCCAATGCTTCATGAACATGGTGTTTCAAGCATTATTTGGGAAGTCATTAGGGTGCTCATTGATGATTTTTTCATTTATAGCTCAAAATCATTGCATCTACAAAGGATAGAAGAAGGATTGAAGAAGCTTTATGACATGGGAGGTCAACTCAACCCAGACAAGTGCCACATAGGTGATGATGAAGTGATTCTACTTGGTCACAAAGTTTCTTACAAAGGCATCAAAGTGGATCCTTAAAAGTCAAAGACTCCTATGACGTTACCATCACCCAAGAGTCTTTAGGAGCTTATCTCATTCATTCAAAAGGTAGAGTATATGTCACGCTTCATTCACTTAGCCTCAAAGTTACTTCATGCTTTGCAAAAATTGACACAACAAGTAGAATTTGCATGGTTTGATGAGCTTGAAGAGTACTTTTGTAACATTAAAGTCATTTTGTCAGAGCTACCAACACTCATGTCTCCTTGGTGGGAGTACACATTATTTGTTAGCTCTAGTATTGGAAAGGAAATAATTGGTGTAGTTTTATTACAACAAGATCCCTAAAGTACAAGGATGCGACCCATACACTTTGCTAGTAGGGTCATGAATGCTTTGGAGAGAGGCTATATGGAGGTAGAACTCATGATGCTTTCTCTCATGTTTGCGGTGAGGAATTTTAGATCCTAACTGCTACCAAAACCTTTTGTAATTCTCACTGCAGAAAATTTGTTCCCTTGGGTGTCATCTCAAATGAATCTTAATACTAGGATCTCAAAGTGGATTATGGAGTTGCAAGAGTTTCAATACTCTTTCAAGATAGAAGGTAGTGTGCGTGCACAATTGGTGGGGATTATCACTTATAGGGTACATGAGAAGGAGATTAAGGTGCCTAAAATAAAGACCCTATCATTGCCACCACCAAAACATATTCCTAATTCTTTTACCAACTTTTTCTTTGATGGAGATTTTTGACGAGTCACAGGAAAAGCAGGGGGAGGGCTAGTGTTGCTTTACCCAAGTGGAGAGGTGGTCATGAAAGAGAAGGTCAATCTACTAGGTAGCAACAATGAAGCAGAATACAACACACTACTTCATGGTTTGAAGATGTGCATTAGTCAAGGTATACAACGTCTCATGCTAAATGGGGATTCACTTCTCATCGTGAAGCAAATCTTAGGCATTTGGGCACGCAAGAATGAAAGCCTAAGGACAAAAGTTCATGCCATTTTTAGGTTGTTTAATCAGTTTGAAGAAGTGAAACTAAATCATATTCCTGGGACACAAAATGAGGATGGTGATTTACTTGCACAACAAGTGCAGTCACATGTGTTGAGAAAGAAGTGCGGGTCATCATGGTGGCAGTAGTTGTCAAAAAGAACCAAGATACCAGGGATCGGAGTCAGTGGCTCCCATTATTGGCTACATTTTGGAGCGCAATTTTCCACAAGACTTCACAAAAGCTCAAAAGAGGAGACTCATGAAGAAGGCAAGTTTCTATGTTTTCCTAGAAGGCTCCCTCTATCAAAGAGGAAAGGATCAAGTATGTAGAAGAGTACCAACTATTGAGGAAATTCCAGCCATTCTGAAAGGTTTGCATAAAGAGGCATGTGATGGTCATTTTGCTCAAGAGTTAACTGTGAAGAAGATTTTCCTTACGGGGTATGTTTGGGAAAGCCTGCATGTGGATGTCCAACATTAGTGTAAAAGCTATCACAACTGTCAGGTAAATGGAAATAGAAGATTGGTCCATGGTCCAAGGCAAATAGTTCTTGCAAATGGACCCTTTCAAAAATGGGGCATTGATGCTATGGGTCTCTTCCTGGAACACAAAATGCTAAACTCTACATTCTAGTGGCTGTAAATTACATGACTAGGTGCGTAGAGGCTCAAAGTGTGGCAAGAATAAATGGGAAAAGGTGAGGAGGTTCATCTACACTAATACTTGTTGTAGATTTGGCACACCTCTGGAGATGGTTTTTGATAATGGTCCAGAGTTCAAGAAGGGTTTACTCATGGAAGTTTGTGAAGAGCTTCACATTCTACATCTTCATATCACACCCTACTACCCACAATCAAATGGTTTGGTGGAGAAGGCTAATGGTATCATTGCAGACATCATTAGAAAGATGGTGCAAAACAAGAGAAAGTTATGGGATGACTTCTTGGATGGTGCCTTGTGTGCGTATCGAACTACATATATGGAAGCCACAGAGTTCACGCTATTTCACTTGATTTATGGCCAAGAGGATTTGCAGCCTATTGAGATCAACATCCCAATGATACAACTTCATGGAAGAGGTGCACAAGGTGATCAAGAGGTATGGATGGATCAAATTCTTACATTAGTGGAAAGAGAAGCAGTTTACGAGTGCTACAAGAGGAAAGCTATACAAGCAAAAGAAAATCTCGATAGAAACTGAAGAACAAAGGCATTAAGGAAGAAGATCTTGTGCTAAGGTATGCCAACCGACTTGATAATTGTTTTGATGCCAAGTTTGAAACCAAATGGCAGGGGCCATACATAGTCAAGAAGACTTTCAATTCAAGTTACTATCAGCTTATGGACTTGAATGGTAAGGAACACTCCACAAACATAAACGGGTATCGCCTGAAGCCCTAATTGAGTCGCCTTCCATCCAAGGATCTACCAAAGATCTGTCAAAAGGTATCTTTCTCATGTAAGTTTTATTGCATGAAGCATGAGTGTAACTCAAGCCAAAATACCAAGGGGAAAAACAATGAAAATCTTGTCAAGGACTCAGAAACTCTCTTCGGAAAATATGCTTTATGATGGTACATGAATATACCATCATCCTGGGGGAGGGCTAATGATAATTGTTTTTTGGATATCCAAAATTTTCATAGTGAGCTACATCACCCTACCAAAATCACCTAAACATTGTGGGTATCCCTACCATTTCATTGTACATAGGCGTGTTTGAGTCAGAGGACTTTCCCCATATCTTCTTAAAACCCTCAGCTAACTAGTCATTGGGCTGGTTGAGTCAAATAAATAAATAGAAACATATTAGGGTCCATTTTTGTGTAGATATTTCATTGTATATAGGGTCTAAATATAGGGATTTTTATTATAACTATTTTTCTATTTATTTAAATATTCTATCTAGGAGTGCGTTATTTACCTAAGTATGGTACGTACATTTACTAACCATTACCATGATTTTTCTTACCATATACTCTATAAAAAATCATTTTATTCAAGCTTCTCTTATTTTTGGTATTTTTCTGTATCTCTTGTAAATAAATATCCATCAATAAAAACAAATGAGGATCCTCCTCATTTGATTCTCTATATTTTATATATAAATAAATAAATAAATATATATGTAGCTCACACTATTCTAGATTCCGTGAATTGTTTATATATACTAGCCTATTTTTTCCATCATATCTATATATTATATTTATGCATAATGAATAACCATGTATATTTTCAAACTCCTAAGAATGAATTAGGTCATGCTCTTATGCAAGGAGGGGCTCACCCAATTTTGAGCCATATGCAAATTCAACAAAAGGGGGGCCACTGAAGACTTTTTTGTGAAGAAAAATAGACATTTTGTTAAATTTTTTAAATCCATCTCCACTCCGAATTTGAAGTGGTGGTTAGAAGAAAAATGTGGACTAGGATCTAAATAATCACCTCAAAAATTTTGATAATTGTTGGAGTTATCACCAGTGAGGTATGCGTTTTTGGTTGGTCTGCCCACGTTTCTCACAAGTAGCCCATAGTCTTCTCTCACCACTTTCCACACTTCTACACAAACACACACACACACACACACACACACACACACACACACACACACACACACACACACACACGCACAAACACACACACACACACACACACACACACACACACACACACACACACACACACACACTCATTCCTCTCAATCCCTCACTCGTGTAATTGAAACCAAGAGTTGTTATCCTTTAAGTGATAGCTTGAGTTGATTGATGTCCGAATGTGGTCCTGCCTTGTATGTTCAAATCCATGAGATTCCAAGAATCATCATTTCATTCATATGTTCATATGGTACATATATAAATTGATGATGACATGAGAATCCATTTACTATCACATTCAAGTTAACCACTTCCAATGCCAGTGTTGAGTTTTTGTTGCATCCTTTGATAGAAAATATTCCTGATGCTAAAGACTGATTCATAGCTTTCTTGTAAGTGGAGTAAATGACTACATTCTTTCAAGCTCTGATATCTACTAATGGATTTGTGCTATGATTGTTGAGTTTTATTGTGATACAAAGGTCAATTCCATCCAACCATTCATCCTCTGTTGATACTGCATCATTTTTTGATTCCCATAGTCTTTCATCTGGTTCCAAAGCTTTCCTCTTGAGTACTCAAAGTTTAGCTTCCTCTTTGGATTCATCAAGAACCTGCTGTCGTTTAATCTTTCTCTATTTTTTTGCATGCATTTTCTCTAGCAAATCATTGGCTAGTGGGAAAATGGTACTTCTTTAAGCGGCATCCACTAATCCAGTTAGTTACTGGCTCACCATCTATAGTGGACAACTTAACTACTCCATTTGGAGATACCTCCTCAGTGATAAACGGTCCATTTTTCTTATTCTTGAACTTGAAAATATATATCTTAAGGAAATAAACTAAAATTAGGTCCCCTTTTTTGAAGATTTTTGTGACTAGATGTGAATCAGAAAATTGTTTTTGCTTTTGTTTTTTTTCATAGATGTGAGATACAACAGTTAGCCTTTGTTTAACAAGCTTTTCTAAATCTTCAAGCCTCTCTGACAATTCATGTCTGGTCCATTCGAGATGTTTAGCTACCCTTACTGTTGGCAATCGAAATTCTATCGGTAGTATGGCATCAAGACCATAAACAAGGTTAAAGGGTGTAGCATTTAAAATTGTCTTGAATGAAACTCTATACGTCCATAGAGTGGCATGTAGATTCGTTTTTCAATCAGTGCATCCAGAACTAACCACTTTAGTCAATACCGAGCTCAGAATTTTATTTGTGTGCTCAACTTGTCTATTTGCAGCTTGTGAATGATATGGAGCTGATTTTTTATGGATGACCATAAATTCATTCAACAGATATTCAATTACCTCATTGAGGAAATGAGTTCTCCTATCACTGACAATTTCTATTGGAAGTCCATATCTTGTGAATACATTCTCATACAAGAATGCGTTTGTGGTTCTGTCATCATTCTTCATGGTTGCCTTAGCCTTTGCCCACTTGGTCAAATAGTCCGTAGCTACAATGATATATTGAGCGTGAGTTCTATAAGTAGGTGGTTGTATTGGTTCGACAAAATTTATGTCCCATTTTGCAAAAGCTCTAGTCCCCTATCATTGATCTCAAAGGCATGCTATCTACCCTTGTTGGAATTTTTTATCGTTGGCATGCATCACATATTCAAAAATTGTTGGACACCATATGCCTTCCATTAAAATTGTGTTGAACCGGAGACGAGACATGAGATGAAGGAGAAGAGAGAGAGACGACACCAACATCTGCAAGCCCCAAAGTGTATGTAGAACACACACTGAGTACACATATATAGTGGGGACTCCTAGCTATATATAGCATAAGTGTGGGCTCTCTATATAGCTCCAATATCCCCATTCAAATAGGAGTCCCTAACTGTGGATGAAAAAAACCCTTCGGGGTACAAGGGAAAAACCCACAGCACCATATACATGCACTGCTATATTAACAATTATGAAAGTTTACAAAATTCATTTTTGAGGAGCTACATCCCTCCATGATATACAATGTGCGCTCTCAAGCGTCTTTGGAAGTTTAACAACCCTATATATACAATTGAATCGAGAGCCCATGTACATGCTTCTTGACATTCATTTTATCCTGCGAATAACATTAACTCAAGAAACATATCGAAGTGTGAAGGTTAGAAATAATCACATCAAATTGTCCTTAGGAGACGGTTCGTGACGCTGCTGTAGAGACGACAAAGAAACAAATAATGATGCAACAGGTACATATAACAAGAATGCAGTACATGTGCGCCTATAAACACAAGTAGCATAAAAATGATATGAAACGCTAGTGCTGTATAATGACAATTGTCAAATCCTTGATGACGACGAGGGTGCAATAAGATGATAACAGCCATAGCACCAATGACGACGATGGTGCAACAAGACGATAACAACAATAGCACCAATTAAGAGGACGATAACAGGCTACCAAGTATGTATTAACTTTGTGACATTTCTGATCCTTGATGTTGAGAATATTTGCACTTGAAATATGACGAAATAAACATAATACCAATGATGAGGACGAGGCGCCGAGCCCTTTGACAAAATAAAACATAATACCAATGGTAAGTACGAGGCACCGAGCTCTCAAGTACACAAACATAATACCAATGGTAAGTATGAGACACCGAGCTCTCAAGTACACAAACATAAAACCAATGGTGAGTACGAGGCATCGAAATCTCATGTGCACATACAAGGTCTCAGTCACATCCATCATCTATCACATCATCGAGAAAAGTATTAGTAAAATCATGATGTAGAACTATCGATTGACCAAATATAAGTGACAAACTCCACCTAGTGATGAGGCAACAACCATATAATCAAGATTTGAAATAGATATCTCTATCTATACACAAGTTGTCTCACGAGTTTTAAATATGGGACGCTATCTTTGGACTATCATTATGCTATCTTTGGACTTTTATGATGCTATCTTTGAATTGTAATGACAAAAGTGTTCGATAGAGTTTTCTTGAACTAAAGTAATGCTCAAGTCAATGGAAATTTAAAATAAGTAATTATAACAATAAATCTGCCACCAAGCTTTCATATCATCCTGCAATCATCTACGCTCAATGTTTTTCATCTACTTTTGAATGTGAAATGACTCACATTTAACAATTTTACCTTCCGTGAAGAAATTATGCAAAACGTATTGGAATCCTTAGCGCATAGCTACTATGAGCAATCCGAGAGACAAAAGCATCACCATTTAGCAGTAGGAGTGTCAAAGTGACAACAAGTGGAACTCAAGGAAAGGGGAGACTTTGGGCCAACAAAGGCAGTGCTAATATTAGCCTAGACTTGTGGCAGCCCTAAATAAAGTCAACTATGCATCTTGTTCTTGTATGGAATTGCTGCTACATATATTATTGACTCTCAAATGATCAATTTTATCGATTTTTCCTCAGATTTTTCCGCCATCTTTGGGTTATTACTCGTTGCTGACAACTCTCAGCTTTTTTCTATCACCATGACCCTTGAGTTCACGTCACATGCTTCCACTTTCTGCATGATGCTGGTAGTTAAATCATCAGCCTTTGAAGTTAATAGAGGAAATTCAAATCATTTTTGCACCCGCGCTTTGCACCCGAAGCTCTTCGCAATTCTACGTCAATCTGTTTTTTTCCGTTATTTATGAGCATCTAAAAGCAGGGAAGATTGACGTAGGACTGCCTCGAGCCCATATTTAAGAAAAAGGAAAACATCGCGTTATTTGAAGAGCTGTGCTAATTTGGGGCGTAACCAATTAAATAAAGCAAGTCTAAAGCAGGGACGTAACCAGATAAATAAAGCAAGTCAAAAGCAGCCGATTGCATGCATACGAGCGTCATTGCCAATTGCATGTAGATGAGCAGTGCAAGTGTAGATGAAGGGCCGCTTTCTCAGCAAGTCTGCAGCCTTGAGGGCTCCTAACCGATGAATCTTTTCCTATCCGGCACACCAACTGGGATGAAGCCGCTCGCTAGGCTCTTGACGAGATGCTATGCTATTTCCACTGTATTTTTTTTGGACACTGACCTTGAAATATTACTCAAGTGTTTGGCATGAAAATGAATCTAAATTTATGAATTTGGTGAGCAAAATATTTTAAAATTGAACTTATCATGTTTTCAACAAAAAATTTAGTTTAGACCTTAATTGGTCATTTGTTTCAATATCACATGTAAGGATAAAAGGAAGATCTCTTACAAATTTTTATTTAATACAAAGAAGTGATTTAAGTGGTGCCACCGAGATTTTTCATTTGTTAATCAGGACTTGCTAGTCATGCGCACACGTTATCATTTGTTAATCAGGACATGCTAGTCATGCGCACACCTTGATATGATTAATCCATTTGGACAGCGACCAAGGCATTAAGTTGACGTTATGATTTAGTCGCAGAGATTGTAACTAATACAATAATCAAGCATCGAACAAATCAAAGAAAAAGAGATCGCTACTTGGCTCCTCTGATGAATATGTATCTCTGTCAAAAACTTTCATCGAGATGCTGTGATACCATGTTGAACTGGAGACGAGACATGAGATGAGGGAGAAGAGAGAGAGACGACACCAACATCTGCAAGCCCCAAAGTGTATGTAGAACACGAGTCTTACCAAACGGCGAGCTAACATTCCCGAGCAAAGAAAAAACCGAGCGACTTTCTCACAAACATTGAGCTTTGTTATTAGCAACATCTCATGTAGCATTCTATCAATACTGGGAATAGTCCGTGCGAGTTTAGAACTCAGTCCACGCCTCCTCACTACATACATAGCATGTCCACATACACACTATTCTACACACCTATGCTAATTTTTTCTATGTTATCTAGATTAATAATATCTAAAAAAGAGTTGGGAGAGAGAACTATAGAAAAAAGAGTTATCTAGACTCAACTGCAGAACAAAGAGTTGGAACTTTTTAGAAAATTAATAGGTTGATTTTTGACCGACACGAGTTATAAGGAGTCCATTCAATTTTCATAGAGACAATGAGGTCTACAATGAATATTAAAATTGCAACTCCAACCCTTCTAGATTTCAGGGGAAGCAGTTCTTAAAGCGACTAGTGAAGCTTCTTGCAAGATTATTAATAAGTCCACATTTGGATATCCTTAGACATCAAACGATGCATAGTCATAGTTGTAGAAGGGATTACTTGGATTGGAGGGAGAGAGAGAGAGAGAGAGAGAGAGAGAGAGAGAGAGAGAGAGAGAGAGGGAGCGAGAGAGATGACATAGTAGTGGCATCAAACGCTGCATAGTCATAGTTGTAGGAGGGATTACTTGGATTGGAGAGAGAGAGAGAGAGAGAGAGAGAGAGAGAGAGAGAGAGAGAGAGAGAGAGAGAGAGATGACATGGTAGTGGCATCAAACCTCGAAAAACTTAAAAAGAACCCTGAAACAGTTTGCACCTTGACTGTTTCAGGGCCTTCTTTTTAGTTTATGGAGGTTTCATGCCACTACCATGTCGACTCTCTCTCTCTCTCTCTCTCTCTCTCTCTCTCTCTCTCTCTCTCTCTCTCTCTCGGGTTTGTAGATGATCTGAGTTTCCTCTCTCTCTCTACCAAACTTAAATTGGAAGTTTGATCATGTCACTACCATGTCGTCTAGTGTTCGAGAAAAGTGTGCCTCAGCTTATCCTTGAGCCGCTTTTATCACTTGTTTCTGTCACAAATGTTTTGGGTAAGCACTCAATGTTAAAAAATAAAAATATCAAGTTAAAGAGAGGGGGGGAAGGAGAAAATGCGCTTGAAGAATTCATGAAATAAGAGTTAAATTGTGAAAAATATATGCTATTTGGAAAAATTTCTTATTTGAATCTACATAAATTGAAATTTGTACGTTTGTGAATTTGATTTTCCCCGAACACTGATGCCGACTCTCTCTCTCTCTCTCTCTCTCTCTCGCCTAGACTGCACTTGAGTTGAGAAACATCTCTCTCTCTCTATAAAAACAAACAAAAAACATAATGGAAACAGTTTGCGCCGCGTAAAACAGTCCGTGTCGGCACGGACTGTTTCTTGTAGGTTTATTTTTTAATTTTTAGGTGATCATTGGATCTTGAAAATTCAAAATAGCTAGTTAAAGGGAGGGGGAGAAGGAGAAAATCCGCTTGGAAAATTCATGAAAATAGTTAAATTGAAGAAAATGTACGTTATTTGAGAAAATTTTCTATTTGAATATACCATAGAGGGGAAATTTGTACGTTTTTGAAATTGATTTTTTTTGCACTGATGCCGACACTCCTGCTCTCACTCTCTCTCTCTCTCTCTCTCTCTCTCTCTCTCTCTCTCTCAACATAATTCTAGAAGTGTTAATCATTCACTTCAGTAAATACGTAATTCAAGGCAAGAATACTTTAAAATGCTCTCATGGAATTACAATAGCAGCTGATAAAGAGAAGAAGCCCTCCAACTGAACTCTAAAATTATTATTGCACAGATCAGTATCAAAAATGTTAGGAATTGCAACTCTGTAGTGCCTTGACTTAATGCTTCTTGGACACACCAACTGTCCTCCCCCGCCTTCCAGTTGTTTTTGTGTGTTGACCACGTCGCACGCGCAAGCCCGATAATGACAAAGACCACGGTGGTTCTTGATCTTTTGTAGCCTTTCCAGGTCATCTCTCAACTTCATATCAAGTTGATTAGACACCATTTGAGAAAATTGGCCATCCTTGTAATCTTTCTTCCTGTTCAAGAACTAGTCAGGAATCTTGAATTGAGGAGGATTAGCAACGATAAACATCAAGTTTTCAAGCTCTTGTTCACGTCTACAACCGCTTTCTTGCAAACGAGATTAGCAAAACGACGGTCGATACTCTTAATAGATGTCAGAGCAAAAATGATATTCTGCCGTCCATCCACTTTGGTGTTGAGAACATGCAAAATGTGCTGACTCACTCTCTCTCTGTCTCTCTCTCTCTCTCGTGCGCGGCACGGATGTGGTATCTGTAGTTGAGTTGAGAACTCTCTCTCTCTCTCAACCAAAAACTAAAAAAAACACAGCTGGAAACAGTCCACGCCGGCGTGCAGCTAACGCCTGACTTGAGAGAGTGCACGGATCTCTCTCTCTCTAGGGGTATAGCATCACTGCTAATTGAACCCCACCTACTACATACACCATAGCAAAATCCTGTAGAGAAATCCCGATTCTCCCACCAAAGAGCACACACATCGTCATGGGGATCGATCCCTGCACATGCAATTTTGAAAATGAAATTGGGATAGGGGTGCGCCAAGCCTCTGAGGCAGTGCAATACAGAGGCGACGCGCGCAGAGTGAAGCCTGAGTTGACCACCTCTCTCTCTCTCTCTCTCTCTCTCTCTCTCTCTCAAACAAAAACTGGAAAAAAAACTGCTGGAAATAGTCCGTGCCGGCGCGGACTGTTTCCAGCAGTTTTTTTTTCAGTTTTTGTTTGAGAGAGAGAGAGAGATCAACTAGAAGCCTGAATTCAGAGAGTGAACCAGAAGCTTGATGTGTGGTGAGAGAGTGCACCTCTGCCTGATTGAGAGAGTGCAGCAGAAGTTTGAGGTGTGGTGAGAGTGCTTCAGAAGCTTCATGCTTCCAGCTGCTCTCTCTCTCTCTCTCTCTAACAAAAACTAAAAAAAAAACTGCTGGAAATAGTCCGCGCCGGCGTGGACTATTTCCAGTAGTTTTTTTTTAGTTATTTGGTGGAGAGAGAGAGAGAGAGAGAGAGAGAGAGAGTGCATTTGAAGATGGAGTTGACCACAACTCAAAGCCCTTTGCCAGCACTATCATGCGGAATTCAGATTTACATGGAAAAGTTGGTACAGCCTTCTTGGTTTGATGTGAGAGTTTTATCTCAGCGCAAGCTCGTGTGTATCTGACGAAGCTTCAGTATGAGACACAAGGATTTTCTAAGGATTGGTGAGAATTACGACTGGCTCAACGTGTTCGCTCTGAGAAAACGCGACATGAGTGATCTTATCAGTGGATAATGAATGAATCTGGCTTGGAGGGTAGAGTGAGTGACAAGAGATTTGCAGCAGGCATCAATGCTACACTCAATCGATGGAGGACGTCTCGACGGCAGATGTATCCACTTTCTTTTGGATGCTGTGGGCAGGCTTTGAGAGAGAGAGAGAGAGAGAGAGAGAGAGAGAGATTATGTATAGATTTGTGGCACCAGGTTTTCCAACTAAATGGTAGTGAGTCCAATTGTATTGTGAGAGAGCTTATACTACTTTGGAGTTATTGGTAATGAGTTATTATAATAGCCCACTTTGTGTTGCTCACTTGTTCTAAAGGTGTGCCTAGGACCTCAGTGTTAGGTACTGAAGGGCAACCTTTTCTTTGGAAAGACACGCACTAGGAACTTGAAACGAAATATTTTCATTCTAAATGCCCTTTTAATGACAAAATATCACAAAAAGTCAATTTTTGTAATTATGTTGTGTGCTCGGTGAGAAATATTGGTAGATTGTCTATTTATTGTCAAAACAGTCTACCACATGAAGCCTAAAACACGCTTTTGTTTTCCATTGTATGCTTTCCATTTTCAATGCCATAGCATGTGACCCGCGATTGTTGCGGCCTAATAAATGACACATGTTCTTTAAATGCTATCTTCCCTTCCAGTTACAAAATAATAATTGCTTTATTTCTTTCATCATCGCACGACGTATACCCTTTGATGTGGAAACTGCCCTCCCTAATGGTCCATAAGCTCATCCTTATCAATAAATCTCAAATGGCAGTTCCTCAGTTGTTCTAAGGTTGTTGGTGCTCACATAGGTCCTGCATCCACACTATCTCTTCTCAAAACAAAGCACGCTCTCTCTGAAGGAAAAATTCTGGCCCCATTTACTTCAAGCTTTGCACCAATGTCCCTTTGAGTATGAATCAACAAAGGATGGGCACATTTGTGGCTTCCGCACCTTGCCATAGTAATGAGGCAGAATGGAGTATGGAGTGCGCGTGTGTAAACAAAACTACTGGAAACAGGCCACACCGACATGGACTGTTTACAGTAGTTTTTTTGTAGTGTTTGGACAGGAGAGAGAGAGAGAGAGAGAGTAGGCATGGAGGAGCGCCAGAGGTATCCAAAAGACATTAAAAAAAACCTCTTGAAACAGTCGGCATCCAAAAGACATCAAAAAACAAAAAACAACTCTTGAAACAGTTTGCTCCGGCTTTCAACGACAAATAATTGTAACTTGTGCTTGTGAGGTAAGTGGGTTGTTTACTGCCTACCTAGAGCATGCAGTCTATTAAGCCAAGTGGGAATGTGAATAAAAACGGAGTGGTGGCAAATACGAGCAGGCGTCGCTGTTCTCTATTGCATTGCATGGAGAGAGAGAGAGAGAGAGAGAGAGAGAGAGAGAGAGAGAGAGAGAGAATCAACATGGTGAAGGATGTCCAAAGGCATACTACATTAGTAGAAGGCTTCAAATGACACCCCAAGATTGAGTGCAATACCATAAGGCTTCCAAAGAATTGAGCTCCTTGCTTATCCTACCAAAGGAATTAAAAGAGTTGATATAGGTATACATCCTAGGGAAAGCTTATTTGAGGGTGGGTGCTTCAGATGTGAATCTCCAATCGTGACCAAATTGGCATCCATGATTCTTGCCTCACACCTTTTACTTTCCTTCGTAAGACCTACAACCTTTTGAAAAGGACTAGGTTGCTTGCCTCTGACCCTTCGTTTTCCTCTAGTAATAGTTGTCTGACATTTTCTTTCTTTGAACGACACAATCACCCCATAAGCTATTAAGTGCCCTTAAAATCTTCCCAAATATGCCTCTCTACAAAGAACAACATTAGGTAGTGAGTCCTATTAGTCTTTTAGTTCCACACTTGTTGTTTGTAGTAGCTAGGCAAGCAATTAATGCCCTTGCAAGGCAATATGTGCGCCTATATACAAAAGCTATGGAGGTGGGGGATACATGCAAGCGATAGGGTGGATGCAACTAGTGCTGTTTGGGACACATTGCAAAAGAGACCACTGCTAGCAAAAAACAAATGTAGGGCGTAGGGCATCACATTGTCGGTGATAGTACGAATCCTCATTCGGAAAGAGTTGAGAGGCTATGGGTGGTGCAATTGCCATTCTTACTAGTATTGACGCTCGTAGATGGTAGCACTAATATTTGGATATTCCAATTTTCATATAAGTTGTGAGTTGGGTAGAGAGAGAAAGGGAGGGGGAGGGAGGAGGTGTTTAGGGATAGCTAAGCTATTGTATGTCTTTTACTATGCAAATGCCTTTTATAAAAAAATTTGATATAAATCATGTTTGGCTCTGCTCGGTTTTATCATTGCTCGAAAAGTTTTGCTCGGAGTTTGGAATTCCCCAATTATTGAGATGAAAACATAAACTAAGAGATATGGACATACACATATATACATAACAATTGTTTTCTAATATGATTGTAGGCGATATGATCATAGCACATAAGTAGTGATTTGCATTTCTATAGTCATGATCATACTTAGTTTTATATATAAAAAAGATGTATAACTTGTGTAGACCATGTATAGAAAAAAAAACAAAATGTTTAGTGATTCGTGGATTGGTGAAATTATAGTCTTCAAGTCTATTGGCACCAACTCATTAGGGCTAGGAATTTGATTTCACTGTAGTTGTAAAAAAGGAGACCACACACCAAAGAGAAGATCATTTATCAAGGATTATTTCAAGAGAACCACCAAAAGAGGTAGGCGATGATCTACCAAACACATATTTGTTCTCCATGGAAATGATACCCCGTTGGTCAGAAAATATGGTTTCAATGATGACTGTAGCTCAAGTGGGTTCTCAAATACCATTTCTATTACACCAGGATTAATTGGGCAATGTGCTATGTTCAACTACTAGCTAGAAGGCTATACAAAAAAAATCAAGATGGAATATTGCTTTTATGTATTAATCTTGAGGAGAAAACCCAATACCTAAATCAAGAACACATTATCATAGTAGGATTTTACTTAGTGGAAGACCAAACTATGCAATGGATCATGAGACTTGGAGTATTTAGGCCAACCATGAGTAGTGATGGTCACTCATTTGTGGAAAACTATCTTCGATGATAGAAACAAACACCCATACCTCATGTGATATTATTTCAAATATCACTCGTTCTCAAGTGGAGTAACTATCTAGTTACTTACTTATCAAGCAGAATATTTTCAGAGCATATGAGTAAACGCCACCAAAGATCTATTGAAACTGAAGCAAGATAATATTCTCTTATTGAAAACCAATTGTATCAGAGAGGAAAGGATCAACATTTGCGTCTCTATGGAAATGAGGATGAATATATACCCACTCTAGAAGAAGCACATGTTGGATTAGTGGATGTCCCCTTTCTAGTGAAACAACTGCTAGAGTAGTTTGTTGGAGCTATATAGAGAGCCCACACTTATGCTATATATAGCTAGGAGTCCCCACTATATATGTGTACTCAGTGTGTGTTCTACGTTGTGAGCGGGATGAAAACACACACAGCGCCTCTATAACGACCGGACACACACTCTTGGAATGATACACACACACACACACTATGGGGCACCACTCGGCTTACACAACACACCTGGCCGAGACAGGGAACACACCTCTGGAGTGAGAGGAGAGAGACTATCCACTTGCCCACTCCACACAAACACACACACACACACCCAAAAAACTCAGCTCAAAAGAGGAGATTTTTTGATGTTTAGATACAATTGAGCTTGGGCCATTACCAATGGGGCAAATAGCTTACACAATATGGGTAAAATAAGCCAGATACAATCACAAACTAGAGCAGAAACTTCGCTCATAGGAGAAACTTTCACAGAAAAACAGTAGGAAAAGAGTGAGAAATTTGGAAAAATGGACAATGCCATCGCGTCCGGAATGGCCCAAAACCCCAGTCTACAATGTCAAAGTGCTCAAATCCGACCTCGGATGAGCAGTTTACGGCCAAAACAAGCTCGAAAATGAGCAAAAAACACACCTGCGGCTGTTCCTCCTCTCTTCTCCACGTTTTTTCTGGTCTTCTCTCTGTTTTTTCAGTTCCCACACTTATCTTTTTTAGTTGGGCACCCTTGGCCTTTTAGATGACCTCAAACGGACCACGAACAGGCCAAAAACTGACCTCACAGTGCATAGTTGTCACCTTTTTACATCATCCGCACACCTGGCACTCAGTTTTTCCAAATAATGCATCCCGCAACCACGTGAAGTGGCCCCAAAAAGTGGTCCTCATGATGACCTTTCTGCATAACTCTCACAAGAAAACACCCACGTTGTGTCCGCATTCATCCACGTGCAAATATTGACCCCGTTCGGCCTCCTGACGCCACTAGATGCCATCTGACGCACCTGCTTACCTCATGTCGTCGGCCCGTGGATAGCTTCCTCGTGAAGTTTTACGCGCTAACAACTCCTCTTTATTATAGAAAAAACACAATGGTATTGGTAATAGTGAAAATCGATGCACTATGTACACCCTGTCCTACCTGTACACATGTGGGCCCCACGTAACCACCTGGCTTGAAAAATGGGCAATTCTTTATTTGATGCACCATGCATATATATGTACATATGCGCAATCCCTTGCTCCAAAAAACTCCTGACATAATTTTCCCATCCCCTAGCCTGCTAGATCATTCATGATCAGCAGTAGCAAAGAGAGATATGAGACTCGCCGCATCACAGGTCTCCTCATCCCTCACCAACACTCCTTGATCCACAGACAGCTCATCTTGATCCACCATCATCAATCTAGCATGATACAATTTAAGACGCAATCCATTTACCCTTGACTTATGTAGAACACCATCCAAGTTAGCCAGCTGATATGTGCCATTTGGAAAATACTCCACTACCTTGAAAGGGCCTTCCCACTTAATTTGAAACTTCTTTTGGAAGGTGTTGTCTAGCTTACTGTTGTAGCGCAAAACCAAGTCATGTTTCTTGATACCCTTACTTTTGACCTTTTCATTTATCTTTGCCAAAGCCTTATCCTGCATTTGCCCATAATTCTCCAATGCGCTCATCCTATCCAACTGGACCTCTTGTAACTGCAAGAGCCTCTCTTTGAATGCATCACTAGGCGGCCCAAGCAACTTCTCTAACATCTTGACCGCAGGAAACTCTACCTCCACAGGCAATAGTGCTTCCTTTCCATACACCAAATGAAATGGAGTAAACCCTGTACCTGTTTTCACCGAAGTACGGTAAGCCCATAATGCACTAGGCAATTCCAAATCCCAATTCTTTCCTTGGTGCTCTGTCACTTTAGAAAGAATTTGTACCAACTCACCATTGAATCTTTCATTTAAGCCATTACACTGTGGGTAATAAGGAGTGGTATGCTGGTGCCTAATCTTCATCTTTGTGCATAAGAAGTCTAGCAGTTTAGCTCTAAATCCTGGACCCTTATCTGAAAGTAGCTCTAATGGCACCCCAAACTTGCAACATATTTCATCGTACACAAATTTTGCCACATCCTTTGCAGTGATCTGTTTTACTGCTATAGCCTCTGCCCATCTAGAGAGATAGTCCACTGCCGTCAAGATATAGCTTTTGCCCCTGCTTGTGATAGGTAACGGGCCTATTGCATCAATCCCCCACTTTTCAAACACATCAAACACCATAATGGTTTTTCGTAGCTCTAGCTTCAACACTCTCTTCCCAAATGCTTGACACCTATTGCAAGACCTACACCAATGGTGAACATCCTTGTGCAAACTAGGCCATACATACCCCTCTTGCAAAATCTTATGCAAGGTGATCTTTAGAGAAAAATGGCCACCACATGCGCCTTCATGATTCTCTTCCAACACTCTGTAAAGCTCCTCCCACCAAGGTACACGTCTCAACACGAGATCAGCCCCTTTCATGTATAAGACATCACCAATCAATTTGTACCTGTATGCTCTACGCACAAAGCCATACTTCTTAGACTTCTGAATCTCCTTTGGAATGATTCCTGTTATCAAAAACTCCTCTTCTTGATCCAAACTTTCCCGTCCTCAACACAAATAGCTCCCCAATCATGCCTTGAGCTGCTTCATGTGCCTCTCCATTTAGAGCACGTTCAATGTGTCTGATGATCCATGCTTCAAACTTTTTTAACAGGCCTTTAATTTTGAAACACATTTTCTTCAATGAGTTGTTCTTGCTCTTCCACACACCCAGCACTTGCTTCACCACTAACAAGGCATCACCTTTTATGCTCAACCTTCTAACCCCATGCTTGAAACAAATGTGTAATCCAACTTCCAACGTAGCATATTCAGCCTCATTGTTACTATGCGCATCCAACTTGAACCCTCTCTTGCATACTAGCTTCCCCTCTGGATCATAAATTGCTATACCCCCTGAAGCTGCATCATGGATCTTTCTGTATGAACCATCAAAGAACAACACATGTGAATTGCTGATCTGTGGCACTTCTTCAACTATCTTTCTCACCACCTCTTCCTTAACAATAAGGGGATTCTCCTTGTAGTTCAACAAATCAGCTAGGGTAGCCCTTGTACTATCTTCCACTAGAAAAGAGAACTCAAACTCTTGCAGCTCAATTACCCATTTCTTCACCACATTTGACATGTTAGTGCTATTTGACATGTTGAAAACGAGGGAGAGAGAGAAGACTCTCAAGCGAGAGAGAGGCCATGCCTCATACAGAATCTGAGAGAGAGACCTTCCTCCTCCTCCATAGCTCTCCCCTCCCCTGAACTCTGATACCAGTGAAAGGACAGGGGAGCTGACATGCTAATCTCCACCCAGCCATGCCCTTGGCCTTTTAAATATAGGGACCCCCTTGACTGCATATAGGGAAACACATTCTATTATGCCACAATTACACTAGCATAGGACATCATTCCCTGGAAACGACACCAAATGTTGGGGGTTCCATCGTTGCAATAGCTCCAATGACCAACAAAATTATGAGTCCCAGAGGGATGAGCTAGCCGGCTAGGGCATGGAAACACTCACACAATTAGTGAGCTAATCATGGAAACATGAATGGTTGAATCTATGAGGTTAGCTTCTCAGCCTATGGAGGAGCTAAGCGACAATGAAGGGCAATCTCCACATCCACTTCTCTTAACCTCTAATCAACCCAATCACACACACTAACGATTGTAAGATGCACACAACACTAATCCTATCATGCAACACACTAATAGCAAGCACACACACATAGATATATCGAGCACCACACTCCAATCAAACCTACATGCACACACAAGCAAGAGAGGGAAATCACACAAGATTAGAGAGGGATTAACCACTAATTAGTTAAGATCTAGCTAATCTAAGCATCATAGGCAATCATAAGAAGCATGAGAGAGGCATAGTGAAAGAGAATTAAGCATTGATTAGTGTTAACCAAGACACATGAGCAAGAAGAAGCTCAAGGACTCCATGGCCACACATCTCAAGGGCTCTCACCAAAAGAGTGTTCTCAAAAAATGAGCTTGAGAACCTAATTTCCTTTACATACTGCACCTAGGGTAAAAATATACAATTTTCGGGCACCCAAGGCCTTTAGGGCTCCACCACTTATTGAATTTTCTACCTAGGCACACTAGTTGACCTATTCTTTACAGCTTGGGACTCCCATTGAGCCTGTAACACATTAAAAAATTACAATGGCTTGAAATAAATCGGGAATTTATAATACGTGACCATTTTGGGAAAATGTGAAAAATGTGTAACTCCAATCGTCACTGCTTCTTTGTATTCATCCTCGATGTGCATTCGTACGTCTTTAGTCTTTATCAGCTTTTATTAACTGACGTTGACTTAGTTAACAGAAATAGTTACTATGGAAGGAGTGAATAACATAGTGATAATGCACCTCAATGTGCTTTGTGTGAGCATTTAAAATTTGGTTTCTCGCAACCACCAATGCACTCTGACTGTCAGTGTAGATGATGTTGTCAATGTCCTATCCAACACCCAAATCATCCATAAGCCAGCTCAACAATACACACTAAATTGTAGTTGTGAAGATTTTCATGTACTCACCTTCACAACTGGAAGTGGTCATAGTAGGTTTCTTCTTGCTCAACCATGATATGCATAAATTGCAAGTATGAAACAAAAACCACTTCTAGACACTCATGTGTCATAACAACTATCCCAATTTGAGTCCAAAAAAGCATGCAAATTGGGTGGCATGTTGGAATTAGGGTTTCAGGAAAAAACACACAGTTGGAAAAGATGAGGGAAGCTCAAGGAACACAACTGAGAGTGTTTTACATAGTGTGCAATGGAAAGATAAGATAGCCCTAGAGTGATGGGTGTACATACAATGCATGGAGAAAAAAACTCCTAGTGAGGGAAAAATGCCCCGGTGGTCCTAAGTGTGTTCACACACATCACTACCACATGCATATGGCAACAAATCCTCCTTGGGAGTGATGCGGTGAACGAGAGCTGGCACATAGAGTATAGGGAAGTGCCATGCTCTGAGGACATGATAAGTCCACAAAGGGAAGCAAGCCCAAAGCTTTATGGAAAGTTTTGAAGACTGCCCTATACTCACTCTCACAACTGGAAGTTTCCATTTTAGGTTTCTTCTTGCTCAACCATGATATGCATGAACTGCCAAGCATGAAACAAAAACCACTCATGGACAGTCGCGTGTCAAAACAACCAGCCCAATTTGAGTCCAAAAATGCGTGTAGATATTTTGGCAATGATCCCTCCTTGGGATAAAACAAGCTAAGATGTAAAGTGCCACTCAAGTAGAAAAAAAACTCTTAATAGTCTGCCAATGCTTATACCCTGGGCTATGCATGAATCTACTGACTTGTAAGATTGCAAATTGAATATCCTGCCTCATGTTGCATACATAAATAAGGTAGCCAATAGAAGTTTGGTAAAGAGTGACATTGGCAGGATCACCAGCATCATGAAGGCTCAATTTCAAACGTATTTCCATGGGAGTGGCAATAGGTTTGCAATCCTCAAGTCCAAACCTACATAGCAATGTCTATATGTAGCTTGTTTGACACAAGTCAATACCACCATCACAATGCTTAAACTATATACCCAAGTAATGATGCAACAACCCCAAATCTTTCAACTTAAAAGTAGCATTCAAATCAGCCTTAAATTCAAAAATATGTCTCTCATTTGGTCTAATGATCAGCAAATCATCCACATAGAGAAAAACAATGAGGAGTACATCACCCTCACATGCTTTACATACAATGTGATTTCTGTTTCACTATTACAAAAACCTCGTTTGAACAAATGAGTATCACCATTCCCATACCAAGCACGATGAAAATCCATACAAAGCTTTCATATATTTGCACACTTTATCTTGTTGCCCTTTAATGGAAAAACAACGAGGCTGCATTACATAAACTTCCTCAAATATGTCACCATTCAAGAAAGGAGTAATAATGTCTGACTGATGTAAATCCCAACCAAAATGAGCTACCAATTCACATAGAAAATACACGGTAGTCATACAACAAGCGAGAGCAAAAGCCTCTTCATAATCTATGCCTTTTTGTTACTCATAAACCTTTGCAACAAGTCAAGCGTTATAGTGATCAATCTCACCATCCAGCTTGCATTTCAACTTGTAAACCCACTTTGTACCAATGCATGGCCTTATTTCCAAGAGACAAATCACATAAACTCCATGTGTCATTTTCTATAAGTGCATCATATTTTAATTGCATGGCAGCCATCCAATTTTTTGAATTGTGTAAAAGACAAAGGTTCCTCAACATCACATAAGCTAGACATAGCCAAAGCATAACAATATAATGTATAAGATGTATGGCACAAACTTGAACGAGTACGTTTAGACAAAGGTGCATCCAATTTACTATCACACAAAGTATGTGCTAGCCATTTTGGCATACCTCTAGCCTCCTCATTCTCAGCCCTTTCTTCATCAAGTACATCATGTACATTTGCATCAGTAATAGGCTGATCTGTAACATTTTAAGAAACCTCCATAGGCTGTACATTTGCCTCATTGGAATTTACATTCACATTTCCACCACTAAAAAGAGGCAACAAAGTGTCATAAATCTCCTATGAGCTTACATTATTGTCTCTAGTACATAACAGCAAGGGCTAAACAAACTCTTCCACAAACACAACATCTTGTGAGTCCAAGATACACTTTGTTTGAGGATGATACGACCTATAACCTTTGCTTCCAGAACTATAACCAAAAAAAAGGCATTTGATAACCTTATCATTCAATTTTTTGCACTGCATTTATGGCACCAAAGCATTTGCCAAATAGCCAAAAACATGCATGTGCTCAATAGAAGGCTTTCTATCATTCCATGCGTCATATAGAGTCATAGACTACAAAGCTTTGTAGGACACATATTAAGTACATAAGTGGCACACATGATGGCCTCAAGTCAAAATGAATGCGGCAAGGCTTGAATTTTGACCATACGTCGTGCCATTTTCATAAGTGACTTGTTTTTCCTCTTAGTAACACCATTTTGTTGAGGCGTATATGGCATTGTACATTGGTTTTTTTTTCCCATGACTAGACATATATGCATTAAATTCATGAGACATATACTCCCCCCCTTGATTTTAATAGAGGGTGTCCATAGTACATTTTGAAACATTTTCAGCCATATCTAGAAATTGTTTGAAGCACATAAACAATTTGAAATTCTCTTTAAGCGGACACACCTATGCAAGCCTAGATTAATCATCAATGAAATTCACAAAGTAAAAGTAATTGGCCAATGATGAAGTTTGCATGGGTCCACAAACATCACTATGCACAAGCTGCAACCTGCATGTGACCCTAACTGAACCATCCTTTGAAAACTTTGAACGCTATATCTTACCCAAAATACACCCTTTACAAACATGTTTAGCATGTGCTTCAAGAGACGGAAAAGAAGAAACCATATTATATTTTTGCAAATGCAGCAAACTTACAAAATTCAGATGCCCAAAACGTACATGCCAAAGTTTTGCATCTAAAACTGCATTTGAATCCACAAAATTATTTGAAAATTTCTTCCCACACTTTTCATACAAAGGAGCTTATACAGCCCACGACATAAAATGCCAGATGCAACAATTTCATCATCAAAACTAAGATCATGTATTGTACATTTGTCATCCACAAATCTGACTACAAGACCAAGTCTAGCAAGTGCAAATATAGACAAAAGATTCTTCTTGATCCTAGGTACATACAATGATTCAAGAAGTGTAAAAGAAGTGCCATTTGCAGTAGTAAGCACAATCTTTCCAACTCCCTTAACCAGGGAAGAGGCATTGTTGGAACAAGTGACTGAATTCCCATGAGGGACATCCTCGAGAGAGGTAAACAAGTCACGATGAGAGGTAATGTGCTTTGTAGCACCACTGTCAAAGTACCACACATGAGCATTTGCAGCAACTGACATACATGCATCATGGATTGAAGGATCATAAGTGCACTCTGCACTAAAGGCCCATTCTGTAGTGGAACCAGCCTCTTTCTTCTTAGCCTCTTTTGCCTTCAATTTTGGAGATTGCTTGATCAAGTGATCATTAGCTTTACAATAACAGCAATCATCTTGTTTTTTCGCTTTTTACCAAAATTTTGAGACAGATTGTTGCCAGCAGAATAATTAGGAACATGTGATTTACCACTCACAAAAGAACCATGAGAAGTGGCTACATTGTTGTTACCATATTTTCTTTGAGCAGCAAAATGCCTATTTAACTGCTTGTTTCTTAGCCCTGTTTTTTTTTTTGGAAAGTGACTCTTGCAACAACAATGTGTATAATGCATCAAGCTTGACAACTTGTGGATTTCCTTGGTCATAAGTCTCCAAGTACTAGCAAAAGTCTGGTAAGAATCTAGCAAAGCATCAAGAACAGTTTGCACAAGGAAACTATTAGCAATGACTTTGCTTGCAAAAATAAGTTGCTCATTGATATCCTTGACACCAGCAAGAAAAGTGCCCATCTCATCTTCCTCATGCATAATCTTTGACTCCAATTCTTTATGTAGCAATGCAATTTTAGCCTCATTTCGACTTGCATAAAGACTAGCCAGAATATCCCAAGCCGGTTTTGTAGAGTTTGCTGAATGAATATGAGGACTAATAGTGTGATTCACAGAAAACACAATTAAAGCATGATTCTATGCATCTTTTACATCCCAACCAGCTTTCTCCACCATAGGACAAATAGCTATGGTAGTAGCCATCCTGCCACCAAAACCTGCAACATCCTCAATATTACCTATATCCTTAGAACAAAAATGTACATCAATGCCATGCACAATATTCCAAACTCCTGTTACACAAGGATATGTTGCATCATATAAGACCACGTAGGGTAATTGTCCCATCCTATCTATCCTCAATACTTGCAAACATCTTGAACACATATGTGATGTTGTCAGCCATGGAAAATGTTGCACCTCCACTTCTGTCACGTGATCAGGAACTCAGGTGGCCAATATTTGGAGCGGAGTGTGTGTGTTGTGGAGGGTGGGAGGGTGTCGTGGATCCTCCTACAAGAGGTGGAGGGTGCATGGCAAGCTACAAGAAGGGATCTTTTTCAATTTCTGTTGTGTTGCTTACTCTAGCTTTTTTCGTGTCCTGATGTGAAAGCTGTCCGAAAAGAGGAGAAACAAAGTGGGAACAACAAGTTCTATATAGCACAAACCATACAAAACTGTAAGAGACCTATTATGCAAAAAATGGCACTGACAAAAAATTTGCACAAAATAACAAAATAACTTGTGCATTACTACTTGTAATGGAAATGGAGGCCGAAATGAGCCCAAGTAAAAATTCTGCGTAGACTAAGCTCAACGAGATTACACAAAGTACTTTTCAACATGCTTATGCTTGCCAAATATCAAGAGATTGAAGAAAGTGAGCAAGTGTGTGCTGGAGCTATTGGTGACTAAGCCCAAGAGGATGCAACCTACTCTAATACCAATTGTGGCAATTAGGCTTGCAAGAAAACACACACATCTTGGAGAAGATGAAGGAAGCTCAAGGCACACAACAAAGAGTGTATTACTTAGTGTGCAATGGAAAGATAATATAGCCCTAGAGTGATGGGTGTATATACAATGCACAGGGGGGAAAACCTCCTAGTGAAGGAAAAAATGTCTCGGAGTTCCTAAGTGTGTTCAAACACATCACCACCACATGTATATGTAACAACAAATTCTTAGCCATCAACACATAAAACTTTTGTACAATGAGATTCACTTTGAACTTCCTCCAAGAAAAGACTAAATCCATGACCCACTGCTTAGCTTCAAGATAGGTCACCTCTCTAGGACTTATCACCTTGCTTTCAAAGTAGATAGGCTTATAGCTTCTCCCCACCTTTTGCAATAACATTGCCCCAACTGCCACGGTACCTACCATCATGGCAACATAAAAAGCATCCTCCCACTGCTCCGCTTCAAGATAGGTTTCCTCTCTAGGACTTATCACCCTGCTTTCAAAGTAGATAGGCTTATAGCTTCTCCCCATCTTTTACAATAACATTGTCCCAATTTCCACGATACCTACCATCATGGCAACATAAAAATCATCCTCTCAACTAGGTGGACACACCATCAATAGCTGACACAGGATTTCTTTCACCCTGTCAAAAGCATCTTAAGCTTGTTCATCCCATTCAAACCCATGAACATGTTGTGCCCTCTTTTGAAGAGGATACACATATTGGGACAGCATCCAAAAAAACCTTGATAGATCCTTCAATTTATGCACAAATGATGCCAAACCTTGAGCATTGGAGGGAGGATCCATAAGAAGTAGAGCCTTGACCTTTTCTAGATCCGCTTCAATTCCAGAGACCACATGAAATGGTGGGCGTTGTCGACTATATGTAGCGACTAAGAGAAACAATTACCTGTTACCATTTTAGGATGAGATCTTAAATCAAGTAACCGACCATGAGAGGTATTCCATCATGGATGGGTTTTCAGGGTACTTTCAGATACGGATTGCATTTGAAAACTAGCTAAAGATGACATTTATCTCTCCATGTGGATGTTTTGCCTATCGTAGAATTCCAGGTTCATGAGGGTGTTTATGGACAATAAAGGGTGTTATAGCTCAAGGGAGGATCATTTGTCGAAGCTACATGTAAGGACATGGGTCCTACGGGCAAGGCCACTGGCACGGTTGGACAGTGTGTACGCTAGGGAGAGGCTATAAGATAGCACGGTTGGGTGGAGACTAGCACACGCATTACAACCGTAGAATTCCAGGTTCATGAGGGTGTTTATGGACAATATAGGGTGTTATAGCTCAAGGGAGGATCATTTGTCGAAGCTATGTGTAAGGACATGGGTCCTAAGAGCAAGGCCACCGGCATAGCCGAACAATGTGTACGCTAGGGGGAGGCTATAAGATAGCACGGTTGGGTGGAGACTAGCACACAAATTACCATCGCCCTTTCACTAGTATCCGAGCTATTTTTGGGAGGAGGCAAAAGGCGGGTTGCATGTTCATGCAACGTGTTGCTTTTCTCCCACTTTCCACACACAACGACATCTCCATTGTGCAGCAAAAAGAAGATAGACATAGTTTCTTGTGCGAACTGCGCATGGACAATGCACGATATGACAACCAACAACAGACGCCCCACCTACACCCTCCACAACGGGCGACTAAGGCAAACTCAACTGACAACTCGACAACACTGAGGTTTCGTTGGAGCCATTGGCTGTGCGCGTAGGAAGGGCCGCTTAACCCTTTGCATGAAGGAGGGTTGAACCCATCCCATGAGGATAAGATACCAACACTTTACCATCAAGCTATTGACCCTAAGGAAAGATAGCATACTTGTGTCTAAACGAAATCTAGAAGGAAAGGGAAAGCTTCAAACTTCAAAGAAGTAGCTTCACCCTTCCTTTTCACTTCTAAGTTTTCCTCCAAAAATTCTTTTTTCCTCAAGGAGGTAGCTTCAAAGTGAGCAAAAGTCTTCACAAAAACGACGCGTTTTTGTGAAGAGGCAACAAAGGTGTTCTTACAACGAACGACACGTGAAGTTACAATTCTCGCAAGGCGAGGTTCACATGCAACACAAATTACGGAGCATACAAAACACAAAGACTTCAATTTCACAAGGTACAAGTTGAGGTTTTTTCTCTCTTTACATTAGTGTGTGTTTACCATGGCCAGTGAGGATAGCCCACCTACACACACTTTTGATTTTGAGCACGTAGATCAAAATTAGGACAGTGTTGCTGACACTAATATGCATGATGATGATGATCTAGGAGATCATGAGCTTATAGATATGGCTTCTTTCAAGACTTTGGAACATCTCCAAAGCATACTTGAAAGCAACATCTCTGCATTCAATGCAAATGCTACCAATCGTACGGAGTTACTTGTGAAATTTATGAATTCACAGACGACTGAAGGAGCCACAAGTGGCATGGTTCAAGGGAACCAAGCTCGCACAACTCAAGGAGTCCAAGAGACAAGTGCTGCAGAAGATGCAGAAGGTAGAAATGCATTACTTAAGAATATCACCATTTTTGAGTTTCACGGGGAAGAGCGTGATCGCAACAAGGATGCGCTCAATACGTTCTTACACAAATGGAGTGATATTCATAGATTGAGACACACCCGCGATATAAAGACGGCTATGGAAACAAGTCTATCTCTTAAAGGTAGGGCCTATAAGTGGTGGATGACATTTCCAATAGATGCTCGTCCTCCATCTTGGGTTGCGTTTCAAGCTTCTTTCTCCCAAGAGTTTTTGGACTCCAATGAAGAAGATAAGAAATGGTTAGCATGGGATGCATGCCACATGTCTGGCCTCTCTCTCACACAATACCTTTCGAAGTATCGAGAAATCATATTAAAACTAGAAGGCCTAGATGAATTCCAAAAGATACAGGGTTTTAATAGGGGTCTTGACAAAGACTATCATCTTCATGTCAAGACCCAACGTCCAAAAACTTTGGAAGAAGCCATCAGTCATGCCCAAAGATATGATGATGACCAAGAGAGGAAAGGAAATGTTCCCTACTCTAAAGAATACTTTTGCTAAGAGCAATGTGGCTAAGAGCCAATGGTGAGGTAGATCTCCCGCAGTTCCAAGAGGAATAAGAGACAATCTACCTCTCCACGCCCATAAGAGGCTAAGAAGCCTAGGAGATATTCCACATGGGTCTCTCAGCACTGTTGATTTTGAGCGTGCAAAGAAACACAATTTGTGTTTTCGATGTCTTTCGGACCAACAAAACAAGAAACAAAATAAGAAAGACTATCCTCTTTTGTAAGGCAAAGAAAAGGCCATGCACACGGTGCAACACCTCACATTAGATTCATCTCCTAAATATTATGTTGTAGAGGTTCTTCATATGGAAGAAAAGCACAAGTGTTGTGTGCCTGCTTCAATGTGGCAGCCCACCTTTGGCCCCCATGATTTGATTCGCATGCATGGCACTATTAACGGACAACGTGCTTGTATTTTAGTGAATGATGGTGCAACTCATAACTTCTTGAACTATAAGCTAGTCAAGAAATTGAAGCTTACACAGACTCCTTGATCTCACAAGTATGTGGTGGAGCAGATGTCTGGGAATGATAAAGGAGTATGGGACATAGTAGTTCAAGGGGTTGAGCTTACTGTTCAAGATCATACGATGACCCTTGACTTCCAAGTTATGAACATGGACCGTGCTACTAAGTTTTAGGACGGGAGTGGCTGCATGGTTTAGGAAACATACTGCACACTAGTTATGAACACAAATCCTTATCCTTTATGGCCAATGGTAAACATGTGCTTTTGCTTGGTGAGAAAAATATACCATCTGCACCTCTTATATGTACAACCAAGCTTTCTATTTTGCAAAAAAAAAGATTTAATAGATGAAGTCTTTCTGTGTTACTACTTGTCTCCAAGTCCTGTGAATTCTCAAGAGCAAAGTGTGGTGAATTCTAGTAATGGTATGCAAAGTGCAATGAATTCTAATGGTATGCAAAGTGCCATGAATTCTATTGATAAACAAAGTGTTAACAAATCTAACGAGAAAAGTGCTCTCAAATTTAATTCTATAGAGCAACATGCAACTGTTGTAAAACAAACATTATAGGAATTACAAGATTCTCCGTCCCAGCATAACTCTAGTTTACTTTGTCCTTTTGCACGGAAAAAGCTAACTCACTTGCTCACGGAGTATAGTGATGTGCTCTCAAGTGATTTACCACTGTGATTACCCCCTACACGTGATGTGCAGCATGGCATAGATGTCTTGCCAGGCACTAAACCGGTGAGTAAACCACCTTATCATGTGAGTGCTAAAGGAGCCAAGGAGGTTGAGAGTTAGTTGGCTGACTACCTCACTCATTGTCTCATTAGACCTAGCACTTCGCCTTGGGCATCACCATCTCTAATGGTAAAAAAGAAAGATGGTACTATGCCCATGTGCGTAGATTATTGCAGATTAAATGCGATAACCATCAAGAACAAGTATCATCTGTCTCAAGTGGATGAGTTGTTTGATCAACTCCACGGGGCAAGATACTATACAAAAATAGATCTTCGTTTAGGATACCATCAGGTTTGTTTCCTACTATAAGATATCTCCAAAACTGCCTTTAGAACACAGTTCAGGCATTTTGAATTTTTGGTTATGCCTTTTGGTCTGACCAATGTTCCAGCTACATTTATGACACTCATGGATAGTGTCTTACGTCCCTATCTTGGAAATTTGTTGTGGTTTTCCTTGATGACATTCTCATTTAGAGTAAGACTAAAGATGAACACATAGAACACTTACGATTAGTGTTTGAACAGCTACGAGCTCACTTGCTGTATGCTAAGAAATGCAAATGCGATTTCTTTATAGATACATTACCTCGGTCATGGGATCTCTTATTCCGGCATCAAAATGGACATTGACAAGGTCACTGCCATTCTTCGATGGCCACATCCCAACCCGGTTGAGGAGCTTCAAATATTTTTAGGCATGGCTGGATTTTATCGATATATATCCGTAATTATACCAAAATTGTTGTTCCTATGATAGATCAACTTAAAGAAAAAGGTAAGACCTTTTCTTGGGAAGAAGCCCAAAAACACAGTTTCGAACAGCTCAAGGTAGTTATAGCCACTACTCCCATCCTAGCGATCGTCGACCCATTTAAGCCGTTTGTGGTTTGTGGTAGAGACTGATGCTTGTGATAAAGAAATTGGTGCAGTACTTCTCCAGTAGGGAATAACTATAGCCTTTGAAAGTAAAAGTTAGATAGAGCTTAACAGAATTATTCTATCTATGAGAGAAAGCTCTACGCCATAATTCACGCTTTACGAAAGTGGTGAAACTATTTATATGGTGCCGATTTTGAAATAGTTTTTGACCATGACAGTATTAAATGGTTTACTACTCAAACGGACTTGAAGGGCCGTAAAGCTAGATGGGTCAAAATCCTTTAAGATTATGATTGTAAGCTACGATATCGCAAGGGGGGCGATATAATGTAGTAGTGGATGCACTAAGTTGGATGCCTCAGATTGATTCACTTGCTTTCATGGAAATAAAGAGTGGATTTTTAGAGTCATTACGTGGCAAGTGTGCACAAGATCAATCATATACTAAAGTGTGGAGTACAGTTTTAAAAAGGATCCCTCACATGTCTCTCAACAGCTAGATAAACATGTCTTTGAACGTGTAGATTGAAACTCCAACATACAGAGCTCCACCCCTACTCAGGAAGAGTTTAAGCGATGGAAGAATTTTTCCATTAATGATGGCTACTTACTCCACAAAGGTATAGTATGTGTGTCACAGGACTCATACACTAGGCGCCAAATCTTATTTGAGTGTCACAATAGTCCAAGTGCTGGTCATCCAGGTATTTGTAAGACATATGCCTTAGTTCGACGGTAATTTTATTGGCCAGGCTTACATCATGATGTTCAAGAGTACGTACTAAATTGTCAACAATGCCAAGTTAATAAGGCACAGTTCCTCAAGGTAGGTGGCCTTTTACATCCTTCAGATCGAGATTCCATAAGGTAAGTGGGAGAGTATCTCTATGGATTTTATAGTAGGACTACCTACTACAAATCGTGGCCATGATGCCATTTGGGTAATTGTAGACCGTCTCACAAAGATGAGTCAATTAATTCTCACTAAGACTATGGTTAAGACACCGGAATTAGCACGGCTATTTGTAGAGCATAGATATAAATTCTACGGTCTACCAGCTAGTATCATTAGTGACACAGATCCAAAGTTTGATAATCACTTTTGGAGAGCTGTGTTCCAAAAGTTGTAAACCAAAATTAATCTAAGTACGGCTGATCATCCAGAAATGGATGGTCAAACAAAAAGATTTAATCAAGTGCTAGAGGATATGCTACGAGTGTACGTTGGAAAGGGGGAACAAACCCAGCGCACTCCAAGCTTGCCTCTCTATAGCCCAAGGATTAATCCGCACCCCTAACCACACAAAAACTCACACACGTGCACACTTTCTGCCAACCTTCACATCACACTCACCTTTGGGCATTCTCAGCTGTACGCATTCACACATAAACACCTCAACATAACCGGCTTGACAATACACCATCATACACAACGATACCTACATCAAATAAGTAAACACACAATCTTGGAAGGTGACACAAGCCTTGACCACACACAGAATAGCTCACTCAATCATTCTCTCCCTCCCTCTCTGTGCACATACATACACAAAACATGGAGCCAACTCTACCACGGGCTATAGGGAATGGGACGAGATAGACAAGATGATTGATGGAAAATTCAACACGAAAAATAATCCCACCAAACTTCAAACTCACTTATCCATAGCAAAAAAAACCAATCCCCATATAATGATGGCAGCTTCTCTGATTGATCTCCTTCAAGTCCTTGGCGACATTCTCTCCTGCTTCAAAAAATCATGGCGGCTTCTTCTTCATGTGATGGCACCCTTGTCCACTATTCAAGCCTCGGCTCATCTCTCTCCATATGGCACTGTCCTTTCTTGCAACCCTTCTCCCAAAGCTCCCTTGACTTGGCACCACACCTAGCTCCTCTTGATTAATGCAAAGATGCAGCTCGCAAGTGGATGACATCCCTCCTGTACTCATCTAAGTCGCGAAACTTGGCTTCTCTTCCCCCCGGACCACCCTATTGGTCGCTTCTCAACCCACTAGCTCGTTTTCTCCCCAATTGGCGGCCCTTTAATGGTCCTGCTTTGGCATCTTTCTCCTACTTTTACCCTTGGCCTCTGGATATGGCCCTTGACCACACACCACCTGCTCTGTGTGCAACCTTTCAACCACCTGACTGCACCCCCTCCATAGTCTTACCCCACCTTGTTGAAGGTGGCACCGAGCAACCTATGGCGAGCCCCACCATGCTGTCTAGCACCCCTGCTCAGACCAGCCCCCGATAGTGCTCTTGAGCCGTCTCTCTTGATTTTGCTGCTCTCGACCTTCCTCCCTCTCCAGAGCTCCCCTCCCGCTACGTCCTCTTTGCTCGTGATGGCCCTGGATGGACTCCACTTGGTCACGGCCTCAAGTCTCCCTTCCTCGCCCCTCCTTCCCCTGCAGTGCGGCCCTTATGGCAGCGCTATCTTCATGCCCTCAAACTGACGACCCCCCTAATGCAATTAATGCCATCCCTCTTGCCTTATGCTGCCCCCACCACCAGATGGCGCCTGATCTCCCTCATGCATGGCAGATGGAAAACCCTTCCATGCTAGGCCTCCTTGGTTGCTATATGCTCTGCTCGTTTTCTTGCATGGCGACCAAATTACCAAAAAAGCCTTTTGTTTCTTCTAAAAAATTCCTCTCAAGTTGGGCCGCCTTCCTACAAGAAGATGCTCGGCACGACTGTCACAAGCTCCGTATACGCTGATATCTGAACTTCACTGTGCTAATGATTCAGATTCCAACCCGACCACCAAAAGGATTCTCCTAAATAGTGTTTGCCACGGTCGACCATCGTTTTGAGCTTGAAATGACGTCCGAATAGTAAACAACCATGAAACTGCACTCGATTACACAAAGATCTCGACTCCGGTGGCTTTGATGTTCAATTCGGCATACACATCATAGCACCTTTTGCCTTACCAGGATTGAGAACCACGAATTGGCATACACATCCTGGCAGTAGAGTGTCCTGCAGACATCTCGATCAAAATATTATATCATAAACCTCATAGAAACTGTGTCCAGCACCCCTTGTCCCGTTCACAACCTTATGATATAAGCATTTGCTCATGTCATCTATGATAGCAAAAAACACTTGCAGCTTCTACTAGCGAGTGCTCCATCCTTGTGTACCTGTCTCCTAGTTGCACCAAATACATGCTCAACGTCCCTTCCATTTGCCTGCAAACTGCCATGTGTGGGCTTCTTGCACTTCCATAGGCTGACCATATTTAGTTGTACCATCATTGCCCAACCCCTCGTTGAGCATTCATGCTCAACCATAGCATTATTTAGATAAGAGATGATTGCATATGAGAGAATTGATACTTAGTATGTACATAAGGAGTAGATAGATAGATAAAGAAGTTTTATCAGCTGTAGAATCCCCTCGGATCAAATGGAAAGTCCCGAGATTTCCCAAGTGCAATGTAGGCCCCTCTTGGGTCAAACTGATGGTTTTCAGCATTACTACCCATTTGTAAAACAGACAAAAACCACTCCCGCTTTGCACCTCTAAATCTGTAAACCAACCATGCATGTAGCTATCCACACCATAAACCTTGAACAACCTCGATCCACAAGACTTCCTGGTACACAAAATGAGTCCGTTCACCCACCTTCGAAGCATCTGCACCATACATCATAGGCTCTTACCTGCTAGAGGGCTCTCTATAACATAATCTACATCCGAAGAGCTTTGCAAATGGGGCAAAACTACTTGTAAAGCAACCTTCAAAAGTATATCTATCAATAACCTGGCACCAACCTTCGACACCCTATCATCCCGAAGAAAAAGAGAGGGTTGTCCAGCCCCCTGGTCCACACAAGGCGTCTCCATAACTGTCTCATGCTGCTTTGTGACCACCTCATCTACATGCATAATATCGTAAATATCATACCTTGAGGAAGTGGAGTCCGTCTCCCATGTGCTATCTCCATCAAAAGAGCTGTCGCCACTTGACTCATGCTCTTCCCTTGTCTCAGAATATGGAATCTCGTCCATCACTACTCATTCTTCAACCTTATCAACAAATCTCACTTGTCGGCCATGAGCACACTCCCCAGGGATTTGACCATCCATATCTAAAACTGCCAAAATATTTCCCTAGCGTGGAACCATTAGCACCTCTTCAACCACTGGAGCTTTCTTTTCTGGCATCCGAGGCATAGGAATAACCTTGTCTCTTTGCAACCATAATATCTTTGGCTCTTCTTTTATATGCAGACCCTCTAGCATCGGCTGTGATTTTATCTCCTTTGCGCCAACTGGCTCTGACACTATCCGATTGGAATATCCTTGCCTCTCTTGACGTTTCTTCAAGACCTTCTTTGTGTGACCTTTTGCAAAGGCCACTGCCTCCGCATATGACACCGGTTCCTCGACTTCAACTTTATCACGAACATCCACATGCAAGCACTCCATGAATTTGTTTAATTTCAAAAAGTCAGTATTCTCAGCAGCAATTAACTTTATGAGTTTTCTCCATAGCGCTTCAAAATCCCATAAAAATGCTTGAAAGTGACCAGTCACGCTTTGCTTTAGCTCGTCCAGCCTTCCCTTCACTTCGCTCAATTGCACGTTGGCCACATATTTGATTCAAAATTCCGCTTCCAGGGTGCTCCAATCCAGCTTTTCTTTAGCCTGCAATCCATTGTACCACGTCTTGGCATTTCCGTGAACTAGGAGTGGGAACCCCTGTGCCACTCCCTCTTCTTTCGACAAGCCACTCTCCGCTTATAGAGTGATGCCTTTTGGCCTCACCAACACTCCGGCCACATTCCAATGCTATGTAACTTTTGTCTTCCAGCCATACTTTGGTAAGTCAATACGTGTTTTAATAGATGATTTTTGCAATTACAGCTCTCGTTTCCTCCATTTGAGCAAGATCTATGATGGTTGGCTAGGCTGCAAACCTTGGGTGGCCAGCTTAACATAGATAAGTATCACATTGGTCAAAGCAAGGTCACTCTTCTCGGCCATGTAATTCAGCCAAAGGAATTGAGGCGGACCCAAGCAAGGGTTCAAGCTTTAGTATCTTTGTCATCATCCACAATAGCTAAGAAATTGGTCTCTTTCCTTCAGAAGGTAAGGTATTTGAGCAGGTTCAATCACTTGCTCTCTCAAGTGGTTCTCCCTCTACAACAAATCACCAATAGAGATGTCTTCATATGGAGTGAAGAACATGAGCAATAGTTCAACAAAGTGAAATAAATCTTGGCTTCACTTCCCACCATTGCACCCCCTAGATGGGATGAGCCATTTGATGTTAACCCGAGTGTAGGAAGTCATACACTTGGGGCCGTACTAACGCAAAAGGATCCCCAAACCTCTTTCATGCGTCATATCTACTTCTCTAGTCGTGTCATGACCCCATCAGAAAAAGGATTCACCATGGTAGAGCACATGGTGCTTGCATTGATGTTTTCCACTACAAAGATTTGCTCTTATCTATTGCCTAGACCCTTTCTAATTCTAACAATGGAAGAGGTCTTTTCGTATGTGATGGAGCACATGAATGTCTCATCTAGAATCTCCAAGTGGTTCATTAAATTACAAGAGTTTGATTACACTATGCAAGTGGAGAATTCCACCAGATCTAGCCTAGCAAGTATTCTTACTCATCGTCACTATGAGAAGAAGCTAAAGGTCAACACAAAAGGCAAAGGAGTGACACTAATGGTAGAAGTTTCTAAGCTAGAAGGAGATCACTTTCTTTTCTTTGCTGGAGCTTACAAAAAAAAGTGGACCAGGCTGCAGTTGGCATTGTTATTTTCAATGAGCAAAAGGAAAATGCCTTCTCTATTGTGCAGCTACTACACTCCCACTCAAACAACAAAGCAGAGTACACAGCCCTAATTCTTGGATTAGAACAATGTGTTTTACAAGGGGTTCAACGCCTAAATGTGTTTAGTGATGCCATGCTCTTTTTAAACCAAATAAATGGAACTTGGGTTTCTAAAAATCAGATTTTTCTTGGCCATTTATGCCAAGTTAAGGATATTTTAATAAAGTTTGAAGTGGGGCAACTATTTCATGTCCCTAGGGCAGAAAATCAAGAAGCAGATGCTCTAGCCAAGGAAACAATACAAGATGCTCCCATAGGAGCAATCAAACTGAAACTGCCCCTCTTTCAGGGTAGTGATGATATGCCTCATATTGTCGGCTTCTTAGATACAAGAGAATGTCTCAAAGGGTATACCAAGGGCCAGAAACAATGGCTCGTTCAAAACGTAAATAAAAAGATATCATCTTATAAACAACGCCTTGTACTACAAGGGCAAAGACCAGATTCTCAAGCAAGGGTTGATCTCCAGTGAAATCATGGAGATGATCTCAAGTTGCCATTATGGCCACTTTGCTCTAGATATTACTAGTAGGAAGGTTCTACAGGCAGGATTCTCCTGGCCTAGTCTGAACAGGGATGTGCATCATTGGTGTAAAACATGCAGACCTTGTCAAGTATCCAGTGATCGAACACTAACCTATGAGCCACAGACTCCTATCATCTCATATGCGCGTTTGAGAAGTGGGGGATAGATGCAATTGGTCCTTTACCAAGGGCCCAGTCGGGTAAACTGTACATTCTAGTTGGTGTAGACTACATGACCCAATTGGCGAAAGCAATATCCACCACATGCATTACATCCCAGGAAGTGGTGAAGCTCATATTTGAGCACACCTGTTGCTGTTTTGGCACAATTCTAGAGATAATATTTGATAGAGGGCCAAGTTTTACAGGGGACTTGGTAGGAGAACTGATGAAAAAGCTAGGCATCATACGCCAACACTCCACTCCATATACTATCCATAGTGCAATGGTCTAGTGGAAAAGGTAAACGGCATGATCTGTAAGATCATCAGAAAGCAGTTGAATAACCACACAAGTGATTGGGATAATCATCTCATGGCTACTCTTTGGGCCTACCACACGACATTCCGAACATCCCTAGGTTTCACCCCTTTCAATCTCGTATATGGAAAAGAGGACATTCTACCCATCAAGGTGGCCAGATTTTGAGTTATGGCTAGCTAATTACATCACCCAATTTCCCATCTCTGCAACCACATCTTGGATCTAGAAAGGCTCCAGTTACACCGGGAAGATGTAATCAACTACTATGCAATGCAAGAAGAACGACGCCGACTCACATTCAATCAAGGGCTTAAGGAAAAGGGTATGAAGAAAGGCATGTCAGTATTGAGATACGACAACAGATTTGAAACTAGGAAAGATAAGAAGTTTCAGCCGAGATGGGAAGGGCTGTTCATCGTCAAAAGGTGCTATGCCAATGGTAGCTACAAATTGATGGAGGCAGATGGTTGAATTCACAAGACCAAAGTCAATGGATGGAGGCTAAAAAGGTACTTCTTAAGGTTTTTTTAATATTCTTATTGATCTCCCTTCATGGGGGGCAGTTCCCACAGCCAAGGCTTTTGAAGACCGGCCACTCATTACCCCTACCCTTCTGACTAGAGGCATTCATGTCTCTATCTCTACTTTTGATTCTCTAGGATTGGAGTTGGAGGGTTCTCTCTCCTCATCTGTAGGGTAATTTATTTTCCATTTTGCAAGCCAAAACTTTGTTAAAAAACCTTTTGTATATTCCACCTCTCTCTAAGTGATGGTCACAAAGGCCCACCTAAGAGAATATCATTTCTTATTTCTCCCAAAACAAAGCACAAGTCAACCATTCGGGACCTGGCTTCCTGCTTTGTCTCTCCAACTTAGGGCCCTAAACCTAATTATTTTATACTAAACTAATGCAACCTGCTCTTGTAAAAGAGCACTGAGAAGTCACTATCGGGGTCAGCACTTGAAAGAGAAATCATGCATACACGTTGACTCCAAGGGTCATATGCATAGGAGTAGGATATTTGCATACGTGAAAATTCACTAGAGAATGCACTTTAGGCTCTCTCTCTCTCTCTCTCTCTATCTCTCTCTCTCTCTCTCTCTCTCTCTCTCTCTCTCTCTCTCTCTCTCTCTCTCTCTCTCTCTCTCTCTCTCTCTCTCTCTCTCTCTCTCTCTCTCGCCGCGGTGTGCTGTGTTAGTGTTATTTGAGTTGTTGTTCTTCGTGTCCTGGCCGCTCAAAGCTAAGTGGTGTCCCCCCTATTCACTCCCCGTGATGAGTCCTACGTGCACGAGCCTAGCGTAGAGGCCGTTGGGATCCATTAAGCGCTTGCGCTTATCACTACCTATGTGAATTTTAGCAAAGCAAATTCAATCCAAACTTGAAGCTATTGTAGATAAGTTCTTGCTTGAGAAGAATAATTTCTTGTAGGTTGAAGATGATGAAAAAGTCGACAAATCTATATATGCAAAGCTTGAACTTGTAGAATCTTTGACAACGACTGAAGGTAAACGACTTACAAGGTCCAAAAATACATGAAGATCTAAAGATTTTGGACAAACATGAGAAATTACAGGGTCTAGAAATACAAGAAGATTTACAAGGTGTAGATATACATTAGAATTTATAGGCCTTGGGTATATCAGCTTTACAAGGCTTGAATATATGAGATTTACATGGCTCTAATGTTATAGAATATATGTTTGAGGATTTGCAAGGTGGTCCTTTACATGGGGTATTTACTCCTTATTTACCAAGATTTTGTGATGGAGATGTCACAATGTGACAGATCGAACCCTTACTTGATGATGCCTACTCAAAGGGGGTGTAGGATGAATTACATTCTCCTCTCTCTCTCTCTCTCTATGTGTGTGTGTGTGTGTGTGTGTGTGTATAGGCTCCATTTGATGAGCCGTTTGGGATTCTAGAGCACCTCAAGTACTACATTCCCGGGCACCATCCTTGCACTTCGGACACTTTGATTTGCCATTTCAACTAGCCGTTTTTGAAGCATAAAGCAATCGAGGAGGCCAAGCATGGAAAGGGTTGCCATGCAAGAAAACGAGCAGGAGCATATAGCAACCAAGGAGGCATAGCATGGAAAGGGTTTCCATCTACCAGTCATGAGGGAGATCAGGCACCATATGATGGCGGGGGCGGCATAAGGCAAGAGGGATGGCATTAACTGCATTAGGAGGGTTGTCAGTTTGAGGGCATGAGGATAGCGCTGCCATAAGGGCGGCACTGTAGGGGAAGGAGGGGCAAGCAAGGGAGACTTGAGGCCGTGACCGAGGCCGTGACCAAGTGGAGTCCATCCAGGGCCATCACGAGCAAAGAGGACGTAGCGGGAGGGGAGCTCTGGAGAGAAAGGAAGGTCGAGAGCAGCAAAATCAAGAGAGACGGCTCAAGAGTGCTATCGGGGGCTGGTCTGAGCAGGGGTGCCTGACCACATCTTTCTTAGTAGCACTTTCTCTTTGAAACTAGTATCACCGCAACACTGTCTTTGACTTCACTGACAAGCAATCGGTAGCTCCTCAGTGGGGGCACCACTAATGGAAAGGGGGAACAAACCCAGCACATTCCAAGCTTTCCTCTCTATAGCCCAGGGATTAACCCGCACCCCTAACCACATAGAAATTCACACACATGCACACTTTCTGCCAACCTTCACATCACAGACTCACCTTCGGCCATTCTCTCTCAGATGTACACATTCACACATAAACACCTTGACATAACCGGCTTGACAATACACCATCATACACAACCATACCTACACCAAATAAGTAAACAAACAATCCTTGGGAGGCGACACAAGCCTCGACCACACACAAAAGAGCTCACTCAATCATTGTCTCCCTCCCTCTCTGCACACACACATACACAAAACCTTGAGCCAATGCTACCATGGGTATGTGGGGCACGAGACGAGATAGACGAGATGATTGATGGAAAATTCAACACGAAAAATAATCCCACCGAACTGCAAACTCACTTATCCATAGCAAAAAAACCAATCCCTATACAATGATGGCGGCTTGTCTGATTGATCTCCTTCAAGCCCTTGGTGACATTCTCTCCTGCTTCAGAAACCCATGGCGGCTTCTTCTTCATGTGATGGAACCCTTGTCCACTCGTCAAAACTCGACTCATCTCTCTGCATATGGCACTTTCCTTTCTCGCAGCCCTTCTCCCAAATCTCCGTTGACTTCACACCACACCTGGCGCCTCTTGATTAATGCAAATCTGTAGCTCTCGGTGGATGACATCCCTCTTGTACTCATCTAAGTCGCCAAACCTGGCTTCTCTTCCCCCAGACCACCCTATTGGTCGCTTCTCAACCCACTGGCTCATTTTCTCCCCAATTGGTGGCTCTTTAATGGTCCTGCTGTGGCATCTTTCTCCTGCTTTCACCCTCGGCCTCTCGCTATGTCCCTTGACCACACAATACCTGCCTTATGTGAAACCTTCCAACCACCTGACTGCACCCTCTCCTTAGTCTTACCCCACCTTGTTGAAGGCGGCCCTTGGCAACCTATGGCGAGCCCCACCATACTGTCTAGCACCCCTGCTTGGACCAGCCCCCGATAGCGCTCTTGAGCCGTCTCTCTTGATTTTGCTGCTCTCGGCCTTCCTCCCTCTCTAGATCTCCCCTCCCGCTACGTCCTCTTTGGTCGTGATGGCCCTGGATGGACCCCACTTGGTCACGGCCTCAAGTCTCCCTTGCTCACCCCTCCTTCCCCTGTAGTGCCGCCCTTATGGCAGCGCTATTCTCATGCCCTCAAACTGACGACCCCCCCAATGGAGTTAACGCCATCCCTCTCACCTTATGCTGCCCCCGCCACCAGATCGCACTTGATCTCCCTCATGCCGGGTAGATGGCAACCCTTTCCATGCTAGGCCTCCTTGGTTGCTATATGCTCCTGCTCGTTTTCTTGCATGGCGACTAGATTACCAAAAAAGCCTTTTTTTTCTTCTAAAAGATTCCTCTCAAGTTGGGCCACCTTCCTGCTGGAGCTATATATGGCTCACTCTACTCAACTGGGTCTCACCTATATATTTGTATCTTGTCCTCAATATGGATCAGTCTTTGGGAGCGTATATGGTGTGTTTCTTGTCTCGTCTCTCTCTCTTTCTCTCTACATCTCAACATGGTATCAGAGCGGTAACGATCATGCGCCGATTCAATTCATGCGGACAAAACAGTATGTGTATGCGATTTGCATGTAAGATTCAAAAATTGCTACAAATTTTATTTTTGAGCATTGATTCTTGTTAATTAAGGTTGTTTTGTGTTAAGAAGAATATGATTAGTGTTTTGTGTGACGTTTATTGCTAATCAATCTAATCGTTGATTACGTTTTCTTGTTGATGACACCGTGAACTTCATCTCAATTTTTCTTGCTGTTTTGCTCAAAATTTGGAGAAACGGGAAAAGCGCAATGGAGCATAGCGCAATGGCACTTTTCATCCAAAACTTGTTCGTCTCCTCGAGCTCTTCGATTCGATTTGAGTTCTAGGTTTGCGTCAATCGGAGTTCGCAGCAGAAAGTTATGCTGTTTTTACTGCAATTGATCTTGACGCAGCTTTCTTCGTCCTACTTCTTCGTGAAGCGTCCGCGATCGTTTTTCTTATTTTGGCGTTAACTTTTTCGAGAAGATTTAGCTTTTTGCTATTCATATTGTGGCCGTCAATCTTGCGTCTCACGCCACTCTATTTTGAAGACTCTTTTATTATTAACGTCTCCTTTACCCTGCCCTTTTTGGGTGACGTCTCTCACATCTTTGGAAGTTCCTTGAGCATCCTTCTTACGTTTATCGTTGACAGAACGCAGTCCTCATATCTCTCTCATTCTCAATTGTGGCCTTCACCATATATGGTGTGCAAATTATGCGATCTTATCTTATACGTCTTCTCGCAACAAGATATGGCTATGAATATTCTCGTCAATGGCTTTCCTTTTGGCCAGCGTTCTGTTCCTCCTTTCCAAGGTGAAGGTTTTCCAGGCTGGAAAGCAAAGATGTTGTTAATTCTTGAAGGCGATGAACTCTCCGATGTTGTTCTTGGAAATCGTGTTTGTCCGCCTCAGCCTATTGATACGGATAATGATAACGTGCTTATCACTGAAGGACCTATATTTGAAGATTGGAATGTTGCCTATACGGATTGGCAACGACGTGATAAAGCAGCTCGTCGGTATATTCTTTCTGCTCTTACTGATTCCCTTTTGCTTGATATGTATGAACTGCCTACTTCCCACGACGTATGGAAGTACCTTATTGCAAACTTTCAGAAGAAATTTGTCACAGAAATACTTTATTTGAGAGGGTTGCTTAACAAGTTACAATATGAAGTTGGTACTGCCATGACGGGACATATTGAATCTTTCAAATCTATTATTAATCAACTTGCTGCTGCCGGTGATCCTGTTCCACAAAAGCAACTGATTACACTTCTCCTTGATACGGTGAAGGACTCTTCTTATGACAACATTGTTACTATTCTCTCTAATAAAGATGGTCTTGATTTCGACCAAGCCTACATGTGTTTAATTGAATACTCTCAACGTCAAGAACGTCGTAATGCTAGTCATGATACAGCTATGATTTCACACGAGGAGACTGAGTCACAACAGATGGAACGGGCTTTTTATGCTCGAAGGCGTCCATTTCAACGAGGAAACCGCAGAGGTGGTCGTCGCGGTAATATTTTCTCTCGTCTCAAATTTCCTAATAAGCAATGTTCTTACTGCAACAGAAATGGCCATACTGAAGATGATTGTTGGGCACGTCAATATGATGAAGAACACAATATTACCACAAAATAACCACGTTTATCTAGAGACTCTTCTTCTTCTTCTTGTGAATATTGTGGACGATCTGATCATCCCACTCATATGTGCTATAAGCGTCGGTTCGACACAGATCGGAATAGAGCATATGCTACTGAACATCGAAACAACATTGTACCAGAAACAAGCTGCGTCCTATGTTCAGTTGCTCCAGACAGAATACTTCATGTACACGATGGATCACTTTTTATTGTCGATTCTGGTGCTACAGGAAATATGACATATCAGTCTAAGTGGCTCCATAACTATCATCCACTGCCAGTTCAACGTGTTGTTTATCTTGCTGATGATACTACTTGTCAAGTAAAGGGTATTGGAGACTTATATCTTGGTACCTTATCTTCTTCCACTCGAATTTTGCGAGGAGTATTACATGTACCAGATCTTCAACGTAATCTTCTTTCAGTTGCTAGACTTGTTGATCTTGGTCTGTTTGTTGGATTTGATCATACCAAATGCCGAATTGAGAAAGATGGACAGACTATAGCCACTGCTCCTCGAAATGGTAACTTGTTTGAACTTTCTCTCAACGATGCTGTAGCAAATGTTGTCACTGCTCCAGGTGATCATGATTGCAAAGTATGGCATCACCGTTTTGTTCATGCTGATTTCTCAAAACTCCTTGATCTTCAACGTCGTGATCTTGTTCATGGCATGGATCTCAAAGCCCATCCTCATATGGGAATTTGTGAATTTTGTGCTCTTGGGAAACACAATCGTAAACCCTTTCCTCTTTCAAATACAACTCATTCTCATGACATATTGGATCTTGTTCATACTGATATATGTGGACCTCTACCTTCTTCGAGATCACAATATCGCTACTTCATTACTTTCATTGATGATTTCTCAAGGTATACGACAATATTTCTACTTAGACAAAAATCTGAAGCCTTATCTGTTTTCAAACAATTCCACAAGGCTGCGGAACTTCAAACTGGTCGTCGCCTTAAGAAGCTTCGTAGTGACAATGGAGGCGAATATGTTTCTCGAGAGTTTGTGAGTTACTGTGCTAACAGTGGAATTCATCATGAACACACTATTCCATATTCGCCTCAACAGAACGGTGTTGCTGAACGAAAGAATCGCACTATTCTCAATGCTGTAAGATGTATGCTGATTCATTCTGGCTTATCTCGTGTTTTTTGGGCTGAAGCTACTTTGACAGCAGTATTTATTCAGAATCATCTTCCTACTACTGCACCCTCTGGTAAGATACCCATCACAGCATGGACAGGTGACATTCCTTCTGTGTCTCATTTTCGAACCTTTGGATGTATTGCTTATATTCATGTTCCCAAAGAAACACGAACAAAGCTTGATGCTCCTGGTCTTAAAGTTATTTTTATTGGATATTTTGACACTTCCAAAGGCTACAAATTCTATGACCCTTCCTCCAAGAAAGTAATTGTGAATCGTGATGCTACTTTTAACGAACAGCTTATGGGAGGCTCATGGTCCATGGATGATTCTGATGATACTAAATCATTGCTTCAAGCTTTTCCATTTCTTTCAGAAGATGAAACTCTTCCTGTAGAGCAACTTTCCTCTTCACAACCATCCATTCCGAATGTCGCCAATGATGATATTGATATTTTTGTTGATCTGCCTATTGATTTTGAACATGGCTCATGTCATGTTTATGATGACGATATTGCTGATAATGCTTTTTCTACTTCCGAAGATCCAATTACTTATGATGAAGCTATCTCTTCACCACAAAAGGATCAATGGCAAGAGGCTATGGAAGCAGAGTACGATTCTCTTATCTCTAAAGGTACATGGATACTAACTGAATTACCTCCTGGTCATACAGCTATTAAATGTAAGTGGGTGTATAAGACAAAAGTAAAATCAAATGGATCTTTTGACAAGTTCAAGGCGCGTTTAGTTGCAAAAGGTTATTCCCAAGTAGTTGGTGTTGATTATCAAGAGACTTTTTCACCAGTTGTTCGCATTACAAGTGTTCGAGTTTTATTGGCATTTGCTGTTCAATTTGATTTAGAAGCTCATCAAATGGATGTGCGAACTGCTTTTCTTAATGGTGACTTGGAAGAGGAAATTTATATGGAACAACCAGAAGGGTTTGTTATTCCAGGTAAAGAAGACCTTGTTGCTCAACTCCATAAGGCACTATATGGTCTCAAACAAGCTTCGCGAGCCTGGTATACAAAATTTGATCTTTTTCTCACCTCTAAAGGATTCATCTCTTGCTCGTCAGACCCCAACTTATACATAAAATTCCAAGGTGGATGATACCATCCTTGTTTCCAATGATTTGGGATTTCTTCAGCAAGTGAAAAAGTTATTGTCTTCTGCATTTGATATGGTGGATCTTGGAGAGATTCACTCGTGTCTTGGCATTCAAATCCAACGGAACCGTACAAAAGGTATTTTATTCCTTCGACAGTCAAAGTTTATTGCAGATACTATTCAAAAATTTGGTATGGAATCTGCACATTCAGCCAACACACCTTGTCTTGCAAGCTCTACGAAGAACACTTCTGACAATGGCGGTCAACTTGTCACAAATCAACCTTATGCTAACATGATTGGATGTCTTCAGTTTGTTGGCATGAACACTCGTCCTGATATTCTGTTTGCTGCTAATTATCTTGGACAACATCTTGCATGTCCTTCTCTTAAGCATTGGTCTGCTGCAAAGCGTGTGTTGAAATACTTGAAAGGCACTACAGATTTTGGTTTAGTCTATCGACGACAACTCACATCGGATTCTATGCAATCTCTTTCTCTTTTGGGTTACACAGATGCAGACTGGGCAAGCTCACATTTATCTATGCGATCTACTAGTGGAAATGGCTTCTTTATAAATGGTTGTCTTGTTTCTTGGACTAGCAAGAAACAACGTTGTGTTGCAGTTTCTACAACTGAGTCAGAATATGTTGCAGCATCACTTGCAGCTCGTGAGTTGATTTGGCTTCGACAAATGCTGGTTGATATTGGTCACTCTCCTCTTTCTAGCACACCCTTGCGGTGTGACAACCAAAGTGCTATTAGTCTTGCAAAAGACTATGTTCAACATAATAAGTCAAAGCACATTGCTGTCCATTATCATTATGTCAGGTATGAAGTACACAAAGGAACCATTATGGTTGAACACTGTCCAAGTGACCAGATGATTGCAGACATTTTGACCAAAGGCCTCAACGAGTCATGTTTCATCCTCTTGCGTTCGGAGCTTGGAGTTGCTTTGACCTCACTCTTTCTAGATTAGCTTCTTTGCTATTGTAATAGCTTTGTACATATGACATTGTAATCTGTTAGGTACCATGCACTATGCACACTCCACATTTGCACATTGTGATCTCTAAGTCACTTGAATATTTGTACATAGATGCACAATTCACTTTCACATCATCATCGCTGATTCATATTTTCACATTGTATAGGGGCTTGGGTTTTTCCCTTGAAATCCCCAAGGGTTTTTTCATCCAAAACTAGAGACCTTTGTTTGAGTGGGGGTGTTGGAGGTATATATGGCTCACTCTACTCAACTTGGTCTCACCTATATATTTGTATCTTGTCCTCAATATGGATCAGTCTTTGGGAGCGTATATGGTGTGTTTCTTGTCTCGTCTCTCTCTCTTTCTCTCTACATCTCAACACTTCCCTCGAGAAGATGCTCGGCACGATTGTCGCGAGCTCTGCATACGCTGATATCCGAACTTCACTGTGCTTCCAGTCCGATCACCAAAAGTATTGTCCTAAATAGTGTTTTCTGTGGTTGACCATCATTTCAAGCTTGAAATGACACCCGAATAGTAAACAACCATGAAGCTGCACTCGATTACACAAAGATCTCGACTCCACTGGCCTTGATGTCCGATTTGGCAAACACATCATAACACCTTTCACCTTACCAGTCTTGAGAACCACGACTGACATGTACAATGCCACATTTGGCATACACATCCTGGCAGTAGAGTGTCCTGCAGACATCTCGCTCAAAATCTTATATCATAAACCTCATAGCATTTGTATCCAACACCCCTTGTTCCATTCACAACCTTATGATATAAGAATTTGCTCCTTTCACCTATGATAGAAAAAAACACTTTCAGCTTCTACCAGCGAGTGCTCCATCCCTGTGTACATGTCTCCCAGCTACACCAAATACTTGCGCAATGTCCCTGCCATTTGTATGCAAACTTCCATACGTGGGCTTCTTGTACTTCCATAGGTTGACTATCTTCAGCTGTACCAACATTAGCAAGAAGCAAACCAATTGGGAAGACTACTTACCTATATTGGAATTTGCTTATAATAGTTCAAAGCATGTGACTACAGGATTTAGTCCATATATGCTTTTATATGGACTTCAACCTAGATCACCCATTACGGTGGGGTTGGCTAAGGAGAAGATACAACAAGCGAAGGATTTTCTCCAAGACTATTTTGACATGCTTCGAGTTGCTCGATAGAATGCTAAGAAAGCTCAAGATCGATATAAGAAGTACGTAGATGAGCATCGTCGTCTTGCTACTTTTGAAGAAGGAGACAAGGTTTTCCTCAAAGTTCCGGAGCATTCAAAAAGTCTGAAGATGGAAAAAGATGCTAAACTTTCACCACGCTATTGTGGACCGTTTACCATTCTCAAACGCATAGGTCAAGTGGCCTATAAGTTAGCTCTCCTAGAGCACTCACGAGTCCATCCTCTTTTTCATGTTAGCCGTTTACAAAAATAACTAGGACAAAATGATAATTTCATTGACACAAGTGTGTTAGTTGACCTTATCAAACCACCAAGCATCCCTCATGAGCCAAAAAGATCTTGGATTCTCATGAGCTTCGCACCAAACATCATGTCAGATGACAGGTGTTGGTAAAATGGCTAGATAGACCTGAAGAAGGTTCTACATGGGAGAATATCTCCGCACTTAATAAACATTTTTCTACGTTCATTTTCAAGGACAAAAACGATTCTCCAAGGGGGGGTAATGTAAGGACATGGGTTGCAAGGCCACCGGCACCGCCGGAGAGTGTGTACGCTAGGGGGAGGATATAAGATAGCACGGTTGGGTGGAGACTAGCACACGCATTACCACTTTCACTACGGCTATGTTTTTAGAGGCTTGATGAAGAAGGAGGTCAATTGAACCCCAAGGACTATAAGTTAGCACAACCTTGAGCGTCATTATTAGGCCCCATTATTCTTAGGAGTGATAACCACCTTGAGCGCGCTACACCAACGCTCAGTAACGCCTACAACTCGCCGGCGTCTCATCTACGATACACTTCCTCAGTGAACATCTGTAGGGTAATTTATTTTCCACCTCTCTCTAGGTGATGGTCACAAAGGCCAATCTAGGAGAATATCATTTCTTATTTCTCCCAAACAAAGCACCAGTCAACCATCCGCGACCTGATTGCCTGCTTTGTCTCTCTAGCTTAGGGCCGTAAACCTGATCAATTTATACTAAACTAATGCAACCTGCACCTATAAAAGAGCATTGAGAGGTCACAATTGAGGTCAGCACCTGAAAGAGAAATCATGCACACATGTTGACTCCAAGCGTCACTATGCATAGGAGTAGGATCTATGCATACGTGAAAATGCATTAGAGAACGCATCATAGGCTCTCTCTCTCTCTCTCTCTCTCTCTCTCTCTCTCTCTCTCTCTCTCTCTCTCTCTCTCTCTCTCTCTCTCTCTCTCCCTCATGTGTTGTGTTAGTGTTATTCGAGTTGCTGTTGTCCGCGGCCTAGCCACTCAAAGCTAGGTGGTACCCCCTATTCACTTCCCGTGACGAGTCCTACGTGCACGGGCGTGGCGTAGAGGCCATAGGGCTCTGTTTAGCGCTTGTGCTTGTCATTTGCTGTCCCCACGGAGAAGGGCTTCTCAAAATCCTTCAGTTTACAACAATGAAAATGATGCACGTCGTTCACCATGGACGAGTGACTGCCAAAATTCTCCAATTTTATAACGGAGGAGGAAGAAATTGAAGAAGCACTAAGAGCCTTCATCGAAGTGCTACTATCGAAATACACCATCGTCAACATCTAGGAAGTAAGTTCTCCATCTGGCATCTTTCATTCTAACCATGAATCAAGAGCCACCAAGGGGAGGGCAGTAGACTGCTCTTATTGCCGTCACCCACTGCACTCTATCAATGAGTGCCATCAATGGAAGTAAAGGAGAAGATAAAATCCTCTACATTGACGTCCACCGCGAAGAAATCATCCACAGTAACGAAGGAAAGAGGTTAGTAAAGCTCTTTCCTTCGTTACTGTGGATGATTTCTTCGCAGTGTAGCCTCTGCTCCTCAATGGCCCAAAGGGGCTGCTCGTGCCAAAGGAAAAGGAGGGCTAGGTTAATCCTAAATCACATGACCCCCAAGGAAGAAGTAGCACCTAGCCACACGAGTGCTTTGATTTTGGCTCTGAAAAGAAGAATCGTGCTTAGGATGCCAAAGACAAGGTCATCTGAAGCAAAGCGGTGGAAGATCGCCTATCGATTCACGGTGTGCATGCAAGTGCTGCCAGTTCACTTTGACAACCCCACTTCAGAGGTGATAAGGAGGTTCCCATGCCCTAGAGAAGAGTGGTTTGGCTATTGTCCTCACTGTTTTGGAAGTGGATAGAGGGCCTTCCTTATCTCCCCGTGCAACTCATCCTAAAGAGACTATGTACCATGGGTGTCATGCAGTGGGCCGAAGATGAGCTACAACTAAACGGTGTGGAATTCATGCAACGAGCCAATTACAATAACTACTTGCACCTGTTGCTAGCTAAAATGCTAGGAGTGGTCAAACACGTTGCCATCACTCCATACGTGCTGAGCAATGAAGGGAAGGCGGAGCCTATGAAGGGTGATGACCTCATGTGGATGTGCCGACTTATCAATACTGGCATGGTAAGGGTATAAGTGAGTACTCTACACTTTGTGCATCATGGATAACGGACCAACCGCTTTTTTGTTTAGATTTTTGCAACACATGCATGTACATATATATGTAGATAGGAAGATGTTCTTTCAACATAAGATTGTGTTTTTGTTTGGTGCTGCAGTGTTGGGAGAGATCCTTAGCTCCCCAAATACCATTATCCTCCTCGTGTTGGATTACCGTCACTCCTTTAACGTTTAAATTTTCATCCTGTTCTGATATATCCACCCAACCTTGTTAGAAGCTCCAATAAGCCACTAAGCTACTTGTGTATGTGTGTGTTTTTTTTTAAAGTTTGAAAATCGTGGTTTGCAATGGCAAAAGTTTCCTTCCCAACCTTCACAGGTAAGGTGGGGAAAGATGCTTCAAATTTCCTAGATAATCTTGAAATAGCATGTGTCCTCTTTGGAAGGGATGACGATGCTTCACGTCTGCATATTTTTCCATTGTTAATGAAAGTGGAAGCAAGATCACGGTACAATGCCTTGGTGCAAGCCACCAAGGAGAGGTGGGACTGCTAAGAGCAGCATTTCTAAGGCGCTTTGGAGAAGGCACCACATCAGAAAAATTGTGGCAATTGCTGATGGGGTTGAAGCAAGGAGTATGGCTGAATATGTAGCATACGAGTCAAAGTTTGTGGATCTATGGGGATGATGGGTTGCATCTCTAAGGAATGGCAAAGGGGCATTCAAATTTCTAAAGAAAGATTGGCTTGTGGTTGGTTTATGGCCAATTCTTAAAGAGAAGGTGAAGGGAAGGTTTCCTGCTATGTATGAGAAAGCAGTTGAAATAGCCTACTTTAAAGATAAGAAATTGGGTCTACAAGCCAGGACTACCGAGGAAGAGAAACCGCAAATGGCCCAACCACACCTAGCCGCACCTCCAACAGTCATTCCAGAGATATCAGTCGCAAGAACTGACTGAAGATCAACAAGACCTGCTCAATCAAATCACCAACCAATTAGACAATCTTTTAGTACATCTGGTATAGCAAGTGCATGCACTTGCCAAAAATCTAGAGCAAGGAAGAGGGCAACGAAGACAAAATCAGGACTACCATTGTTACAACTGTGGAGAGGACAACCATGGCATATACTATTGTCCTCATACAAGAAGGTAGAAGTTCAATAGGGGAGTAAGGAATAATAAAATTTCTCCACCAAGGGCAAGGACAGCACCATCCAGGCAACTAGAGCCGATTCCACCGTAAGGAATAATCAAATTTCTCCACCAAGGGCAAGGCGAGCACCATCCAAGAAACCAGAGCCACGATTCCACCGGTTCAAATCCTTTGACCACTTGTACAACCACCAACACCACCACAACCTCTCATTCCACGGCTACCTCCACCTCTACCTTCACCTCCACAACCAAGCAGTGAGTGTCATCAATCTTAAAGCCAAAGTAGAGGCGAAGGTAGAAGAGCACGTCAAAGAGAAGGACAAAGGAAAAGGAAAAGGAAAAGTAGAAGAAGTGGATGCCATGGGAGTGAAGCGTGCTACGCACGAAGAGGCCTCTCAAAGGGAGGAAAAGATGAAAAGAAAAGGAGAGTCTAGCAAGTACGCGTCTAAGCCTCGATGAAAGATCGACATCATGGATTTTTTGCTAGGAAAATATGCTAAACCATATGACCTAGTTCAAGATGTTTTTATGCAGAGTCCGAAAATAACCTGGCCCCAATTACTCCATCTTGAACCAAGGATGAGAAGACAATGGACGAAGATGGTAAGTACTAGAAAGTCAAGACCAAGGATAGTTGGGGCTATCTCTGGGAGGAATCTAGATGACATCCTAACTATCATGGATGTCCACATAAAGGGGAAACACATCCCAAACATCTACATAGATGTTGGCGCACAAAAAATCTTCATGAGTGAGAAAATGATGCAGCATCTAGGCCTAGAGGTAAGTAGGCTAGCACCTTGCCGAGCTAAAATGGCAAATAATGTCAAAGTGAAATGCGTAGGCATTGTGAATGCAATCAAGGTGAAGGCATTCAACACAGAAGTGGAGGTAGACATTTTTGTCATGCCACACAAAGGGGAGGGCTACCCTATCATTCTTGGAAGACCATGGCTCATGGCTATGGAGGCTAAGCAGGACTGGAGTACCAGAATGATACAAATGAAGGATGCTAAAGGGAAGCCCATATTCTACAACATGAAGACTGGGAAGCAATGCAACATGATCTTGGAAGCATCGGAAGATGAATTCATTACTGAATCTTTGACCACCTTGGGAGAAGATACAACAACAACTGAGGAGAGTGACAATAGCATCGAAGTCATGGGAGTCATCCTCAGAGATCCAAAGAGATTGTCACAATTTAAAGCACCACCAGAGAACCAAGAGGAACCATTAGGTATGCAACCCTTGGTGGATACAAGTAAGTTACATCGGATGCTCTCCAATGAGTTAGCTAATGAAGAGAGAGAAGAGTACATCTCTATGCTGGGTAATTTCACCACACTTTTCATTGATGGTTATGACAAGATCACACGCATCACAATGGTGCAGCACCGCATAAGATGCAAGGAAGGAAGTAAGCCTGTAGTGCAAAAGCTCAGAAGTCTTGGGGTAGTTTAGCAAGAGGCATTTCTCAAAGAGGTAAGGAACTTGCTACATATTTCATTTACCCCATCAAAGACTCAGAGTGGGTCTCTCCAGTGCTTCCCATGCCAAAGAAAAACAGTAAGTGGTGGGTTTGTTTAGACTACAAACCTCTCAATGGAGCAACAAAGAGGGATCATTTTCCCCTCCCACTCCAAGACGCGATTCTCAACGAGGTAACAGGTCATGAGCGCTACAAAGTATGTGATGGCTACTCAAACTACTTCTAGATTAGCATTGCAGAAGAAGATAAAAAAAAGACAACCTTCATAACACCATGGGGATGTTTTGCTTATAGAATGATGCCTTTTGGCCTCACCAACACTCCAGCCACATTCCAATGCTATGTAACTTTTGTATTTTAGCCATACTTTGGTAAGTCAATACACGTTTTAATAGATGATTTTTGAAACTACAGCTCTCGTTCCCTCCATTTGAGCAAGGTCTATGATGGCTGGCTAGGCTACAAACCTTGGGTGGCCAGCTTAACATAGATAAGTATCACATTGGTGAAAGCAAGGTCACTCTTCTCGGCCATGTAATTTCAGCCAAAGGAATTGAGGTGGACCCAAGCAAGGTTCATGCTTTAGTATCTTTGTCATCATCCACAATAGCTAAGAAATTGGTCTCTTTCCTTCAGAAGGTAAGGTATTTGAGCAACTTCATTCACTTGCTCTCTCAAGTGGTTCTCCCTCTACAACAAATCACCCATAGAGATGTCTTCATATGGAGTGAAGAACATGGGAAATAGTTCAGCGAAGTGAAATAAATCTTGGCTTCACTTCCCACCATTGCACCCCCTAGATGGGACGAGCCATTTTATGTTAACCTGAGTATAGGAAGTCATACACTTGGGGCCGTACTAACGGAGAAGGACCCCCAAACCTCTTTCATGCATCATATCTACTTCTCTAGTCGTGTCATGACTCATCAGAAAAAGAATTCACCACAGTAGAGCACATGGTGCTTGCATTGATGTTTGCCACTACAAAGTTTTGCTCTTATCTATTGCCTAGACCCTTTGTAATTCTAACAATGGAAGAGGTCTTTTCGTATGTGATGCAACACATGGATGTCTCATCTAGAATCTCCAAGTGGTTCATTAAATTACAAGAGTTTGATTACACTATGCAAGTGGAGAATTCCACAAGATCTAGCCTAGCAAGTATTCTTACTCATCGTCACTATGCGAAGAAGCTAAAGGTCAACACAAAAGGCAAAGGAGTGACACCAATGGTAGAAGTTTCTAAGCTATAAGGAGCTCACTTTCTTTTCTTTGATGGAGCTTACAAAAAGAAGTGGACCGGAGCTGGCATCGTCATTTTCAATGAGCAAAAGGAAAAGGTCTTCTCTATTGGGCTGCTACTACACTCCCACTCGAACAACAAAGCAAAGTACATGGCCCTAATTCTTGGATTAGAACGATGTGTTTTACAAGGGGTTCGGCGCCTAAATGTGTTTGGTGATGCCATGCTCTTGGTAAAGCAAATACATGGAATCTGGGTTTGTAGAAATCGGAATTTTCTTGGCCAATTATACCAAGTTAAGGATATTTTAAGAAAGTTTGAAGTGGGGAAACTATTTCATGTCCCTAGGGCAGAAATCAAGAAGCAGATGCTGTAGCCAAGGAAAGAATACAAGATGCGCCCATAGGAGCAATCAAACTGAAACTGCCCCTCTTTCAGGGTAGTGATGATATGCCTCATATCATCGGCTTCTTAGATATAGGACAATGTCTCAAAGGGTATACCAAGGTCCAGAAACAATGGCTTGTTCAAAAGGTAAATAAAAAGATATCATCTTATAAACAACACCTTGTACAACAAGGGGAAAGACTAGATTCTCAGGCGAGTGTTGATCTCCAGTGAAAAAGGTGATCTCAAGTTGCCATGATGGCCACTTTTCTCTAGACATTACTAGTAGGAAGGTTCTACAGGTGGTGCAAGCTTATATTTGAGCACACTTGTTGCCATTTTGGCACAATTCTAGAGATAATATTTGATAGAGGGCCAAGTTTCAGAGGCGACTTGGTAGGAGAACTGATGAAAAAGCTAGGCATCATACGCCAACACTCCACCTCCATATACTATCCGTAGTGCAATGGTCTAGTGGAAAAGATAAACAACATGATCTGTAAGATATCAGAAATCAATTGAATAACCACACAAGTGATTGGGATAATCATCTCATGGATGCTCTTTAGGCCTACCACACGACATTCCGAACATCACTAGGTTTCACCCCTTTCAATCTCGTATATGTAAAAGAGGACATTCTACCCATCAAGGTGCAGATAGCCAGCTTTTGAGTCATGGCTAGCTAATTACAACACCCAATTGCCCATCTCCGCAACCACATCTTGGATCTAGAAAGGCTCCAGTTAGACCGGGAAGATGCAATCAACTACTATGCAATGCAAGAAGAACGACGCTGACTCACATTCAATCAAGGTCTAGGGTATGAAGAAAGGCATGTCAATATTGAGATACGACAATAGATTTGACACTAGGAAAGATAAGAAGTTTCAGCCGAGATGGGAAGGGTTGTTCATCGTCAAAAGGTGCTATGCCAATGGTAGCTACAAATTGATGGAGGCAGATGGTTGAATTCACAAGACCAAAGTGAATGGATGGAGGCTAAAAAGGTACTTCTTAAGGTTTGATCCGGAGTTCATGGTAGATATTCCGGAGGAGAGAGAACCATCCAACTCCACTGCTTGAGAATCAAAAGCAGAGATAGAGACATGAATGCCTCTAGCCAGAAGGGTAGGGCTAATGAGTGGCCGGTCTTCAAAAGCCTTGGCTGTGGGAACTGACCCCCAAGAGGGGAGATCAATAAGAATATTAAAAAAACATAATTTTTATGTTGCAGGCTACCACCCCCCCCCCCCCCCCCCCCCCCGCCCCTCCTTGTCCTTGCGCTCACAAAGGGGGCGACCACTTCTTAGCATCCTCTCTCTTTCTCTCTCTCTCTCTCTCTCTCTCTCTCTCTCTCTCTCTCCCCTCCATTATCAGAACAAGCCAAGCTCTCTCCCTCTTACTTGGCACCACCCTCTCTCTCTCATCCATTATTGCCAAATTCAGCCCCCCCCCCCCTCTCTCTCTCCCTCTCTCTCTATCTCTCTCTCCCCTCTCTTGTTCTGTGTCGACATTCAATAGGAAATATATCTCTCTCTTACCTACACAAACACTCTCTCTCTTGATCTCATCTTCCTCTCTCTATCTCTCGCTCTCTGAGTCCACCCCTCTCTCGCCACCCTCTCTCTCCATCTCTCTCTCTCATTCAGCCCTCACTCTCTCTCTCTCTCTCTTGTTTTGTGTCAAGACTCAAGTCTCTCTCTCTCTCTCTCTCTCTCTCTCTCTCTCTCTCTCTCTCTCGATCTCATCTTCCTCTCTCTATCTCTCGCTCTCTGAGTCCACCCCTCTCTCGCCACCCTCTCTCTCCATCTCTCTCTCTCATTCAGCCCTCACTCTCTCTCTCTCTCTCTCTCTCTTGTTTTGTGTCAAGACTCAAGTCTCTCTCTCTCTCTCTCTCTCTCTCTCTCTCTCTCTCTCTCTCCATACACACACACACACACACACACTCACCTACACACACACACACACTTGACCTCAGCTCTCTCTCTCTCTCTCTCTTTCTCTCTCTCTCTCTCTCTCTCTCTCTCTCTCTCTCTCTTTGTCTTTGTTTTGGGAAAATGAATTCAGCTCTCTCTCTCTTTCCATGCACACACACCCACACTCACAAACACATACATGTACACACACATACATACACTACACGCATAAGCGCACACACAATATGCACCAACAACGCACACACATTGCACACACAAGAAACAAAAAAAAGAAAAGGAATGAGCATCGACGCATCAACAACTTACGACACCAAAAACACGCGATGGTGGCAACAATGCAAAGAAAGACGTCAAAGGCATACCCCAGCCGTCATCGAAGTTGATGAGCGTGCTACACCAAAGCCCAGTAAAGCCTGCAATTTGTCGGAATCTCATCCATGATGCAATTCCTCAGTGAACATGTGTAAGGTAATTTATTTTCCACTTTCCAAGCCAAAACTTTGTTAAAAAACCTTTTGTATATTCCACCTCTCTCTAAGTGATGGTCACAAAGGCCCACCTAGGAGAATATCATTTCTTATTTCTCCCAAAACAAAGCACAAGTCAACCATTCGGGACTCGGATGCCTGCTTTTCTCTCCAACTTAGGGCCCTAAACCTAATTAGTTTATACTAAACTAATACAACGTGCTCCTATAAAAGATCACTGAGAGGTCACTTTCGGGGTCAGCACTTGAAAGAGAAATCATGCACACACGTTGACTCCAAGGGTCATATGCACAGGAGTAGGATCTTTGCATATATGAAAATTCACTAGAGAATGCACTTTTCTCTCTCTCTCTCTCTCTCTCTCTCTCTCTCTCTCTCTCTCTCTCCGCGATGTGTTGTGTTAGTGTTATTTGAGTTGTTGTTGTCCGTGTCCTAGCCGCTCAAAGCTAAGTGGTGTCCCCTTATTCACTCCCCGTGATGAGTCCTACATGCACGGGCCTAGCATAGAGGATGTTGGGATCCATTAAACGCTTGCGCTTATCACTACCTATGTGAATTTTAGCAAAGAAAATTCAAGCCAAACTTGAAGCTATTGTAAATAAATTCTTGCTTGAGAAGAATAATTTCTTGTAGGTTGAAGATGATGAAGAAGTCAACAAATCTATATATGCAAAGCTCGAACTTGTAGAATCTTTGACATCGATTGAAGCTAAAGACTTACAAGGTCCAAAAGTACATAAATATTTAAAGATTTTGGACATGCATGAGAAATTACAGGGTCTAGAAATACATGAAGATTCACAAGGTGCAGATATACATTAGAATTTATAGGTCTTGGGTATATCAGCTTTACAAGGCTTGAATATATGAGATTTACATGGCTCTAATGTTCTAGAATATGTGTTTGAGGATTTTCAAGGTGATCCTTTACATGGGGTATTTACTCCTTATTTACCAAGATTTTGTGATGCAGATGTCACAATGTGACAGGTCGAACCCATACTTGATGATGCCTACTCAAAGGGGGTGTAGGACGAATTACATTCTCCTCTATGTGTGTGTGTGTGTGTAGGCTCCATTTGATGAGCCGATTGGGATTCTAGAGCACCTCAAGCCCTACATTCTCGGGCACCATCCCTGCACTTCAGACACTTTGATTTGCCATTTCAACTAGCCCTTTTTGGAGCCTTCTTGGCCTAAAAACCCGCACACATCCATTGGCCTTTACTTACCCAGGTCCTCCATATTGGCTTAGACCCTTTGACCAGTGCATGTATGCACCCATAGCATGGCTTGGCACCACTTCTAGCTTCGGCCCACTTTGCATGTACCAACGTACATCTCTCTTACCTACCTCATGAGCTGGAATGATAGTAGCTAATACTAGAGGGCATGATTTTAGGTCAATTTCATTTGGTGAACAAAGTGAAATACTACTAATTTGTGCACCTCAAGTTGTGTACATACTTTAAAGATGTTACATTGAATTTTGCACTTAATTTTGAGGTAGAGTGTTTCATTGCACCATGACATATGGACACAAGATTTACATCACTACTTGAAATTGACATAACTAAGAATAAGTATGATTTTTTTCTTATCATTTTCTCACCTCTAACAAAAAGAGCAGGCTCTCCACCTAGACCAAACTCCACCACTAGTACCATTGACATTTCATTTCCTACACTCGGGGGGGGGGGGGGGGGGGGGGGGTTGGGGGTTTGCACTATGTAATCATGTTAATGTAGAATGTGAGTTCAAAATGAGGGGTCTTAAAATGCAAAAAATTAGGCAATTTAACACGGATACATTAAAATAAAGGGGTTTTATATTCTAATTTGGAAAAAAATCATAAAATAAGGGGTCATTTTATTCATTTAGACATGTTAACACTAGAATGGTAATCTAACAGGACATAAAAGTGTCCTTTCAGGGTTTTGGGAAAAAATTCCAAAACCATAGTAGATCCACTCATTTTGAAAAATCCTTTCATGAGCTTATAGTTCAATAACTACTACATATGGAAAAAATGAGAAACTTGTAATTTTTCTCATCCCTTGGTCACTACAAGCCTCCAAAGTTGATGGACCAGTGCATTTTGCCCAAAACAACAATTTCTTACAGTTGATTGCATATAAATAAGAGTGGGGATTTTTGTAGGACCTAAGATAAAATGCCCCGTTAACTTCAATGGGTTGTTGAACAAAACATATGGTTGCTTTTACCTCACTAATTTTTTTTGGGAAAAAAAAATAGGTACAAAAAAGTTGCATTTTTGCCATTCTGCGGACCTATCATCAAAGTTTCTATAGTCACGCTCAATACAGATACTATATACATGTTTTCTTAGTTCCCTTTGGCCCTTTGGATTCAAAAGGAGCCATGGAGCATGTCAAAAGGATAATGGATCTCTTACAATTGGAACCTTGAGGGCAATGATAAAGTGCTAAATAGAGCAAACATGAAAAAACTGCGTTCGGCATTATGACCTCTAGAAACCGATAGAAACTACTCAATATCTAGCCAAGTTTGTAGTCTATGATTAGATATGGTTACTACCTACAAAATACACAGAATTGGCCTAAGAAACTAGCAATATTGAAAAAGTTATACTTGCTACTCTAAAATGTATCGTATTCTTCAGCAATCAAAAAACTCAACCATCATCATATACTATGCTATATAGCATATTAGGTCCCTCAAAACTCAAGGAAGATTAGCTTTATGTTATACATTACACTTACATAATGAAAATTGAATTTGGATATCAAGAAAGCCACCAAAAAAATCATAAAAGTGCTAATTTTGGCCAAAAAACAGGATTATGCAATTCTTGTAAATTGGTCATAACTTTCAATTTTAACACTTAGCTCTCCCTACAAGCATCAAAACATGTACTTGAGAACTATGAAGGCCTAACCTCTAGCCATCTAAACCTCACAAACATCAAGTTTAGAGTGGTATAGTTGCCAAAAATTGAAAAAAAAGCCAAAAACAGGACCCGTTTTTTCACATAGTTTAGGTTCAAAAATGTTGTGCAAGAGTAAGGTTAATGGTGAGATTGATACTCCAAAAAAAATGCTAAGTTTTTTTCAGCTCATAAGGCAACTTTGTGGATATATAGCACCTAAAAACTCATTTTCATACTCTTCAAATAATTCAAGCAAAATGGTCACTTAACAGGACATAAAAGTGTCCTGTTACCATTCTAGTGTTAAAAGAGGGGATTTTTTAATACCCCATGAACACACGTTATATGGGGGGGTACTGAATAGTGAACCCCCTAAGTTTCTACATTATTCACTTCCTCCATAACCACCTACTACATAATAGCATGAGCTTATCAAAAATCATTCTCTATAATCATTATTTTGCACTGATGAGGTGTCCTTATAGTTGTTGATCTTTCCAAGGAGTGTTTGGCATTTTGCAACAATATTTTGTCATGGACACTTGGGGGTGAACAAGAACAAGTGCTATATTATTTCAACACTATGCACTATCTTGCACCTTCTCATGTGCCTCTTCATGTAAAGGGGGAATACCTGGCTCTGAGGTAGTATGAGATGCTTTTGGTGACTTATCAGCCTCAAGAACACGACTAGGAGTTTCAAATGCCAAGGGTCCCTCTGTTGTTGGGAAGGGGTTGTGGAATATTTGGGTGCTTAATTTTGTTGGAGTGCCTCTCAATGCTAATGGAACTAATAGGATTCCATGTCAACAAGGGGTATTTGAGTCAAGAATTTCTTTACAGTGATTGTTTGCCTACATCTCAACATTTCTTAAGACAAAATGTACTTGGCTTTTTGGGAGACACGGCATCTATTATCGTGACTTGGCCTCTGTCCTTTTTTGCAATGTTGTGCTATTCCACTTCCATAATGGAAAATTCATTTAAAAGAATGATGATTAAGGTTGTCCATGAGAAGGGAAAAATGATGTGAATGTAGGTGATGTTGTGCTCTTCACATAGCATTGGATAGTATGTAGGTCAAGTGTTAAGATTGTCAATGCTTTGGTCCATAATTATGCTCATTATGGTGCATCAAAAAGCACAAAGCTTGCATCAGGAGATTCTATGTGTTGAAAATATTCTGTTTAATAAGTATGCCAAATGAGGTGTTCTTATTAGAATGCTTTGATTGATATGCATGCCAAATGTGGACCACTTAATTTATCAGAGAAGTTTTTTGAGGAGCCTTGTGATCGAAATATTATGTTTTGCACTGAAAAGATAGCAGATTATGTCAAGCATGGAAGTGGTATGAACGCACCATCCAATGGGGGTTTTAGGGGATTTAAATGTGAATAAGCAGGTAAAAAAGGGAGGAAGATGGTAAGGAAGCGATGATGAGCAAGAGGAGGGGGTTTGTAGAGCATGTAAGAGGAGTGTAAGAGGCTCTACAGAGCTTAGATGACATCAATGATGAAATTTGAATTGTGCAAAAGTTTTGAGTGATACATTTTGGCATTTTATGTACAAGATGTGGTGCAGGTTTAGATTCCCAAGTGGCATCTCATCAAGCTACTTTTCACATTTTGTAATGGTGGTGTGACAATGAGAAGGGGAACATGCTAAAATAGGGGGTGGGGTTGCTTTCAGAAGATAACTTAGGAGAAACAACATGGAGGAGGAGAGGGGAAGCTAGCAAAATAGGGGATCTCTCTTCTCAAGCTCTCAATACCTCAAGGCTATGGGGAAGGCAAGCAAAACTGGGCTCTTCTCTTGCTCTTTCTTAATCTCTCCAAACATTAATGAAGGACAAAAATACGAAAGCAAGAGGGAATTTGGAAGAGAAGAGGGCTAGATAAGATGAGAACTTTAGACTCATGCATTCGCTCCAACTCTGACCCATGATCTACAACTGCATAATCTGGTACGAATTTGCAAACCATAGCTCACTTTGAGGAAGGATCTGAACTAGCCTGTAGAACACACTGAGGACACTTTTGGCACTCCCATTCCTGAACTTTGCACACTCAGTCATCTACCTCTGACAGACACCATGGCGGAGCATTTTGGCCGTGCAAACCACATAAACCATACATATTTGTTGCTCCTTGCGTGCCCTTGATCTTCATAGATGCTCAACCACTTTGGCATGCCCTTGAGAGCACACATATCTTTGAATTTCACTCTTCATAGCCTTGACCAACTTTGGTTGCACCATCATTATTGTGCCAAAGATTAATTTGCTATAAAGCATGTCCATGTTATCAACAAAGGTAGATCACGCAAAAAGGTGGTTTGTCAAGATACTCAAAAGTCCTTGATAAAGATAGATGCAACTATGGACAAAGAAAATTGTCAAGGTCATTTGCATACATAAAAGGCATTGATTCAAATAAAAAGAAGAACATGGGAAGTCAAGCATCAATTTTTTCAAGTCCAAGAAAAGGGACACGCATGTGAAAGATTTTGGAGAAATCTGAAGGGCAAGCGGGTTGAGAGCTTTGGTAACTTGAGTCTTATGGACATGTATTGACATTGTAGGCAATTTCATGAGCAACCAAATGCTAGAAAGATACCATTTTATGGTTCACTCCCATGTATGCCCTCTTTCCTTACTATTGAGGATGTGTGTGACAAGCTCAAAAAGTTGCCCACTTGCAAAGCGGGAGATCTTCAAGGTAACAAGCCGGAAATGATTAAATGGACGGAAGATTTTACACATAATTGGATGTGTGAGATGTTCAATCTTGCACCTCAACATGGTATTCCTTGTAATTGGAGGACTAATTGGGTCAAGCCTTTGCATAAAGGAGGGGATGTAAAGAATGTAAATAACTACTAGAGTATAATGATTAAGTCTCTTATAGCAAAGCTTTTTGGGTGCATAATGGAGATAAAATTGAGTGATTGGGTTGAAAAGAATGACAAGCATGCAAAAGGACACGTGGGTTTTCATTGATGCCATAGCACCATTGAACATCTTGTCACTCTTCTTGTTCTCATGAAGGAAAGTCACTTGAAAGGAATTGTACTATTGCTTTGTGGACTTCAAGAAAGTCTTTGATATGATTTCACGTAACAATTTGTGGAGAAGGAAGGAACAACTTAAAGTGACAAGTGATTTTGTACTTGGGGTTTCTCAAATCCATGAAAACATGATTTGCCTATTTCACATGGGAGGAGGAATTTTCAAAATTTTTACAAGCACTATTGGGGTTGTACAAGGATGTTCATTGTTGCCAACTGTCTTTGGTCTATGCATTGACCGATCGGAAAAAATGATACTAGACTTTATGCAAGACTAAGGCATTAACACTAGGTTGGTAACCTAATAGGACATAAAAGTGTCCTTTCAGGGCTTTCAAAAAAACCTCCAAAACCATAGTAGATCCACTCATTTTGTAAAATCCTTTCATGAGGTTATAGTTCAAGGCCGACTACACATGGAAAAAAAAAGAAACTTGTAAAATTTCTCATCTTTTGGTCACACCAAGCCTCCAAAGTTGATGGACCAGTACATTTTCATCAAAATAGTCATTTCTTACGTTTTGTTGCATAAAAATAAGATTAGGGATTTTTGTAGGACTTGAGATACATGATTGCTTCTCACGCACTATTTTTTGTTTTGCCAAAAGAAATAGGTACAAAAAAGTTGAATGTTTACCATTCTGCAAACCTATCATCAAAGTTTCTATAGCCACACTCAATACAAAAAATATATGCATGTTTTCTTAGTTCCCTGTTGTCCTTTAAGTTCATAAGGAGCCATGGAGCATGTCAAAAGAATGATACATCTCTTACCAAGCGAATCTTGGGGACAAAGATGAAGTGCTAAATACAACAAACATGAAAAAACTGGGATCAACATTATGAGTTGTAGAATCCCATAGAAACTATTCAATATCTAGCCAACTTTGATCCTTATGACTAGATATGGTTACTACCTAAAAAATGCATGTAGTTGTCACAAGAAACTAACAATATTGAAAAAGCTATACTTGATATACTAGAATGTTTCGTTTTCTTCTATAATTGAAAAAATCAACCATCGTTTTCTACTATGCAAAATAGGGTATTAGGTGCCCCAAGACTCAAGGAATATTAGCTTTATGTTACAATATGCGACATAGAAAATCAAAACTACATTTGGATATCATGAAAGCCACAAAAAAAATTATAGAAGAGCTAAAATCGGCTAAAAAACAGGATTTGACAATTTTTGTAATTTGGTCATAACTTACAACTTTAACATTTATTTCTCCCTAGAAGCATCAGGACATGTTGAGGACTACTAAAGATAGTTTTCTAGCATTATAGACCTCACAAACATGAATTCTAGAGTGGTATAGTTGCAGAAAGTTGAAAAAAGCCAAAAATAGGACCCTTTTTTCACACAGTTTAGGTTGTGAAATGTTGTGCAAGGACAAGGTTAAAGATGGAATTGATATTCCAAAAAAATGTCGAGTTTTTTTCAGCTCATGAGACAAATTTCTAGACAGATAGCACCTCAAAATCCATTTTGAATACTCTTAACAAAATTCAAGGAAAATGGTCACTTCACAGGACATAAAAGTGTCCCAGCACATAAAAGTGTCCCATTACCAACCTAGTGTTAAAGAGGTCACTATTTTTGCAATGCAATGATCTTGTTTTCATTGTATGTGGATGACTTAGTGCTTCTAGCACACACTTTACAGGATGCACAAAAGCTTATGGTTGTCCTTGAGAACTTTTGCTTGCATAGTGGGCTGATTGTGAATGAATCAAAGGTTATGCTTATGAAAACCAACCATAAGAAGAAGCCATGCATTGTGTACAACAATGAGACACTTGAAGATTTTGAGAGCTTTAAGTACCTTGGCCTTGAGGTTTTGGCCAATCACAAGTGATAGGAATGTGTTATGCTTGTTTGGAAGCCGAAAAGAGAGCATACTATGCATTTGAGGAAAATGTGTAATGTGGGAAATATCAAATGTTGGGCTCTCAAGAAGTACTTTTTTGACACATCTGTGACATTGATTCTTCTTTTAATGGAGTTGAAGTGTGGGTGAGAGCATCTCAAAGTCTACTTGGAAAGAGTTTGAGAATGTCCAAAAGTATTCCCTTACAAAACTTCTCCAAGTTAAGACACAAACATCATATATGCTCCTACTTCTTGAGCCAAAATCTCTTTCAATTGAGGTTATGGGCATGGAAAGGGTTGTCGAGCACATGATTAAGATGTGTCAAAACCCCTCACATCAACTTTTCATGGGAAACGAGAGGAAAATGTCAAAAGATGCATAAAGGCAAGATCTTGATCACGGTGGAAAGGGGAACACACCTGGAACACAAACTATTGCCTCTCTATAGCCGAGTGTGTTTTATTTGCGAGCTTTCAATTTCGAGATTTTGCAACCAAAACCGGTTTTGCGAGCTATTTTATTTTAGATTCAGAGCCTTTTCTAACAACACATAAAAATTAATCCAAAACAAAAACATCAAATATAATTGGCTTAAGATTTTGAGTCTCTTTTAATGATACACACCAAAAACATGTACAAGTTTCCAGAAGCCCTAGTTTTGAGCTTGTACAATTGTCTAGACAGATACCACAAAGCATGCTTATCTTACTAAAACGAATTCAAACAAAGTCTCATGTGTCTAGAAAAGCTACTCCACATCTAATACAAAAGAGAAATTTACTTCAATGCATACCTCTACAAGAAATTCTCTAAGATTTAGGTTCACTACACCACATGCTTTATCTTGCGGGTCTTCGCTAATACAAATGTAAGGTCTGTGGGAGTTAGTGCAGGCTGATGAATGAACATGTGCTCTTTTGGTTGAAGTGTAACATTTAATGGCCTAGTAACTTGTGTGTAGCGGAAAATAACATGAACATAGTGAGCATTTCATTAGAATAAATTTCTAATGAGCATAACAATAGTGCTTGGGTGGAGAGACAACAACAAAAAGCATAACACCTAGTTAGATAGGCATGAACAATAATTCAAAAGACAGAGAAATTAAGCTATTGAAAACGGTTGGGGATCGGATTTACATGGAGCAGGTACCCCCCTCCAAAAGGCTTTGTATTATAGGTTTCCCCCATCAAGGGAGACATTTTACAATACAGTCCTTTGTGTTCCTTCCATAACTAGCTAGTTTAATGAAGATGGAAGCCTCAAGCACTAAAACACAACATCAATTTCCTGATCACGGTCTCAGACCCAAGACCTTACACACCTTCGAAGATGGTGAGAGCTAGCAGGGTATGAGAGTAGATAGAGAGGAAGGAGTAGTCTTACAAGAAAGAAATATATCTCCTCACATAATCACTTATAAAATCTTAAAATAGCTTAGTAATTAGCATGGCATAGGAGATGGGCATGCATTGAAGCTTGGCTCTTGGTTGGATTTGCACCACAAAGCCAAGAGTTGTTGATGTAGGCCTCCCTTCTCACAAGCTTGGAGGAGTTGACAAAATTTCCATTAAATCTTGAGAATGAGAGAGATATCCACACATGAGCTAGTGTGAGTGTGTGTGTGTGTGTGTGTGTGATAATGCCTTCACAAATCAGCCCCCTCTCTCATCATTAGGAAGAGAATGGGGTCTAGGAGGGCCTCTTTATTTGGCAGTTTAAGGAAGTCAAACCTTTAGTATTAAGAAAGTAATCAAAGGATAGCTTTTGAATTCAAATAGGCAAAATGGCTAGTTTATTTGAATTCAAAGTTTCCCCCCAAAATAAAATTTAAAATCTAGCGCGTAAAACCATATCATGTAGCATATCTATGGAAAGATCCCCACACATAGATTATAGATCTATGATCTCCACTCAAATCGGAGATCATATGTGAGAGTTATGGAAGGCCGAAAATCAAAAAATTGTCCACCTCCTTTTTGGGGGGCAAAGTGCATCCTTTGACCACTATTCAAATATTTCATGAGCCTGAACAAGCAGGAGCCCCATGGATGTCGTTTTTAGAAGGTAACAAAGGCTTGTGCCCATAAAATCTAATCATTGACTCTTGGAGCTTCAACAAGTCAACATAGACATTATTGAACTCGCTATAACGAAAAGATTTGTTCTCTTCTAGTGGCAGGACATCCTCCACATATTGACATCCACCCAACAAGATTGCAACATCATTATTGGTGCACCTTTTTGAGACGCTAACACTGTAATGCATTGGCAACAACCTAAACAAAACTTTTTCTTTGTGACCTAGTGTGACAAGCCTATACAAAGCCTCATACGCCTTGAAACTTATTCCAATGCTGCTACACACCTCCATCATCTCTTGAGGTGAAACAATGTTCTTCAACCCAATGAAATACTTTTGGTGCAAAACTTTAGCAACACCAACATTGGATGGATCATCCAATAGCTCCACCAACTCCTTTGGTTTGATGATATGCTGCAGCAGAGTATGTCCGATCGTTTCAGCATTGGACTCGATTCCCATCATTGTCCAAGCCAAGTTCCTACATATTGAAATAATATTACAGACAACCGACAAAAAATGTACAAAATTAGAAGCTTGCATTTGTATTCCTACCGAGTTTGACAGATACTTTTCTTTTGAGCTCCACCGCTTGAAGATAGCATAGACATCGCATGTCTCTTGCACTTGCGAATGTGATAGCCCAATGGAATGCGTGTGAGATGATCGATTCGCCGGTGCATATTACGTGTAGTGTGTTGTAGATGAACATACGTGTGTAGACGATGCTCTTGTCCATTTTTTGAAGCTCAAGTTTTGTAATAAGCTTTGACATCTCATCATTAAGCTGCTTCCTCTTCTCATTGTCTTCTTCTCTAATTTGTTGAATGTCTTTCACGTACTTCTCTTGCAATGAAGAATAGGCAGCACATAGATGTTTTCTTGCTTCCCTTTCATTGCAAAAAGCTGAATATAATCTCGAGCAGTAGCCAAACAGTCCGTCTCTCCCATCTCCAATAAATCAAAGTAGCTCAATGACATTACGAAAAGGTGGTGATACATTGATCATAGGATCGTCGAGGTAAATATGGCCATCAACCCATAAGTTGATTGCCTTGCATCCATGGTTCTGTAGCTGGTCTCCTGCATTGGGATTAGATGGGCCAAGTCGCACAGTTGCATACTCTTGCTATAAATCAACATTTAATCGATATCGTTTTGATTTGTTAGTGAAGTCTTGGAGTGGTAGGGGATTGAATGACATTGTGTTAGTTAATCAAGAAAATTAGGGAGAATGTGTAATGGTGACTGCTACAAGCAGGTGAAGGTGGCTATGGAGGAAAGAAGTGGAGAGTACTCAGAGTTAAGAGAAAAATATTATGTTGTGGACGGAAGAAGGAGAGGGAGTGCAGCTCAATCTCCTTTGGATTAGAATAGTTGATCATGACTGTAGAGAGAAATGCTGCAGCACACAGAGGTAATGGAGTTTTACATTGCACTTAGCTAGAGCTGGAGTGGGAGAAGCATGAGAGAGAGAGAGAGAGAGAGAGAGAGAGAGAGAGAGAGAGAGAGACAATAAAGGAAGAGAGAGTGGGAGAGAGGACAGATTTGCAACCTTGGAGGATCTGCAATTTTTCAGAAAGAGACAACCAAGAATGTTCCTTAATGATTGGAAGAGGAAGTGACATGAGAGAAAAGGGGGGAAAGAGAGAGAGAGAGATTTTCCTCACGTTTTAGACAGAGAATGTAGTGAGAGAACGTGAAAAATTTTCTTTTTTGGCAGGGGGCTAAAAAGTGCCTCCTTTAATGAGTTCTAAGTGAGAGAGAGTGTGTTTTATATGTTAGAGAGAGAAGAGGGGTGGGAAAAGGACATTTGAAGATTCATTTACCCCTCTCTCTTTTGGGTTACTAAATAAACTATTTTCAAATTCAAAATATGGAAATGAATTTTTAAAAAATCTTAGCATAGGCCTTTTTTCCCTCTCTTTTAGGCTTGGTCAAATTTGGATTAAGATTTAAGCATTCCCTTAAATTGCCAAATAAAGAGGCCCTCCTCCCATTCACTTCCTAATGGCTATGATTTGAGTGGGAAACCTTTAGAAGAAGTCCTTCACGCCTTCTATGTCAGATGTATGTTCTTGCCATCAAGCAATATGTTGGCATTCAAAGAAGATTTTTACACAGGATTCTTCACATGGCATACAAAGATTTTGAACCAGTAATCAACAATCTAACAGCAAGGTTCATCGGATATTCCGCTATCAAACTCAAAAATAAAGTTACTATTCCATTTTTGCAAGTCCCTGAGAAAGAACGACGCATCAGATATGAAAAAAAGCTTCAAGAACTTAACGACCACCTCACTAGCTATCAACCCAAAGACTATTGCGATCCATGAAAAAATGTGGATGTGTTTCCTTACATCACTCTTATTTTATTGCAGACATAGCAAGAACCACGAACATAAGTGTTAATCCATGGGAGAAAGCTGACTCTCGACTAGTGCATACAGGCTACAAGAGGGTGTCAATCTCTTGGTAAACAACAACAAATCGCATCTAACACAAGCTACACTCAAATGACCTAAGTCATCAAAAGCTAGTCACTAATCGACAGCAAACCATGATCAGTAAAGCATCAACAAATGTCATGAAACTTCTATCACAAGTATATAGGACCTAAGCACACATGCTTATTGTCTCAAATCTCACTTTTGATGAAGTGAAAAAAATGTGATTATTAAATGTAGTGAGATTTTGATCTAGTCGTTCTTGACCCCGAATGCATCTAAATTCTTAGCAATGATGTCCCAATACGCCGCCTATGCTTATTTTGTGATTTCCTAGTTTAAATTCCTACTTATGATAAAATTAGGCCGAGGGTTGGCGACACCAAAAGCTACGATTTATCATGATATATTTACATCAATGCGTGGAGCTCTTATCTGTGGTTGCAATGCAACAGACGGTACTCTAATGTGACAACCAACAAGGGAGATGTAAGCATGATAAGGAGAGAAGTGAGCGCACGCTATGTATTTCTTATCCAAAAACTTAATAATAACTTTACAAAATTGGCTTTTATACCTTAACCAGGGTTTCCTTGGTCATATACTAATCATCTAGGAGCTATAACTAAGAATAAATTGATAGAATCTGGAAGCTTATAGCTTCAACTCATAGATTACAATATCCACTTGGCAAATAGGAGTTACAATATTCCCAATTTATCAAAGAAATAAGTGTTTTTATAATAAAGCTCCCGAAAAATGTTACGTGGGTTAGCTTGCTGCTAACATTTCCCCCCTTCTCAACTGTGTAGTTCCTTAACATACTTTCATGGACTAAAATAGCCTTTGAGTTGATGGTTGGCGAGCCGGCCTTTAAGTGCTTGAAGAGCTTTTTGATATCTGATGTGTCGTTCTTTCTCAGGGACTTGCAGAAAATGAATAGTAACTTTATTTTTGAGTTTGATGGTTGAATATCCTATGAACCTTGCTGTTAGATTGCTGATTATTGGTTCAAAAATTTGTGTACACCATGTGAAGAATCCTATGTAAAAAGCTTCTTCAAATGCCAACATATTGCTTGATGGAAAGAACATACATCTGGCATAGAAGCCATAAAGGACTTCTTCTGAAGGTTGTCCACTCAAATCATAGCACAAGCCTTTGTTGCCTTCTAAAAAGTATATCCATGGGGCTCCTTTTTATTCAGGCTCATAAAAGACTTGGATACATGTGAACAACATTATGCAGATTTTAAATAGCATTGTATATGAGAGGTCATGGAGGCTCTTGAAGAAGTTCATGGCACCCATACGTACGTGTTTTCACCATGTATTCCTCAACTGTCGGTCCTTGCTTTGGAGATGGAATTTTTGGGTAGTTGAGTCAAGTTGGACTTTCCTTATTTAATGCTTCGTGTGCTTTCCATGTCCTTACCCTTGATACACATGAATGCTGGGTCATTCTAGACCAATGCAGGCTATCTTGTAAACAAAATGAGATACCTTAAGTTTTTGTTGATCCAACTCTTACTCCATTTGGGGTGAAGAGCATTTGACTCCTCTTCTTGCATATCCTTGTAAAGTCTTGCTTTTGAAGGAAGTAGAGTAGATCCACCTTTAACAAAGGATAAGGCAAGGACTGTTGATGCCTCTGAGAATTGATTTGATTGGGAGTGAGTTGAGTTACACTGACAGAGTGAAGAAACCTCAACTCCCAATCCATAGCTGCTTTCCATTCAACATCCACTTCATGAACAATCTACTCTTTAAGGGCATATTTTCTAGCTTTAGAGAGCTGTACCATTGACATTTGTTCGTCTTTGGTTACTGGTACTTGGAATTCAAAACCTCCTGTCTGTCCTACTGTTGGCTATGTTTCCATTTTTGCAAAGGAGACTGATGGTATCTCTAGATTTGGTTGTTTAGATGTATCTACCTCCTCCCGAGCTTCCACATTCCCTATCTTAGCAACTGATTGGCTCTCTTTGAGTCCTCTATCTCTTTAAGTAACTTCTCTTCTCCTTGTACACGCATTAGGGCAAGGTCCCTTCTTTGTGCCTGTTTCAACTTCAACTCAAGTTCCAGGTCTTTGTTTCTCTTTTCCAAAGTCTTGTAAACTCCATCTATCCCCTTAAGTGAAGCTACTGGTGGGTTTTTCTTGATTTGCTTAAAAAATGCCGCTTGGTCATTGATTCTCTGCTCTGAGTAATGCAAAGAGACATTAACTATGTTTAACTGTACTTGGAGCTTTTGTATAGACTGAGTAGTGCTCATCAATTCATTTGTTACTTCAGTCAGTTATTGGTTTACATGCATATGATATCTTTGTGAGAAGCTCCCCTAATTCTTCCATCTTCTTTTGTTGCTTTTCCTTGATGCTTTGGTGTTTCTTTACTTTTTTCTTGAGCTCTTTGATCTACAGTGAACTTGTCTGATGAGGACGCGGATCTTTATATTTTAGATGTTTGTGCAGAGATTTTGGGGCGTAGGAAAAAGAGGAGCAACACTGAAGAGCGCGCCACACCAAAGAAAAAAGCTAAGGTTGCATCCGAGCCTCCAGAGCCTATTCCAGGAGGTAAAAAATCCAAGGAGCCTTATCTGCTCGGAAAAAGACTAACCTCCAAGCACCCAACCTTAAACCTCCCAAACCACTTCTAGCTTCCAACAGAGTTAAACTAAAAAGAGTGGACGAGAAGTTGTGGATCTACTACCGTAGAGATGTTGAGAAATTTGTTTGGGATTTGAGGCAAATAGCAGATGCAATGATTTGGAGCACTTGTACTGCTGCTAGCGTTGAGCTAATCCTCAGATCATGTTGGCCAGACATATGGGAACATATGACTTATTACTTTAGGGATCTCTTCTCAAACTGGCAATGTGAGAAGTGGTCGTATTTTGAAGAGATTGCTGGAGCTCCAAGAGACCTTGCAGGTGAGCCTGTGTCTTTCAAGCCCCTTTACCATGTCTCAAACAAGTTTCTAGAATATGACTCCTCTCGGACATTGCTGGTAGATGACTCTAGATATAAAAATATGCGCAATGTTTGGGACAACTGTATATGTCCACCCACATTTGATCCTCTTGATGAAAACCAAGACCCTGATTACCTCACGCGCACACTGTTGCCATGGCTGTGCAGATGGGCACTAACCCCCAATTCCCTGGAGTATACAAAGGCAAACCCCATCAGCAATCCCAAAAATGAACTTTCGAGTCTAGTCTTTGATCACTTTGTTATAAATGGAGATGAATGAGATTGTACATCTGTAATTTAAGAAACATTATACATTGTACATTCTTGGTGATTATGTAGACGTTTCTGGACAATTGTTCTAATATACTTTTTGTAATATACAGAAGTTCTCGCACTTTACATGTCACTGCACTATACCTGTCTCTACACTTCTGAATGTCTCAGAAACACTTTTTAGTGGTGCTAAACCCCTAAAACGTGGTTAAAGTTTTATTGTGTTATTGCAACAGTTTTTCAGAAACTGCAACACCATTTAATGGTGATGTTCGGGGGGAGTGGTGAAGCATTCTTAACCACTTTTTAGTGGTGCTAAACCACTTTAGCACCGCTAAAAAATGGTAAACTTTTATTGAGTTTTTCTGGAACTGCAACACTTTTTAGTGGTGATGTTTGGGGGGGGGGGGGGGGGGGAGGGGGAGTGGTGAAGCATTCTCAAAAACCAACATGTCAACTCCATCGTACATTTACACCAATTCCATCTTGTTCAATCTATCACTAGATGATATAAAATCAGATTTGATTTACAATTCAAAGGGCATGCTATTGTATATTGCCTCATGGTTTTCATTGGAAAGTTCGAACACTTCTCCTATGCCATCGAGCACTACAGGCTCCATAGGGAACTTTATTGCCCTTATCAAGTGGGAATATATGAAAACTACTGGCTCGTTATCCCACAAATCATGCAAGTTTGCTTGTAGGGATTTATACCAATGGCCCGTGACCATATAAGTATGCTTCTCTGTCTTGTTGCCCCATGCATCAATTTGCTCGTTAGTTGTTAGGACCTTAGCTACTACACACTTCAAAATGTAGAAGTCAATAGACTCCTCATTATTCTCTTCAGAAGTGACAGCAAAATTGTCTCCAGGTGTGAGATCATCGCTTAAGGAGTCATGATGACTTGCATAAGTGGCACTATGGAACTCCTCATCGTCTGAGTCTCCGTATGACTGGGAATCATTAGCAAGTGGCTCCAAAGTGTGATATTTCCACGTCTCCACATGTGATCTATTCATACACCTTCTCCAATGGCCAAGCCTACAAGGAAAACAAAAGCATGACAAACGTTTTGATCGCAATTGACAAGTGTTGTTCTCAGAAATAACCATTCACACAGTGCATTTCTCTTGAGACCTTCAATGGTTTGCAGTTCCATTGATGGGATCGCTGAACATCGCCTAGCTTGACCTCCCAGAACACACTATTGACCTCCCTCTTTTGCTTCTCATACATAGCAGTTACTCCAGTACTGAGATGCATTCTCAAAAAAGAGACAACTTCAAATGCACAAGTCAACCGCACGCTATTTTGCTTCAATTTCTCATGAGTTAGAGCCCTTTTAATGACATACCCAACCCCATCATGTTCCCCCTTTCCATGTCTTGAGCAATAAAAATTCCAATTCATTGTCTCCATGCCAGTAAGGCTCCCAGTAAAACGGTTGCTTTGCTTTAAATTGTGAAGCTGTGCCATCTTACCAAACCCAATGTTTTTTAAAGCTTAGCCCTTGATCTCTCAACCATTGAGAATGTAAGAGAAAAGCATGCTGCACAAATAAGGTGTCATGTTGTTTATCATCTGAGACAAAAAAGTGCATGGTCTTCTTTATTGCACCTGATGCGATGCGGAAATAAGTAATTAGGACAAAGATAGTGACCTGCTTAGTGTACCAATGCATTGACTGGATCTCATTTTGCTCCTTGAAGGAGTAGTTCTCTGCAAAGTCAACGACGGAGACAACCACATCATCTGGAAACAAAGAATTGCAGTCCTTGAATTGTTGTGCTTGCCACCCATATATAATAATATTGTGAGTGACATACTTCTTCAAGTGGTCTTGGTACATTCACAAAAGTTCTCTAGGTAGCATTTTCTTGTGGACAATGTCTTTCACAATGCTCTTTCTAGCTTCATTGTTTAATCCAGTAGCACCCACTATATTTTCCAAAAACTTCACAGATACTTGCTTACTCTGCTTAACTTCTTCTCTTGGACAAATATAAATATTACATACACCGCATGCATTGCATGTTCCCATTAAGCATTGGTAGCTATGGAAACTATGTTCTGCAAGTATAGGGCAGAGTATAGACTCCAACAATGAAGCGGTACTCATACTTGCATTTTTGTATGCAAGACATCCATGGTTGAAAACTTCACCATGATGAAGGCATATAGGGCAGCTGCACATGCATCAAGAACCATGAAGATCAAAACTTCGAGTCTGCATGTAATTTACTGACTCTTTAAGGAAAATCATTTGTACATGCAGAATACAATAGCAGGTGTAGCGATCCCGCAATTTTTGGACAAAGAACGGTTTCATAGACTCGAAGCAACGTTGCAAAATCTGAATATCTGCATACTTTCTCTTGAATCTTAAATAAAGCTCCACCTGCAATATACATGTATACAAATGTTAAAAATAAACTTAGCATTCAAAACTGGTTAAATTGTTTCAAAACATTAAAAAGTGATTCTATATCACTAAAAATTGGTGTGCACACTAAAAACTAGTAATGATACATTCAGTAGTATTGTTTTACCTATGAATATAATGCACCACAAATACAAATTAGTGTAGAAACTAGTAACCATACAAAAAGGTAGAGTATTAAGAGGTTGTGTGAGGACAACTTAATAGTGGTGAGAAACCGCATTCAGCGTAAGTAAAAAGTGGTTTGGAACGACTTAAAAGTGAATTCAAACCACTTGACGGTGATGAACCGCCAATAAAAAATGGTGTGCATTGCTTGAATATGGTGGGCAACGATTTAAAAGTGGTGAGTAAGGACATGAAAGTGCTGGGGATGTTCAGAACTAGCACTTAAAAAGTAGCTGGGAGGGACAAAATACTAGGCGACAGACCATCATTAACACTAGATAGTAGTCCAACACAACTTGAAAGTGGAGGAGCTCTTGTGAAAAGTGTTTGATGACCACTTTAGAGTGGTGGAAACTAGTTCAAAGTGGTCAGTCACCAATTAAAATCTAGCACTTAAAAGTAGCTGGGAGGGACAAAATACTAGGCGACGCACCAACATGAGAACTAGATAGTGGTCCAACACAACTTGGAAGTGGAGGAGCTCTTGTGAAAAGTGCTTGATGACCACTTGAGAGTGGTGATCAACTAGATCAAAGTGGGCAGTCACCACTTGAACGCAGACTCTGGTCATTGGAATGCGGTGTTTGGCCACTTGAAAGTGGTGTCTCACCACTTGGGAGTGGTGTCTCACCACTTGCATGGAGTGATGACTAACATAGTGACTTTGCACATGAAAGTGGTGTCTCACCACTTGATGACCACTTGAGAGTGGTGAGAAACTAGCTCAAAGTGGGCAGTCACCACTTTAATGCGTTTTCTGGTCACTTGAATGTGGTGTCTGGACACTTGAAAATGGGAACTTTCTGCTTGATTGTAGTGACAAGGTTTTAGTTACTACTTGAAAGTGGTGTCTCACCACTTGCATGGAGTGATGGACTGACATATACTTAGCACATGAAAGTGGCTTCTCACCACTTGAATGCGGTCAGACACCACGTGAAAATGGCTTTTATATGTGTAAGTGTTGTGTGCACTGCTTCATTGTGGTGTGATAGCACTTGTAAGTGTTTACTAACAAAATGTGTTCATACTCCACTAATATGGTTCTGGTTACCATCATAAGGTGGTGGGCACCATTCGTGCAGCAACAGTAAAAAATCTATGGCACTACTATAACTGTTGCACCATGACTAAAAGCTGCTACATCACTTGGAAAAAGTGAGCTGCACCACCAAATGTTTTGCACCTGTAACACCCCTACGAGTTTGTAAAACATGTCTGTTAGAATTGGGTAAACAAGACCTTTTAGTGGTGAAAACCACTTTGTAGGGTTTACGGTGCAATGTTGGTGCATTTCTAGTAAAAACTGTTTCTTAAACATTAAAACCTGCTGCAAAACATTAAAAACTGGTTCAAACACACTAAAAAGTGGTGTGGAAACACAAGTAAAAGTGATTCAAAAACATTTAGAACTATTGATCAAATTTTAGAAGTGGTTCAGATACAATTAGAGACCAATATAGTAATGTTTCACCACTTTTTTTTTTGCAGCACCACTAGAAAGTGGTGCAAAACGCCAAAACAAGCTCTAGCACTAATAAAAAGAAGTATAGAAACATAATGTTGTGGTAGTAATGAGTTGTAGCACCAATAAAAAGTGGTATAGAAACATAATGTGTAGCAGGAATATGAGTTGTAGCACCAATAAAAAGTGCTAAAAAAATATATCAATTACGTGAGGCTCCTCAAGAAGGTGGATTGGATGCTTTACATATGAACATCTAGCTAGTCACTTACTGCAAACATCTTTCTTGTTGGGGGACACCCTCGTCTCATCCGTCCAAAATTGAAAGACTATGTCTTTAACAGTTTGAGTGATGTGAGTTCTCCGTGCATCATCTCTATGACACGCAGATGTAGGGAACGAACCATCGGATTCACTTGACAATATTAAGTGATGTTTGGCTGAATATAAGTTTCTTTTGTGGATCCCTATAATCTTGGAAGCTTGCGGTATGCTCCTGTCAGTGTTTTACTCCTTGCTTCCACCATTCACCAACATCAACATTGCTGATTTCTTCACAAAAAACTCATCTGAAGATCTTGGGACCTTCACATGATTCAAAGTGTTGCAGATGTTTCTCAGCATAATTGCTTCCAACTCTTTGGATTTACTCTGCATAGTAAGGAAGAAAGGATGTTGAAGAAGTTCATCAAAGATTTCCTTTCTACCACTTTCATCCATTCCCACGATTAATGTATCAAAGTGTTGTACCATAGATTGACATATCCTTCGTTTCTTTCTTTCATCCATCCCCCCCGTATTGCTTCTCGTCACAAAGTTGATCGTTGCCTTACGTTGCTTTCGTTTTTGAGCAGCCCGATATTCCTTTGACCCTTATTAATTTTTTGCACTGAAGTTGACCTTCTCTACTCAATGACAATGAGCTGATAGACAGTTCTTCACTGTGCTCCATTGTTGCAGTACTTTCAAAGGATTGCTCTACAAGAAATACAATACAAATCATAACTACACACTATACTTTTAATTAATTCATGGCACGTCTTGCACTAATTAGCAAGATACTAACAAAGCATAATATGTGTTTACATACCTCAAGAATCATCAAGTAGAAGAGGAACCTATAGAGATAGAGTTCGTGAGAGAGAGAGAGAGAGAGAAAGAGTGTAGAGAGAGAGAGAGATGAGCGTGAGCTCAGACACAAGAGGAGCCATGCTTAGAGAGAGAAAGAGAGAGAGAGAGAGAGGGGCTAAGCGTTACACAAAGCTCAGCAAGAGCTCTGTGAAGTGAGAGAGAGACAGAGAGGAGCTAGATAGAGCTCCAAGAGAGATCTCAGAGACAAAGAGAAACTCAAAGCAGAGAGAGAAAGCTCAGACAGGTTGTAGCGGAAAAGAAGAGGCGGACAATAATCTAGAGTTCAACAGATTTAAATTACACTTAGTCTAATTAATTGTGGTACGTTAGGAGACTTA